>NC_137116.1:5404351-5496851 GCF_949357685.1 Gobio gobio | reverse complement strand
GATCACATGATCCGCTCTGTGCTGTTGTGTCTCAGGACCGACTCGATCACATGATCCGCTCTGTGCTGTTGTGTCTCAGGACCGACTCGATCACATGATCCGCTCTGTGCTGTTGTGTCTCTGGACCGACTCGATCACATGATCCGCTCTGTGCTGTCGGGTCTCTGGACCGACTCGATCACATGATCCGCTCTGTGCTCTCCTGTCTCTGGACCGACTCGATCACATGATCCGCTCTGTGCTGTCGTGTCTCTGGACCGACTCGATCACATGATCCGCTCTGTGCTGTCGTGTCTCTGGACCGACTCGATCACATGATCCGCTCTGTGCTGTCGTGTCTCTGGACCGACTCGATCACATGATCCGCTCTGTGCTGTTGTGTCTCAGGACCGACTCGATCACATGATCCGCTCTGTGCTGTCGTGTCTCTGGACCGACTCGATCACATGATTCGCTCTGTGCTGTTGTGTCTCTGGACCGACTCGATCACATGATCCGCTCTGTGCTGTCGTGTCTCAGGACCGACTCGATCACATGATTCGCTCTGTGCTGTTGTGTCTCTGGACCGACTCGATCACATGATTCGCTCTGTGCTGTTGTGTCTCTGGACCGACTCGATCACATGATTCGCTCTGTGCTGTCGTGTCTCTGGACCGACTCGATCACATGATTCGCTCTGTGCTGTTGTGTCTCTGGACCGACTCGATCACATGATCCGCTCTGTGCTGTCGTGTCTCAGGACCGACTCGATCACATGATTCGCTCTGTGCTGTCGTGTCTCTGGACCGACTCGATCACATGATTCGCTCTGTGCTGTCGTGTCTCTGGACCGACTCGATCACATGATCCGCTCTGTGCTGTCGTGTCTCTGGACCGACTCGATCACATGATTCGCTCTGTGCTGTCGTGTCTCTGGACCGACTCGATCACATGATCCGCTCTGTGCTCTCCTGTCTCTGGACCGACTCGATCACATGATCCGCTCTGTGCTGTCGTGTCTCAGGACCGACTCGATCACATGATCCGCTCTGTGCTGTCGTGTCTCTGGACCGACTCGATCACATGATCCGCTCTGTGCTGCCGTGTCTCTGGACTGGAGCTGCGGCGGTTCGCGTGACAACATGAAACCAGACTTCATTCACCCCAATGGAAAGCATATTTACACTGTCTGAATTGTTCCCTATCCCCTATATAGCACACTATGTGCCATTCACCATGTAGAAAATAGTAAACGTGTAAACAAATGACCATTTATAATGTAGGGGGCGGGGCTTCAGATTCTAGAGTGCATTTGATTGGACAGAAAATCTGATGAGAAGCTGAAGTGCAGACTGATGTCATCAAAATCATTGATCCCTGTTGGCGAGAGACTCAATTATTTTGTAATATTTTGTAAATATGACATGAGGGTGAGTAATTAATTACAGAATTTAATTTTTTTGGGAGAACTAACCCTTTAAGTGCATGAAGTGTCCAACATTTTATTCAGTTAATTAAGTGCATTATCCAGATAGCTATTTAAAATGCACATTTTCTTCTTGACATTTTCAGTGTGAACACACAAAACAGAATAGTGCAACTATACTCGAATTAGGATGCTCCTATTGACTTTGGGACAATGGCGCAGGGAGTGCAAAATGCTAATAGCGTAACTGGATCTGTCAAACAGCAGGGGGGGCCATATGACAGCATTTCTTAAATCTTAATGGAGCACATTTCCCTGAGGGGGCAGTAGAGTCTGCTCTGGAAGTAGGTTTTCACACAATACTTTCATTTATATTATTTAAACAGAGTGATTACATCATGGATGTTCAGGTCCAATTGTTTTAAACACCCTTACCTTGCAGTTTTCTTGTTTTGTTCTAATTAATATGGGTCACACAGCTCATCTTTTAAGTGACAATCAGACCTTCTTTGGTAAGTGTCTCAACACGTGTGTCATAGCAACACGAGATAATACTTGGCTTTGATGAGGTTCAGTCTTTAGACTGAAGTTTTTGCATGTGACATGACTGGTTGGGGCAGAAAAGCTGGCAGTTGAGACGCAGATAAAGCACAGAGACAGACAGCAGGGTGAAAGCTTGAGTGACAGAACCTCCTCATTCCTGCTGGGGTGATCCCTGAACAAACATCCAGCGCTTAGCTTCAGGCAAGTGCCTGCTCTACAGTCATGTTTTACCACATACAAACCACTGTAGCTGTGATTTTAAACAAACACCATGTGATAATATTATGATGAGTGTAGTGACTTTAACCTGACTAATGGATGGAAGAATTTAAGATATGTTTTTACTCCTTCACAAATCCTTACACCAAAATGTTCTAACAAGAACTTAGTGCTAATATGAATGCTATGCTGTCTATAATAGAAAAGGGAAGTGTTTAGTTAGACAGGTTTGCTCTAACTATCATTAACATTGTGATATGTAGATAATTGTATTAGGTTGTATTTTGAATTCTGGAATTCTGGTATCTACCGGAAACAAAAAGAGAGATCTGATCAACACAATTCCATTGCAATTTGTAAATATTTTACGTTTTAGTGAATTGGTGGCTAATTGAATCTCATACTCTACGGGTATGTTTAGTAGAGTTAGGGTGGACCTAACTGTACAGCCGAATCAAATTCTGTTGCATTATTTTCCTGTTTAACACTGTGAAGCTTTGTAAAAAATGCTATATAAATAAAGGTGACTTGACCTTCATACTTACTAGTTTTCTAATAATCATGTGTTTTTTTTATGATTCACATTGTACATATTCATATGAAATCGGCACCGTGTACATATATACGTGTTCCGTGAATCAGGTTGACCTGGGGGTATCGCCTACTGTATGCTCCATTTAGGCAGATTATGTTGGAAATCCTTTTTAGGATTATAATTTGTTAAAAGTTAATTAATTAAAAGCACAATATGTAAGAATTTTGGATTTAAATATTTAAAAAACTACTACTACTAGAACGGTGTTATATATTTTGTTGACTTGTGTACTTACATTATCCCAAATGTTTCCAAGAATGTTTAAATCCAGAGAAATAAGCAATTTTAACCAGGACATGGACCGTGTGCGTGCATCGCCTATCAATGACATCACACCCGCATTACCCTCGATTTTAACAGATACATACTGCTGATTGGCTCATTCTCTCTCCTCCCCCATCATGAGTGGACACGTCCCTACTGCTGATTGGCTCATTCTGTCTCCTCCCCCATCATGAGTGGACGTGTCCCTACTGCTGATTGGCTCATTCTATCTCCTCCCCCATCATGAGTGGACGCGTCCCTACTTCTGATTGGCTCATTCTATCTCCTCCCCCATTATGAGTGGACACGTCCCTTACTGCTGATTGGCTCACTGTCTCTCCTCCCCCATCATGAGTGGACACGTCCCCTACTGCTGATTGGCTCATTGTCTCATTCCACATCATGAGTGGACACGCCCCTACTGCTGATTGGCTCATTCTCTCTCCTCCCCCATTATGAGTGGACACGTCCCTACTGCTGATTGGCTCACTCTCTCTCCTCCCCATCATGAGTGGACACGCCCCCTACTGCTGATTGGCTCACTCTCTCATTCCCCATTATGAGTGGACACGTCCCCTACTGCTGATTGGCTCACTCTATCTCCTCCCCCATCATGAGTGGGAACGCTCCTACTGCTGATTGGCTCATTCTCTCTTCTCCCCCATCATGAGTGGACACGTCCCTACTGCTGATTGGCTCACTCTATCTCCTCCCCCATCATGAGTGGACACATCCCCTACTGCTGATTGGCTCACTCTCTGTCCTCCCCCATCATGAGTGGACATGCCCCTACTATTGATTGGATCATTCTCTCTCCTTCCCCATCATTAGTGGACACACCCCTACTACTGATTGGCTCACTCTCTCATTCCCCATCATGAGTGGACACGTCCCTTCTTCTGATTGGCTCACTCTCTCCCCTCCCCCATCACGAGCGGACACACCCCTACTGCTGGTTGGTAGGGATGCACGATTGCAATTTTCTTGGCCGATTCCGATTTTTGTAAATGAGATCGGCCGATGCCGATTTTTGCCGATTCCGATTTTCTTTCTAAGAACTTTAATTGACAGCATATACAAACAAAAATCCACTTTTTCTTCAAAGCAAAATTTTATTTTTATTATAAAATAAATAATTAAACATTACAACAGGATCTTCTCTCACTTAAACAACTCTCAAAAAATAAGTGTTCTGTACCTGGAAAGAAGAAGTAGAAATAACAAATAACTGAAAATCAGTTGCTTTATGAAACAAAACATTATAAATTGACCTTTTTCTCTTTTTTACTTGTCTTACAAAAGTCAAAAGATCCTATGAATGAACAAACCTGAAGTGTACAATACTCTAAATAATAGTTCAGTAATTGGGTAATAAATGTTGCCAGCTAGGGATGTCACGGTACCAAAATTCCAGTAGTCGGTACCAATACCATAAAAATGTTATGGTACTCGGTACCAATTTGGGTACCAGAGCTAAATGTTTTTTTAAAATATTTTTTATTTATTTAACCATTTAAAAAAAATATTAAATGTATTAAGTTGATTATTTATGATGATAATCATTATAGTAAATAATACATAAACATTAAATGCTGTATGCTGTTTAAAAGTAAACATTGTTTATAAAAAAAGATCAAGTGAAAAATAATCAACCATCTAGGCATAATAATTATTAGTAGAGATGTATTATTATTACATAGAGTCGGCGCTAAATCTACTGTAGGCTACAACAGTAGCCCAATATATTCTGACAATTTCAATTTTTTTAAACCAAACTTTTATTTTGACGGGTTGCCGTTGCCCTTGAGTGTCTGTGTTCATGATATGACAGTTTTCTCAAATGAAACGGTATATTCTCATGAAGTGACGGCTTATGTGGTCGGCAGGTCATCCAGCGCCATGAAGTCCATAATTTCTTCGTAATTGCTTTGGTCTTTTCGCTGCTTATACCAAGGTAAGATAGGAGAGGCTGCTGATCTGTGGCTGGCTCTGAGCTCTGGCCAGCTTTAGCCGTTTTACCTTTATACCTTCTTCAAACTGGACATGCTCCGTGGGGTGATGGAGTTTTAAGTGTCTAATTAGGTTTGTCGTGTTGTGCGCTTTCCTGGTGGTTCCCCCGCGGTTTATTTTAACCTTACAAGTTTTACAAATGGCATAATTAGTGTCTTCTTCGCTCACGTGAGCGTGGCTGTGACATCAATGTCGCGGCCACGCTCGTGCTCACAGCCGCATGTAGACGAATCGGCTCAAAATCGGAGACACGTGAGACTGATCGGCCGATCACCGATCAGGGAAAATCGGCCAATTCCGATCCCTGGCCGATAAATCGGTGCATCTCTACTGATTGGCTCACTCTCACTCCTCCCCATCCTGAGTGGACACGCCCCCTACGGCTAATCGGGTGCAAGTGTGTTGTGCTGCTCAGTCCCATCCACTTTCAACAGTGTTTTTCAGAAATCGCTTACTGCACCTTTAAGTATATTCTTTTAAAGTATTATTTCTGTAATAAGTACTCTTTTTAAAAGTATGCTACTTCTTTTTCACCTGGGAAGACAGAACTCTTATGTGAGCCCTGACATTTGGAGCTGCTATGGTTTTTGTGGCTTGAGTTATTATTGAACGTAACATTGGTGTAATAAGGTATGACAGTGACCCGTCTGTGTGGCTTTCGTTGTGACCCAGAGTAATAGTAATCACTCTATCACACAGACAAGCAGAGTGGATTAGCTTGAGACACTTGTTCCCCATTAGATGGACTCAAGGGAGAGAACAAAAGGAGGCATGGTGTGCCAGAAAGGTGAGGACATCTCTTCTGCTCCAAATGAATTACTCTTTCCCTTTAAGAAGCAATCGAGGTGATATAATGTCCACACGGCTTGCTCTGGACTGAGGCATCAAAGAACCCTCACTCAGCAGCCAATGATCCACTGGACCAAACCCTTCTCCATAAACACCAGACTCATTCAGTACACTTCACCTTGTGCACAATAAAAGCCCCTCTGGGGTCATTTTTACAGGATGTGGTAGGTGTACTCTGTAGGCGAATGCAAACAAGTAGGGATTCAGAGAGAAGATCTTTTCAAATTCAAATTCTGTCAAATGTTTTCCTACCTTTGATGGTGGGATGATAGGTTTTGTGCCTTGATCCTGAAGGTAGTCAGTTGCACATGTCTTAAATATGATAAGCAAAGAAGAGGAAATGCTTTTTTTGACATTGAGATTGTTCAAATGCAGTTTTGCCGGTATTCCATTCAGTTAGAGTACGTCTTGCCAGGGGACATGAGTGTGTTTATATATGGAGACAGTTGAGTGATGTCTCTTAAGTGTGGACAGATGTGTGGCGTAAGCATTGTTAGGGAGCATGAGAGTCTTTTTCTCTATCTGTCTAGTCTTTATACTGACAAAATGTCCAAAACATCTCTTCCGATGCAATAAAAGCACAGTCAGTGTCTGCCTCAGAAGATGTTCTGTAGAGCTCTGGTTAATCTCGCATTTCGAGTCTGTTTAAACGCTGCCACTCTCCCGGTCCTGTTTGAAACTTTTCTGTGTGCTCCAACAAGTTCCAGCAGCGGCTTCAGAGGCCTTGTTGTTTTTCACATTCCTATTGTTAGTGATTTAACATTCGGATGCGGTTCTACTTTAGTTCTAGATTCAGTTGAGTTTATTCATGTCATCTTTTCAAGCAAATACTCAAAGATCTTAAAAAATAAAAGGTTTATTACTGGCATCTAAACCATTAACATCCATTGAACCTTTTCCATTGCACAAAATGTTCTTTATAGCGAGAAAAGGATCTTTAGACTTTTAACCCTTTGGGCTACTTTGTAGTGGAAAGGGCTTTATAAATAAATCAGACTTGAGACTATTAAAATGTTCTTATAAGAAAAATATGGTTCATTTAAAGACCCCCTGTAGTGAAATCAAGTTTTTAATGTTGTTTATATGTCTATGTGGTGTTTTTAATATGCATTGAAGGTGCTGTATGTAAGTTTTTGACTGTACTAAACACACCGTCATAAAAACAAAGCTACAGCCAGTTTTTTTACTTTGAAATGTGTGTTCCGTGTCAGAATGTCTGTTTTTGTTTTGGTCTGTGATAACGCACGCCGCCAGTTTACCCAATAGTATTTCGACACCACAGGTTGCCAGTTGGTGGAAAACACAGCGTACTGCTGCCATGGAAGCCAGGAAACACACTAGGTCAGAGATCACAGATTCTAAAAATCCATGAACGGAAGCACATTAAAACGCGAAAAAATCTAATCAGTGTGTGAGTGTCCTCGCCTTCCATTGTCAATTGCGCCCGTTCCTGTTGCGTGTCCACAAACTGGCAACCGTGAGTGTCGCGTCTAAGGAGGAGGGGGCGGGAGCAGGACAAACTATATGAATTTGGACTGCATACAGCACCTTTAATAGCAGCACAGCTTGAATCTCCTCCATACTTGTTATTGTTGCAGACAGTATAGCACAAAAATTATTACTGTCCGTCGATGACTGGGAGGAGCAGTCGCTCGCAGTCCCACGTCTCCGAACGAATTTTCCTAATCTTCACGGTACTTTAGACCGCAGTGGAAACTCAGACAGTAGCAGGTCTGGGTAAACAAGTTCCTGTAAAAAAAAGTATAAATTGTTCCGGGTAATTTTGGTGGAAACGGGGCTAAAGGCAGTGACTAGTGTTTCTGGCATCACAAAATATCTTGTAACCAATCACGTCAACATGTAGGCGGGCTTTAGCATATCATTAACTATTCTCTGAAGCAGGGGACTCTCAAGAGAAGTCAGGTTATCCCCAAGCGGCAACCTTCCCAGGCTCCAGAAGGGAGCAGAATCATGAGCCCCATGTTAAAATGCCCAACTTTACAGCAGAAAAAAACATGTTTACAGCCTGGTACAAATTGTGGTTTTGGTCTATATATCGAATTTTGCCCTTCATGACAACTGTGAGGGGGGTGAATTTTTTTTATAACTCATTCGTTTACATTATATTAAGCCTTAAAGTTCTGCATAATTAAGGGCGTGGCCACTTTGAGTGACAGGTGGATTGTCGTTTGTCTGCTGTCTGTTAGTCATCACGTCACCTCAGCTCCACCCACGTCCCGCCTCTTTGCCCATTTTCTGTTATCCGGGAGTGACGCGCTGCCAAGATGGCAACGGCCAGCTCGACCCTACTTTACGCTTCAAAACGGCTCTTCAGAATCCTATGGGTGACGTCACGGACACTACGTCCATATTTTTTACAGTCTATGGTTATCCCACTATATTTTTCTGCTGATATGAAAAATCGGGTGCATTTAGCAATATAGCGGGTGAATTATGAATGTATATTACATGTTATGATGAAATATATGCCTTTCTCCACTGACGTTCAAAGCGTTTGTAAGGATAATGATTTTTAGAAGATGGCGAATGGGAACATGGTTTGTGTAACATTAGCAACATGTTGTTTGATAGTCAGGCAAAAGGCTAATCATATCAATTACCATTAGCCTATATGTCTGACGTTGTAGAGACCAATACATGATAAAACGCATTACCATTCTGATACATGGACTTGTAGATGAGCCTGTATGAGTGTTTGGAGGCGGGGCTAATTCGCATATTCATAGAACCATGTATACTAAATGAAGGAAGGGCATGCATTTTTTTTTCCAGGAAAACCGTTTAGAGATGTCTTTTTGTTGATCAAAGATGCGTTTTAGGCGATACAAATATTGACTTCAGCAGGGGGACTTTAAGAACTGTTCTTTAAAAAATAGTTATTCTATGGCATCACTGCAAAAACACATTTTTGGAACTTTTATTTTAAAGAGTCTAACCTAAAATATTATTGAAAAAAATGAAAGCGTTAGTGCAAAGTTATTGAATATCTTCCGATCAATTCATAATTTGGTTTCGTGACCTTGTTTTGTATTTTGATCCTGCAGGATTAGTGTAGGTTACAGTATTAGAGAGATACATTACATTTTGTGGTGGAACTTAAACATTTCGGTACAATGGGGTTTCACCATTTCATAAATAATTAGATGGAATGAAGTCAGCTTAACCTTTAGCCCTTCGGCCAGTTCCCACTTCCTTTAGAACGGTGGAACAAGTTTTTTTGTGTGTGTGTCTTTCAGAGTGACAAGACAGAAGTGAAGATCCAGGCCTCCTGTGTCTTAACCTTGTCTGTCAATGGCTCACTGAGTAAGTCTCTGACCAGATCTCTTCCTGTAGAGCTGTGTTGTGCCACGCAATGGACAATGTCCCGACACATGCACAGCACACACACACATAAACGCACACATTTATGGATACATCTCTCATTCATTTGCATGTGTCTACATGCTACACACAGGCACATTTTCATATAAATATTCAGAACATTCATATACACACAGAGACCCTGACAAGGACTACACACACACACACACACACACACACACACACACACACACACACACACACACACACACACACACACACACTTATCTGATCTCTTGAAGTGGCCACAGTCTCCACTCTGTCTGCCTGCTGCTAAATACTGCTCTTAGCTACGTATATCAATCTGCTAAATACTGCTCTGGGCCACATACTCTTCCCTTATCTGAACTCAGTGCTGACGAGACTCTTGAGAGTGTTTTCTATCTCTGCCTCGGTCCTATCCACCACAGTCTTAAACAGGAAATAAATTGCCCATTAAGATAGGACTGAAGTAGTTACTCTCCCCCACCGCTGTCAGTGAAATGTTTCTGATTGCTCATATTCTTTTCATTAGGGCGCTAATGTGTCTCACAAACCATTTTACCTCAAAACTGAAGGTTAATGCACTACTGTAATAATTATAATATTGTATTGTTGTGTGTCAGTTAAAGGGATAGTTCACACAAAAATGTAAACCGTCATCATTTACTCACCCTCAAGTTGTTCCAAACCTGTGTGAGTTTCTTTCTTCTGTTGAACACAAAAGAAGATATTTGGAAGAATGTTGTTAACCAGACAGTTGATTGACTTCCATAGTATTTTTTGGCTACCACCAACTGTCTGGTTACCAACAATCGTTATAATATCATATTATTACAAATATCTTCTTTTTTGTTCAACAGAAGAAAGACACTCATACAGGTTTGTAACAACTTGAGGGGAAGTAAATGATGACAACTATCCATTTAAGTTGAGTTATAGCTAAGAGTAAATAAGGCCATGGTCAGACTGCCAGCAAACATCGGATTTTTTGCATTTCCAGATTTTATCCAGATGGGTTTTTGAAAGTCTGGACAGCAAAAGAAAAAAACCCCTTCAAATATGTTTTTTTTTCTCTCTCTCTCTCTCTCTCTCTCTCTCTCTCTCTCTCTCTCTCTCGAATCGGATCCATAAGAGGTTATTTGAAATGCGATTTACAGATGCGTCTCAGTATGGACGCTCTGGCTGTTCAAATCGGATTGACACACATAAGGATAACGTCAAAACTGTGAAATGCCTTACGTATTCACACGGTGTTTAATAGTTCAACGATTCCGGCATTTTCCTGTGAGACGGAGGAGTTCTGCACCGCTTGTTTGGAGAGCGGGATGATGCACCTCCATTTTCCCTGCATCCGTTTTGAAATCCTCGTCACATAGGCTGGGTACGCCTACCAAAGAAACCCATGCAGGTTGGTTATGTCTTGCAATAGGCTACAACAAGTATATAGCCTACAAAAAATGTGGACACGAATTTGTACAGCGAAATAAAATGTACACAGAGAAAAATTAAGTTGGTTATGACAAATCTTTTTTGATCACTTTCAATTAACAGTGCAGACAGTCTGCCTGAAAAGATTTAATTTGAGAAGAAAATCCAATTTGCCTGCAGTCTGAACGCGGCCCATTCACACCAATTAATATAACAACTAGCTAGGCCTAGCGTCCTCACCAGCGGATATTGTGCTTTATTCTATAAGCGCGTGCTTGTCTGCCGCTTTAAATGAGCTCGTTTCAGCAGGGTCTGATTGGCTGACAATTTTTTATTAAAGTAATTATTTTTTAATCTGCTGGATAAAATCGTTCTGAAAATGATTCCAACGATATAGTTTCTCTATAATATTGAGAACGATATTTAGAAATTAGAACTGGATGTAGGAAAGGGCCTTTATAAGCACCTTCAAGAATTAGTCTAGACTAGAAATTATCTGAAATTAATTCTGTACATGATATGATTTTCTTATGCTGTAGAAACACGCGCGCGCGTTTTGCTATGTGCGGACATTCCATAGGCATAATGGTTTTTATACTGTACAAACTGTACATTCTATCCCCCTACACTACCCCTAAACCGACCCATCATAGGAAACATTCTGCATTTTTTAATTTTTAATAAAACATTGTTTAGTATGTTTTTAAAACTATTTTAAATATGAGGACATATGATCTATCCTTATGGCATGTCTTCGTAATACCCGTGTAGCCTAATTATACAAATTTGTGTCCTCATAAATCACACACACACACACACACACACACACACACACACACACACACACACACACACACACACACACACACACACACACACACACACACACACACACACACACACACACACACACACACACACACACACACACACACACACACACACACACACACTAATGGTTTCCACTAAAAATACCATTACAAACATACTAAAAACCATCAAGCATAGCCTTTAAAACCATCACCTAATGGTTTCAGTAGCAGCAAGTTCGCGGATTTCCTGCAGAATTGGGCTAGCCTAATTGTAAACTGTTGCTGCGTGTGGATTTTTATTTTATTTTATAAGGTTTGACATAGGCCTATAGGCTGAAATGCGTATTGAATAAAATTCACTGAAATGCGTATTGAAATATTATACATTCAACCAGTGATAGCATTGTGCTAGATTATGAATTTTGCTAGAAAGAGCCTATCTCTCTTATGAAAACACTGTTTATGATTATAGGCTATGGCTAGTGATTGTTTTTATTTATAGCGCTTTTCACTATAGCCTTTATCCTTTCAAAGCAGTTTTAGGCTACAGAAATGTGCCTACATTACAATTTAGAGTGGTCTGTTATCAGAAATGAATGTGCCCAAGTTATGCTTTTCAGATAAAAAAATACGCAGTTAGCAATTTAAGGCAGACACAATGAGCTAATTGAAGGGCCCCACTTTGTATTAGGTGGCCTTAACTACTATGTACTTACATCAAAAAATAGGTACAATGTACTTATTGTGTTCATATTATATTGCACACACTTTTGCTGATATTGTTAGGGACAGGTGGTATGGGTAAGGGTAGGGTCAACATTATAAATGTAACTACAGAAATGAATTCGATGTAATTACATGCAGGTATTTTTTAAAAATGTAGTATAATGTAAAACATGTATGTACACAATAAGTGCATTGTATCAAATGATTAATTCAAGTGTTATTAGCCTAGTTAAGGCCACCTAATATAAAGTGGGTCTAATTGAAGTAATGATAGCATTTTGACGATAGAATTGTGTGTAACGCAACAGTGACTGTACAATATGCATTTTAGGTATGGGAGTGGCATATGTTGAGTTTTGTCATTTGTAGGGTCACGGGGCTTGTTTGGGCTATTTTTGATTGGCCTTTGGGCTGGTTTTGTAATAGAGTCCTGGCACTCTTTAGGCAATATTCCATTAGGATTTAATGATTTTAACATGCCACCAATAGAAGGCACTGCATTACCCACACATCCACACCATTACAGTTTCCATTAAAACAATACAATTCCCATTATAACCATTACAACCATTACACATTCTAAGAGTTTATTTCTATTGTTGTCGTTTTCCAACAGGGCGCTAAATGGCCAACATTCTCCTATAGGGTTGCTTTATCAGATCCTATCACAGGTTGCTCGCAGTCAGATTTGATTTGAATCGTGTCCCTGACAGATCTGGAGACAGGGCTGAAAGAGTGCCGGCGTGTCTGCGGCTCTGTTTACTCTCAGCGCTGCATCCTGAGCACTCGGACTTATCGCGACTCTTCAATTGTTGTATCTGTTTGGCTAATGCGAGTGTAATGACAAGCTCATTGGAAAGCGTTAAGATTGGGAGATAATTTCATTTGTTTAGTTTGTGGTGTTACAGAGCACTGGGGTGTCTTGTCTTGCTTAACTTTAGGTTTATCACTTGTTTTAATCGATTTGACTAACTTTAGCCCAGATCTTCAAATATATTCGTGTTGTTGACTAATATTAATTTGAAATGTAAATTACACTGCCTGAGACACCAAGCCATAGCCTAGACAAAAATAAAAACGGTAGCCTAAAAGAACCATCATTAGAACATCAGTTTTTTTTTGCTTTCTTTCTTTCTTGCGTACTTTCTTTCTGTCTTACTCTCTAATATATTAAATACGACTGAATAAACCGGACTTTTATTGGGTTATACCAACGAAAAATAATTGGTTGATTGGGACACTTTTTGCCATTGAGATGACTAGGAAAAAGTGTCCCATTTAACCCTATATATATATATATATATATATATATATATATATATATATATATATATATATATATATATATATATATATATATATATATATATATATATATATATATATATATATATATATATATTAAAAATAACTGCAATAATTACATGTCTGCAACCCGAACGAGCTCACATTTTTGACTGTTTCTAAGGAGAATAAAAAAAATCGAAATAATTTAACATAGGCCTACGTTGCATTAAAACTTGGATTTATCGAGCCTTATGTTTCAGAAACCCGTCGGTTATTCAAAGAATTATTGTAAACGAAATCCACTTGAAATACATTAGCTGCCTATAATATTTTAAGGACAAACTGAAAATGAGTGCTATAAATCAAGTCGAAAAATACAGTAGAAATTGATGCATGTAGGCCTAATAATTTTTTTCAGATTTAATTTTTGCATGGTAGTGGTCCGAGTAAAGTTTTGTCACAATTTAACTCACAGACACAGCAGTATTTTATTTTCCAGTAATATATATGTTAGATCGTTATTTCACGCCAATAACAATCAACACAGCCTATCTATCTCAAGATAAACGCCGTAGGCATTATTTAGCGTTCTTGAAACATCTCAAAATGACTCAAGCATGACAACATCTCAATGAAGCTTAATGCTATTAAATATTTAGTCTTTATTTGGTGTTGTTTGTTTTGTAAACCACTGATATAAAAAACAAAAATATATATAAAATCAGACAACAGTCTATAGTGTTTTTCCCCAGCAGTGCCATTGGGTTAAATAGTCTTAATCCAGAGCCTCCTCTTTTAGGACTGATGCCCTGCACGTCTCACCAAGTTCTGATCCCATCCACACTTCCCGTCGTCAAATTGACATCCACAAAGTGGTTCGGTATTTGACTTGTGTTGGCAAACGAGGGCACAGAGGTGAAGTTACAGTGGTACGGGTTATTTCCATAGCTGTTGTAATAGTTATTGTAGGGATATGATACAGTGACATTGTAAGGGGCTCCATGGCAGGGTTTTCCATCTCGCACCAGCACGGGCACCGCCACCCTCCGCGGGCCAGCCAGCTCCAGACTTTTGTCCTGCCGCTGTCTCTTGCACTTGTACCTCCGGTTCTGGAACCATATTTTGACCTGTGTCGAGGTGAGCTTCAGCACATGGGCCAGGTGGTCTCGCTCGGGTGCGGACAGGTATCTCTGCTGCTTGAAGCGTCTTTCCAGCTCAAACACCTGAGTCTGAGAGAAGAGCACCCGGGGTTTCCTGCGCAGCCTCTGCTTCGGCTTCTCCCGGGGCGTCTCATCCTGTCTACCATTATAACTGGAGTCGTCAAATGGACACATGCCTGAAAATTCAGATAATAGTCAAATATTCAGCTTAAAAATGCAATATGAAGTGAAATGCACTGAATAAAATGGATCAATAAATACAGAGCAATAGTACAAATAATAGATATTTTTTTTTTCTTCTTCCCCAGTTATTTCAATGATAAATAGCCTAAGTGTCGTATTTTAGCAGAATTCTGATCAGTCAGTATGTGCATTCATACATACAATCCTAATTTGTTTTTAGAGACTTTTCTTCATTGGTTCTTGAGGTTCAGTGAAGAACCACTGATGGTTTAGAGTTGGATCTATTCTTTTAGAGGTTAAAGATTTTTTTTTTTCTCAGATCAGTGAATTGGTTTCTGGGTTCTTGAAGTTAGGCTATAGGCTACACGTAGGCCTACATTAAAAAAATATGTTACAAAGTTCTTCTTGGAGCTTGGCGGTGGACAAATGTAAAACGAACTAAAAAACGTTAATTTCCTAAATCCTTGATTTGACAGTAGCCTATATTTATAGTTAACTCCTTGAATTGCACCCCCTTAATAGTAAAAAATCCATCAAATTGAATTTAATAATCCTTACATATTATTCTTTTTTTTAATTAAGAATTTTAAAGGAGTAAAAAAATAGAGCTTAAAAAACATTTTCTGACTACATCTCAAACACAATTGAAACATATTTGAATAAAATAAAATAAAAATGAATGAACGAATCACAAACTAAATGGTTCATTCCCTTGTTCGATTACGACAATAAAACATTTTGTATAAATCGAAATGGAACATTTAGTTTGTGATTCGTATTAATACATTTTTCAATTTAAGTTTAAGATATAGGCCCTATATATAGGCCCTTGAAAATGTTTTATTTTTGGACTCATTTAAAATTATTAATTCATATTTTGAATAATATGTAAGGATTGTTCATCTCAATTTGATGGAATTTTACTCTTACACTCTTAAAAATAAAGGTTATTTATCGCCATTGATGGTGCCATGAGGAACATTTAACATCCATGGAACCTTTCCATTTCACAAAAGGTTCTTTATAATGGCAAAAGGTTCTTTAGATTGTCAAAATGTTCGTCACAATAAGAAAAGGTTATTTTAAGAGCTGTTGACTGGGGAACCAAAATGGTTCGGTAACACTTAATAAGGTTCGTTAGTTAACATTAGTTAACTGCATCAGTTAACATGAACTTATAATTAACCTCACTTATAAAGCATTTATTTATCTTTGTTAATGTTCATTTCAACATTTAGGCTACCAATGCATTATTAAAATCTTGCTAACATTAATGCACTGTGAACTAACATGAACAAACCACGAACAGCTGGATTTTTATGAACTAACGTTAACAAAGATTAACTAATGCTGAACAGAGGTGTTGTTCATGGTTAGTTCATGTTAACTAATGCATTAACTAATGCTAACTAATACAACCTTATTGTAAAGTGTTACCAATCGTTCTGAATCGAAAAAGAAGCTTTTTTTTAGTGTATATATTTCAAAGAAGATATAAATAATAACTATACATTTCCTGATGGTTAAATCCTACTTGTTAGATAACTATAAATATCCTACTTGTGTCCTCGTTGGGATCCATCTCCTCCTCCGTTGGGGATCCGCAGGAGCTTCTGACTATGTCAAAGTCATGTGAATCGAGCGCGCACTTGAGCTGCTCCCCTGCGCCCGCGCCGTGTTTCTCGGGGCTGTAGAGCAGATCCAGACTGCGGCTCAGAGTGCTCTGCATGCACTGAAGCTGAAGCGACTGCAGCGGCACACCGTCCTGCTCGACGCCCATCAACCCGTGCGGATTCAGAGCGTGCTGCTGTTCCAGTTTGAGGATGTCCTTTACCGAGAACGGAGTCGAGGTCACGGGACTCGGAAGCATCGCTCGAGAGATTTGTGTGGGTGCTTGGAGAAAGGTGGAAGAAAGGTTCACCTTTTCAAACGCAAAGCAACATCAGTTGACTCTGTAAAGTTCCAGATGTCCACAGGTAAGCAGAAGAATACGGTCCACTTCTTGTGTAGGGTCGTATATCTCCTCGCAGAAGCAGCACTGGGTGAAGAATAGCCTCTCTCTTCCTCTTTCCGCCGTTGAAGGTGCGGAGAGAAGAGCTCTTATCTAATAGACTGCGTCCTTATCTCCGACTGACCCCTCCCATTCTGTGCCTCCCATCATCACCTGTCCGAACCACAACAGCTTTGGGTTGTTTAAAAAAAGTCTCAAATAGAGGAGTGTTGTGATTGAAATGCCATTTAATATTGCATTAAACATTATTATTAAAAATAAAGGTTATTTATTGGCATTGATGGTTCCATGAAGAGCCGTTGACATCCATGGAATCTTGACGTTCCACAAAAGATTCTTTAGATTATTCAAATGTTCTTCACACAAATAGTTCTTTTTAAGAACTGTTCACTGAAAGATTCTTTATGGAACACAAAATGATTCCACAACACATTTTGGAAACTATTTTTAAGAGGAGTGAATACATTTTTAATAGAAGTTATTTCAGGTAATAACATTTAAACACTTAAAAATTATTATTTTTTAAATATGATTAAGAATGATTATAGTTTACAAAAACGAAGTTTAATTTATTAAAGACTACCAAGTAGAAATAAATTCAAGTGCAAATGGAAAACGAGTGTGTCGGTTCATATGGAATGTTAAAGTATGAAAGTCTTCCTCAACTTGACTGAACAAGCCTTATTTTTGGATTTAGTTGATATTATTAGTTTTTACTGATAATATAGTCCAGTATTACTACATATAACACTTTGTTTTACAGTATCCTTGTTACATATGTTACATGTAGGCCTGCAACAGTAAATTATGCATAATTACATCATGCCAATCCTCAACCAAATTCTAATCCTACCCTAACCCAAGTACATGTTGTTAATTATTATTACTCAATATACAACAATGACAACTTAACATAAAGGGTTACACTTTATTTTAAGGTGTCATCGTTACAGTGTAATTATATATTTAAGTACTGAGTTTGATTAACAACATGTACTTATAGGGTTAGGGGTTTGATTGAGGGTAAGTTGCATGTGATATTCATAATTTTAGTTATTACTACGTGTAACAATGACGCTGTAAAATGAAGTGATAGCAAAAATGTTAATGCTTTTCGATGGCCTTTTCTTTTAAGAAATTCATAAGACTGGTATGGAATAATTGAAGATTCATTCATAACTTTCGCTTCAATCACTGTCACTGGGAAGAAAAATCTAAATCTGAGAAATTGTTTCAAAACCCTTAAAAATAGCGATATTATTTAGATTAATATTAGTAGGCTATATATAGGCCTATATATGTATGGAGCACAATTTTATTAACTTTCATCCTTTTCACAATACATACGTTTCCCCCCCTTTTTTATGGTTTGTGTGTATTATGTGTTGTGATCAGTGTAGCCTATGTGGGCACCAGAGTCCAATAAAGTGCATTGAATTGAACTGAATCGCCTACATTTTAATAGCCTAATGTATTATTGAATACTTATGAACAGCGCATAGATATAAAAAGCTGTTGTATTTAAGATGTAATAGCCTAAGATATTTGGTTAAATAACGTAATATTATGCCAACATGTTCCTAATTACAGCAGTCTGCACGCTAACACTTCCTCCTCCTGAAAGCATGGGGGTAAATTGGTTTGTGCTTCGGTGAAGCAAAGTGGATGTCCGAAAAGGTGACGCCGACAGTGACATCCAACAGGCCTATTAGTGTACACAGGCCACAACAAACAGAAACCCTACACCTGATGTAGTCTCTGGCGCCAGCCTGCAATGCTTGACTGAGGTTCAGACGCCCACCGGATCACTTCAGCTGTCCGTCCATCATGACGCAAACTGCAGCATCGACCGTCCTCTATGGGCTGCATACAAACGCTATTTTTTCCCAGTTAAGTATTTTATGTTTCATTTGAATAATGTCGGCCTATTTAGATTTGTTACAGGCCGCGCGCGTGAGGTTAATAAAACCCAATTTTTGACAAAAGATTTTGACGAAATAAAAACAGAACACATTTTTTTCCAAATGAAATGTTCTGAATTAATTCGGCTATTTAATTATATTTAAATACATTAAGATAGGTGTAATACAGATGTGGCTCTTATAGAGTGAGTTATGCAGTGGAGACAATTCATATTTTTGTGGCTATGCATGCGAAAAATAATTAAGTGTGTTCTGAAATTAATGTTTTCGGACACTTAAAGTTATTGCAATTACATAAAAATGTAGCTATTACTTTAAATGTATATATTAATTTAGCCTACATTAAATGTAATTTGTTAAACTTAAGAGTACTAGGTTTTTTAACATGTAAAGTACAACTTTATATATAATGTCATACGTCTATTGTCTTTGAAGTGGTTAAACTGCCCTGCCGAATGACAAGCATTTATAATAAACTAAAATATACTTTAATGTACAGTTATTTCTATTGAAATTTTGGTTACACTTTATGTTAAGGTGTCGATGTTACAGTGTTAAGTATGTATTTAAGTACTGTGTGATATTGAGTAACTACATACTTACTATAGGGTTAGGATTAGGAATAGGGGTTGGTTAACGGTTAGTTGCATGCAATTATGCATAATTTATAGTTATTACTACGGTAACATGTAACGTGTAACAAGGACACTGTAAAATAAAGTGTTACCGAAATTTGTATGTCATTTAAATATATTTGTAATTACACATTCGTAATGATTAAGTTGCATTTCACATTTAAAATATATTACTTTTAAATAACACACTGCAGATATAATTATACTCTATATACTTTATATGTGCAATAATTAGTCAACACGTCAAAATAAGTGTTCTTAAAGCATGGCAAAAGATAATTCAAATCAAATTATTTAAAATATACTTTAAGTTTGACGTTTAAGTGCAGTTTTTTTAAGAGACAGTCACGTACGTGGACCTTTTTTCATTAATATTATATTTTCTGTAAGTGCACTTTTTTTCATCAAGTGTGGCTATTAAATATGTTTATTTCCCATACAGTACTTCCACACAATTGAGAGAATTTGTCAAACTGACAAGGGTTTAATGTCAGTTTGAGAGCAAATTAAACAAATGTATGTAGTGGTTTTGTTTCAAAAATCTAGTTCAGAACTCTCTTATATATATATATGTGAATTCTCTTTGATTAATATAAAATCCCAATATAATATTTCGAATAATTTTCTAATAGTGGCTCAGTAAACAAGAGAACAACAGTAAACTAATAAAGATATTAACAAATTAATCGCATGAATATGTTTAATAAATGGCAGGTCATAAAGTTGGAGTAATTTTTTTCTCTTTTGTCAGACGTGTTTTAATGTTATTTTATGCAGTTCAATTACAGAATTTGTTGACCAAAAACAATGGTTTATTTTCACATTTTACGTAGCCTAGTTTTTACATTTGTGCTATTTCGTTTAACTGTTGATTTATGTGTATTCGTTGAAAGTCATTCCATAAGTGTGACAACTTCTACCACTCAAAGAAACTGATCTAAATATATTTTTTCATCAGGGCAAACCGATTATGAATATTTTATAAAGCGAAGCGAAGACTTTGGACGTCCAAAACAGATTTACTCTGAATAAATAGGCGATATAAATATACTGTGATAGTTAAGCCTTATCTCTACACTCGATTTAGTTGAATTTAGGTGTTTTTATGTTGTACATATTTTTGTGATTGTGGCGTGCTCTTTTATGGGACACACGTGTTGTTTGGTCATAAAAAGCGCGGTGATTACTTCATTTTTGGTCTGCATTAACATTATTAACATCTTCATAGATAATTAATATGACTGTATATATGGGAAAAATACGCCTTATGACATGCACCTAAAATACTAGCTGGTGCGTTTTAATTCAAGAGACTATAAAAGGTATACTTACCTAAAGTTAAAACACATGTACTTATTTTTATTATTACTATGACTATTTCCACATTTTAGAATGTAAAGAATTAAATAATTATAGGCTATGTGTAAGTGACAACAAAAGTCAAACACAAACTGTCGTCACCGAGCGCGCACACTTTATTCTCTCAGCGTCATGACGTGCGTCCTGTGACATTAGACAGTTGTTGGCTGAACCCACGATGTCATTATCCCTAATAAATAGTTAAGAATGCAGTTTTTTTCCCCTTCAGATTCTCGGTAGTATGTTCTAAAGTAACACTGACCCATTTTATTACGCCTTACCTCTTTATTAATTGTATTAGGCCTATTTTCATTTTTTTTATAAATTATATCCATAGCCTAACCATATACTCTAAAAAATGCTAGGTTAAAAACAACCCAATTTGGGTTGAAAATGGACAAACCCTACTTGGGTTGTTTTTAACCCAGCATTAGAGTGTAGATCAATCAATTATGATATAGACTATATTAAAATAAAGGTGTCCAGGCTTTTAGTACCGGCTGTATTTCCATATGGTGAACCAGAACTGCTTTGATCCTGTCACTCATTGGTGAGGTAATGACCATAATTGCGCATCCCTGTCCCGGAAAGGCAGGGTGTTCATGAGTTCTGCAAATTTGGGGCCCCATGCAGCATTCATAAAACTCAACGAATCCTTTGGCCTCTGAGCGAAGCTGATGGGCTCCATCTCGCAGCAAATGACGGCAATGTAACGCAAGACGGCAGTTAAGTAATAACCGTAATTAATCATACTGTAAAAAAGAGCGCTGATGGCAACTGAAAGGAGACACTCGCCTCCGAGCCCTTTCTTTAAACAGTTAGTCACCGGAGAACTCCATCAAAACGTTACTCGAGATTCAGTTGCTGTGCAATTCTGAGACCTGTAACCTCATACAGCGGCGGACTCCCGGAGGAGTGTGTTTTGATTGACAGCTCACATGATGAGAGTCCTGAATGAAGAGGGAAGAGCTGTGTAAGTGTTTGTTTCCTGTTTCCAATGAATGCATGTTTTTGCGGGTTAATTCATGTGGAACATTACATACATGTATCCAAATGTGCATAGATGTTGCTGAACTTGGCCGACAGTATATTTTTCTTCACACTTGACTAAACATGGCTGTTAATCCTGTTAAGTCACTGCAGTCACATTCATATGGTGATATGATAAGTGCATATTGTGTAAAATAAAACAAGCCAAGAAGCCGTGAAACTCCGCTTGCGTACAACTCCCCTTAGCTGTTAAACATTGTAAAAAAATCCCAATAAAATTTACGGTAAAAAAGCGGCAGCTGTGGCTGTGGCACCGTAAAATATACGGTAGCAACATTTTAGGTTTTAAGGGACAGCACTTAGTTTAAAACCATATAATTTAAAGGTTTATATTGTAATAATTACGTGAACACTATAAAAAATTACGGTAAAAAAACGTATTTCATTACCTGAAATAATGTTAAATTACCAACCTAATATCTGTCATGTACCTTTGATATAGACTGACAACCTCCAATCACAGTGGTAATGAGAATCACGTGATGAATCAGAACTCATCACAAGCAGCTTTTAGGAGGACAATACTAATATATAGAAGGTGCACAGTGTCATTCACACAAACACTAAACACCATCATGGTAACAATGTAATGCAATAAACATTAATTTAACAACATTAGATGTAACATAAAACCCTAATGAACATAACTGATTAGAAAAAACTAAGAAGAAACAGCTATTTCAATGAAAGTACATCAAATGCGAAGTGTCATGCAGGGAATTCTGGGAATGTCAATTTATGGTTCCCTTTCGAAAGGGAATTCGCATTACATCCTAGTAGGCATTGGGGAACGCCTCAGCGTTATAGGATGGAGTGTCTCATTCCCTGTTCTACGTTTTTTTACTGTAAATTACTCAATGACTTGTTCTTTTTCACTTCCAAATCCTTTTAAATTTAAGGGTATTTTACTGTATAATTAAATTAAATGTAAGGTTAGATCTATTACAGTTATTCACTGTATATAGTATGGAAATGTTTTTCACCGTAGCATTTTTACAGTCTTTTACTGTTAAAATCACTATAATTTTTTACAGTGCACGGCTTCACAGGGCTTACTGCTTGTATAAAAGGGTTACCACAAAATACAAACATTAAAGCCAAAATATATGTATCAATGCAACTTTCATGAAGTAAAATCACTGAAATCCTTCCTTCCGCCGGGAAAAAAAATAGTCCCTGACCGTGAACAGCAACCACTGATCTACACTCTAAAAAATCCTGGGTGAAAAACAACCCAAGTTGGGTTGCAAATGGACTAACCCAGCAATTGGGTTGTTTTAATCCAGTGAATGGGTTGTGTTTTAACCCAGCTGTTGGGTTAAATGTTTGCTTAAAGTTTAAATATATGTATAAACAAATGTTCTCTAGATTAGTGACAGCAACATAAACTACATTATTGCGCCATTAGATGGCGGCAAAGACTGTATTTATGAGTCACTCAATAGCTAAGACTTTTATATAGAAAAGACTAAAACTTGTGTGAACATGCAACTGACAAATGAGCGCTGTTACTGTCAGGACATGGAAAAACCCCTTTACTGTTGTACACTTGGTCATTCAATCTCTCTCTCACAATAATACAAACTTTAATGAACAATATCAATGAGAGCAAATAAAGCACAGCTATTGACCAATCAGAATCAAGGACTGGAACTAACTATAAATTGCATTTTACACATTGTATTGTATTTCGTTAAAGCTGCACTATGTAACTTTTCCGTCCACTAGAGGCCGCCTATTCAAAACGAAGGCGTAGTTTGATGACGCCATGTTTGAGCGCAGAATCCTGGGACATGTGGTCTTCACGTCACAGCCGGTGGAAAAGAATCGGGATAGGACTCGGGCAGAAATCATGTTCATGGATGCGATTATTAACATTACTATAGTATGAAGCAGAAGCAGGACAGAGTGTGGTGGAGCTGAGCAAGGCCGCTGGAGCGATTGTTAATAAGAAGAGCGCAACACACGCCTCGCAAGCAGCAGGACTTTTATTATGGCATAGTCGCCGGCAGGACTTTTATTATGCCACAGTCACCAGCGCCACTTCCGCTTTTCTGGTCATGAGTATGAGGTAACGCAGCTCTGTTTATCATATTAGATACATCTGAGTGTGTTGAAAATAACAATTATGTTATGACGTTACTCTCGCTGGACGGCTGCTATGACACTTGTTCACACTGCAGTAAGAGTAAAGCGTTTCTGCAAAATAAAACCGGAAACCGAGGGTAACGCAGATAGGACGCCATTGACAGGCGACTCCCTCACACGTCCCGGTTCCTTGGTTAAAATAGCAATTTTCTCACGATTTACAAATAGTTAGAAACATTTGGGATATTGTACGTACTCAACTGAACAAAATATATAACACTGGCCTAGTGGTTTTTGGATATTTTACTGAAAATGTTTTACATAGTGCACCTTTAAGGACTTTAAATTTAGCACAAAAACAATTGTGTCTGTGTTTGTGTGTCACTATGTTGACATCCACCTATTTTATGTGAATTTTGGAATATCTCTTAAAAAAACGCTGGATGGAAACGACGAGATGTGCATAAATTATACATATGTGCACAAAAATTGTTTTTGTTAGTGCTCAATTGAGGCAGATAATGTTTTTATTTTATAAGAAGACATGCACATAAACTATGATGGAAAAATATTTAGCACATAAATCCCTCAATGCGCAACAAAAAACTTTTTATAAAGAGGTGGTTGATTATGATTTCACTTTTTTAACTTTAGCTAGTGTGTAATGTTGCTGTTTGAGCATAAACAACATGCAATGCTCAAAGTTCAAAGCAAAGGGATATATTTTCTGAAATCACTTTTTAAGGACTACAACAAACGGCTGGTAGGGACTACAATGAGCTTCTTCACGGGTTAGTGACATCACCAACCCAAAAATTTACATAAACCGCCCCGGGAACACACAACAAAGGCCATTTCACGAGTTCACACTTACATATAATTTATAGAGAGTAAGTTTAAATGCATTTTTGGCGTGCTGTCCGAGGGGAGGTCTTTGAGCTCGGAATTTGGCCCGAACCCAGAGTACCCCCCGTGTATGTAATTGGTCAGAATTAAAAGTGTGAAGAAGGGGTGGTGGAGGGATGCTGATAACTGTCCACAAACGGAGGTATCTGCTGAGTATATATAGGGGAAAACCGGGGCGAAAGTAACACGGGGCGAAAGTAACACGGGGCGAAAGTAACAACGCGATTTTCTCAGAGCCCTGAATACATTTGCATTTCAAGCTATGACAGCACGTTCAGCACACAACCCTTGACGGTATAACTGCCTTAACTATTTTAAGTTTAAGACTGCTATAAGTCTGATTTTTAGGGAAGGGAACCAGCAACAAACTATTGCTTCATAGACATAATATAACCAGGTATAAATCACACAAAACGGTCAGGTAATAAACATGTGTTCTTGCAACTTTATCTAAACACCAAAAAAACTAAACATAAACAAACCAAACAAATTATCCCCTAATGGATACTGAAAAACAAAACACACAATGACCATACAAGAAGTATCAGGCTTGGGTATAAATACCAGTCTTTGTAAGTTTTGGTTGGTGAGAAACCAGCCAGCCTAAGATGGACACAACAGTGTTCAGGATGTAAAAAAATCTTGTAGGATACAGTCCACAGATGCCAGAGACCAGTTGGTGAAAACGTAGATGATGGTAAACGTGTAGGTATTCCTTACGATCCTTTGTGCTTAAGATCCAAGAGATCCACAAGGCAAAGAACCTACACAGACAACAAATTGCACTCCAAGCAATCTCAAAAAGTGGTGTGAATGCTAGGGTCACCAAAGAGTCCTTTTTGACTCAGCTTAAAACCAAAGTTTCCCAATCAGGACTCAAAGTAGTTTGTGGCCACCCAGCAGGTAAGCCATGCTTCCTCTGTCCAACAAATCTGGCTAACTCTACTACCCACCTGGGTATATACCACCTCCTAAAGCACCCTGGTGCCTCTGGTGGTGTGTAGTAGTAGTACCCTCAGTAGGAGTAAACATAGTAACAGGCCTGAGTCTGTTACAACGGATCTGCCAAATATCATGTGATTCCGCCATCGTTTCCCGCGGTTAGGTCCGAAATGCAGTTTTCAAGTACGGCAAGTAAATTAATGAAGCTGTACTTTTTTTCTAATTACAAGTTGTGTTTCTTGTTTCATGTGTCACAGTAATGATCAATCTACGGGTTATTTAGTGCTGTTACACACCCTGAAGGTTTGTCTTTTCAGAGTTTTTCAGTATAAAAGTAAATCGTGTTTAAATGTCAGGACTTCCTGTCGGGACGAAAGTAACACTTGTCACTTTTGTCCCGCTATTATATATATATATATATATATATATATATATATATATATATATATATATATATATATATATATATATATATATATATATATATATATATATATATATATATATATATATTGCATATTATGCAATTTTAATTTAATACAATTTTTATATTGTTCATACTGTTGAAGAAAACTTATCAAATAGATTGACATTGCAAATAAAAAATATTATAAACAATTCAAGTTTGTACTGTCATATTACATTTGATGAACTTTAACATATAAAATGAAAATGTAATTTAAATTTTTTTTTGCAAAGATAAAGGACAAAATATGTTTGCAGTTACATATTAACAAGGTCATAGTCAGGTATGTTTAATAAAAACAAGAGTAGCACCAAAAAATCTAGCTTGTATTGTTGTGTTACTTTTGACCCACCTGATGGGGTCAAAAGTATCAATGTGCAGCTTATGTTCAAAGTGAAATTATACTGTAGTCGTTCTACATTTGTACAAAATACCACCTGCTATTGATAGACCACACTTGTGAGTTATTGGCCACAGCAAAAATATATCTCGGTCTAAAACATTATCTTTTAAAATTACGATTTTCTGAAAAATGGTACTTTTGTCCCTGCTCTCCCCTACCCCTATTGTTGATTAGCTGAGTGCTCTCCACTTGTGTCAATTATCTGAACGTGTTCCTCCTGAACCTTGTTAATAAAACATCATGTTGAGAAGAGGAAGAGTTGTTGTAGTCGAGCACATTTAGGAGTCGCTCAAGCTGTCATCTGTCTTTTCACATTTATTGCAATACAGTACGATCACAAATGATTGCTCCACCCTCATATATGGCTGGACATTAGAGAGGTCATGTGATTTTGGTAAGCCTTTGCTAACCCATAGTTTCACTGGTATTTGGGATCTACAAACACCTTAGGTGTCCCACATTAGGCAGCGTCCCACTTTATGGCAAATCACCCTATAACTTAACTAACTGCTTTAGCATGTGGCTTTGAAGTTAGCATGAATGCAAAGCATCAAATTATATTAGAGAAATAGCTAGATTGTGCAAGTCAAATAACTGTATCTACTAGGCTATACAATGGTAATCTTGATCAAATGTTTACTTTCCTTCTTGAAAATCAGTTTTTTTGGTCATAAAATGTACAATATTGCTCACAGTAACATGCCACTTATTGATGACATCACCATAGCTCTTTTCTGACTGACAGTGTAACACAATTGACCCCATGTTACAAACCCCGTTCTCCCAACTGGATAAGGCCTATACATGCCTGATGATTTCATTCAACTCCATTAAAGGGATGGTTCACCCAAAAATGAAAGTTCCGTCATCATTTACTCGCCCTTATGTCATTCAAAAACCTGTATGACTTTCTTTCTTCAGCGAAACATAAAACATATAGCTATATGTTGAAGAATACCAAAACGAGAAAAACAAAAACACAGAGACATCTCATCTTCTGTTATGTTCCACAGAAGAAGGAAAGTCATACACGTTTGGATTAACATAAGAGTGATGGTAGAATGTCTCTTTAAGGTATGGCCTAAATGCAATGTGCCTGGGGTGCGTTTCCGGACCGCACACCAATGTAACTGCCGCTTAACTACAATAGTGTGATGCAACATTGAAGAAATCAACTAGCTAGACACAACTATTTTTGTCGCAAATTTGTCGCTCAACCAATGATGCCACGCAGGGGGTGGAGTAATAACCTCTTTTAATGAACCGTTAGAGATTGAATTAATGCTAGATTAGATAATTGTTTCCCTCAATTCTACAAACGATACCCCATTATGACAACATAAAAAGAAGTTTGTTTGAAATCTTGTCACATTTTGTAATCCTTACATCTTGACATTCAAAATTTAGTTCAGGTGCATCCTATTTCCACTGATCATCCTTGAGATGTTTCTACAAAACGATTGGAGTCCACCTGTGATTGGACATGATTTGGAAAGGCACACACCTGTCTAAGGTCCCACAGTTAACAGTGCATGTCAGAGCAGAAATCAAGCCATGAAGGAATTGTCTGTAGACCAGTATCAAGATGCATGTTGACTAAATTCAAGCATTAAAAAGAAAACTGTCTTCACTTTTATCTTTTTACACATTCATTTCCCACATATAATTGAATGAGGAAAGGAAAAACAAAAGAAAACAGCAACAACAGACTAGCATGTTGACTACTTGAACATACATTTTGCTCTCCTTTCTTTCTGCCCAGCAAATTACTCAATGACTCCCTGAGTAAAGTCAGTCATCTCAGTAGTGTCATGACGTTTGCATATTTCAGTTAGATATTTGAGGTCTCTTACCCCCGTTGTTGTCCACAAAACTTCAGTACCGACACTTTGAAATAAAAGACAGGGAAAGCAATAAAGGGCATTGCTAACAACACATTCAGCCAGCCACCTATGTTTCTCATAACAAGCGTGTGAAGCTCCGAGTGCAGCTGCGTCCTGTCACTGGCCTGCTGCTGGATTTGTAAATCGTTCGGGATCCTTTATCCTTTTTTTTCTTCCAACGAACGCCTTGTGAAAGAATTTGGTTTAACTGCTGCCATCTCTACGAAAGTGATCATCCTAACAAGGTTTTGGCGGAGTCGGAGTGACAATGTCCCCCGCGCACTTTCGCTTTAGAGGCCAAGAGCGAAAGTTGAATGACAGGTGATGAGAACCAATCAGATTGGATAAAATAACAAGCATCCAATTCTGATTCGCCAGGGACGCAGCGACCTGCGTCCGGAGGAGGATCTTTAAGAAACCAATTAGAGACCAGCTTCAGGTCACATGCTGCCCGTAGATTTTTGGACTAGAGATAGACATTCATTTGTCTGGCGTCCCTCGCGCATGAAACCGCATGAAACATATTGAAGAACATATAAAATAGTTAACCGATCAAAGCCAGTTTTTATTAAATGCTGAGGCTCTTACTAACAGCCGGCACGTCGTATGAGTAAACTATTTTATTTTTATTTCACTTTTACATCATTTTTGTATACATGTACATTTCTGGAATTTTGATGGGGCGGCACCCCAGCATCCTCTATTGACAAGCCGCCACTGCCTCAGACCAAATTCAGAAACAAATTCTCTCGTCTGATGAAACAAAGATTGAACTCTTTGGCCTGAATGGCAAGCGTCATGTCTGGAGGAAACCAGGCACCGCTCATCACCTGGCCAATACAATCCCTACAGTGAAGCATGGTGGTGGCAGCATCATGCTGTGGGGATGTTATTCAGCGGCAGGAACTGGGAGACTAGTCAGGATCAAGGGAAAGATGAATGCAGCAATGTATAGAGACATCCTGTATGAAACCCTGCTCCAGAGGGCTCTGGACCTCAGACTGAGGTGAAGGTTCATCTTCCAACAGGACAACAACCCTAAGCACACAGCCAAGATAACAAAGGAGTGGCTATGGGACAACTCTGTGAATGTCCTTGAGTGGCCCAGCCAGAGCCCAGACTTGAACCCGATTGAACAACTCTGGAGAGATCTGAAAATGGCTGTGCATCGACACTCCCCATCCAACCTGATGGAGCTTGAGAGGCAAAGAAGAATGGGAGAAACTGCCCAAAAATAGATGTGCCAAGCTTGTAGCATCATACTCAAAAAGACTTGAGGCTGTAACTGGTGCCAAAGGTGCTTCAACAAAGTGTTTTGTGCAAAGGCTGTGACTACTTATGTATATGACATTTATTTTATTATTATTATTATTATATAAATTTGCAAAGATTTCAAACAAACTTCTTTCACGTTGTCATTATGGGGTCTTGTATGAAGAATTGAGGAAAAAATAATCAATTTAATCCATTTTGGAATAAGGCTGCAACAACAAAATGTGGAAAAAGTGAAGCGCTGTGAATACTTTTCGGATGCACTGTATTTTATCAGTTAATTGGTCTTTGGGCCATTATATTTCTCACAGATTTCTGCTCGTTCTAAATCAGGTACAGATAAAGTAAAGATTACATCTATATGAATGCATTAGTGAAAGAGCGATTGCTTGTGAATTAATTCTATCTGGCAGCGTTTCTCTACTAAAAGTGAAGCTGTGGTTTCAGTTACTAAGAAATATATGCTAAAACGTTTCACTTTCTAAGCTATTTTATTGATAAATCCCAAAACAGTGTTGACAGTAAGTTTCTGCGTTCCTGAATGTTTCTGTGTGCGTGATCAGCAACTTGTAAAAGTCAAGCTTAAAAGTCGACTAGTCTTTGCAACCTCTAGGTACAAATGTCATGCAAACAAGAAACTATGCTTCTAACTGCAGGTCCAGAGCTGTAGCTTCAACCGCGCAACTTTGCGAATGTTCATTGGAATTATGGTTTCACAGACTCATTGAACTACACTGATAACGACAGAACTGATCTAAATACTTTCTTTTTCATCAGGCAAACTTTGGGGGAAATTATTAATATATTTTATAAAGCGTAGCGAACACTTTCGAATTCCAAAAACAGATAAATATTGGCTACTAGTATATACAACGTTCAGGCATAACATTATGACCTGTGTACACTATCTCTTCTTCACGGCACCTGTTAGTGGATGGAATATATTAGGCAGCAAGTGAACATTTTTGTCCTCAACGTTGATGTGTTAGAAGTAGGAAAAATGGGTAAGTGTAAGAATTTGAGTGAGTTTGACAAGGGCCAAATTGTGACGGCTAGACGACTGGGTCAGAGCATCTCCAAAACTCCAGCTCTTGTGGGGTGTTCCCGGTCTGCAGTGGTCAGTATCTATCAAAAGTGGTCCAAGGAAGGAACAGTGGTGAACCGGCAACAGGGTTATGGGTGGGCATTAATGCACGTGGGGAGCGAAGGCTAGCCTGTGTGGTCTGATCAAACAGACGAGCTTCTGTTGCTCAAAATATAATCTGATAGTTAACCCCTGTTTCTTTTACCTCACCACACAAATTTGTTCATGACTCATAATTCTCATAATTTTGATGGGCCTGCTTGTATTTTAACAACATAAACCATAGCTAGAATTCTCTTTCTGGAGTAAATGTGATGTAAGTTTCCTTGAGGAAAACAACATTATGGGCCCTATTTTAACGATCTGAAACGCAAGTGTCAAAACGCGAAGCGCAAGTAACTTTGTGGGCGGGTCTCGGCGCTGTTGCTATTTTCCCGGCGGGATAAATGGCTCTTGCGCCCGGCGCAAATCTAAAATGGGTTGGTCTGAAGTAGCTTCATTATTCATAGGTGTGGTTTGGGCGTAACGTGAATAAACCAATCCGAGCGTCATCCAACATTCCCTTTAAAAGCAGGTGCGCAAGTTCCATTATGGATTGCTATTATTATGGCGTATTTACCAGGCGCACGCCAGGAGCGGTTCACAGCCGAGGAGACTGATGTTCTTTTAAGAGCAGTGAAAGACAGAGAAGTGAAGTTGTAATGTTGTACATTATGGTAAAGGTGATTTCACAGTCTTTTTTTTTTCAGTCTTTCAGTTTTTTCAGTTTTTCAGTCGATTTTTGTTCCTGGTTCTTGACGGACAAACCAATTTGTCAGATGTCCTTATATACATATATGTCTTGCCACTATTGGGCAAACAGGTCTTATCCTTAATTATTACAATTAGCCTGAATCATTTGTAAGCTAGATTTATGCCTATTTTTTCACATCTTCGTGGCACACCACAATGATTTCCGTCATATGACGGATGAAGATGAAGATATCTCATGTGTTAATATTTTTTTAGTGTAACAATTTATGATTTGCAAAAATAACTTGCATCTGTGTAGATTACATGAGCAAAGTGTATGCGCGTTGTGCACGCTATACATTATGGTCAAGCATGCGCCCTTAAAATAGCATAATGAACAACGCGCAACGCGCCACTGACTTTAGACTAGGTTTTTTCTGGTCAGTGGCGCAATTGTTTAATGAAACAGCAAAATAGCACCAGGGATTGTTTGCGCCGGAACACGCCTCCTTTTTTGCGCTGAACCGCCCAGGGAGCGCAAGTGCATTCACTAGTTTAGCGACGTGCTTCTGTGGAGGGAAAAGCGCGCTTTGCGCGGGTGCAAAATAGGAATGACACATGCGTCGGTGTACAAAGTCAATTGCGCTGGGTGCAAGATAGGGCCCCATGTGTTTATGGCCTACATAGGGCCTATGCCAATCCATTTTATGGAAAATCAGTAGAAGTCTATATTGCTGTCAGTGTATCTGTAGCCACTAGATGTCCCTGCAAGTCTTGTTATTACAGTTCAATATGAATGAGTACAGAACACTGATGCTGGAAAACTGAACTAGCTCTGCATTTCATTCGCTCTGTGTACAAATACATTTAATCAAGATCAAATCTGATTACTTTTGAAACTAACTTTGAACATTATTTCTAAAGATAATAATTTAATACATAAACGCTCTTAACATTGGTTAATGCACTATGTAAATGAGCAATATATATTTTACAGAATTCATTAACCTTGTTAACGTTAGTCAATCAAAACGTTCATGTTAGTTCACGGTGCATTAATTAATGTTCACAGATACAACTTTCGATCTTAAAATTGTATTAGTTTATGTTGAAATTATCATTAACTATGATTCATAAATATTATTTATTGTTAGTTCATGTTAACTAATGTTAACAAATGAAACATTATTGTAAAGTGTTACCAAATAAAAAAACTGAAATATTAAATAGGATCGCTACATTTGACAACTCAAAAGCTTTTTTCTTGATCATAATTATATCTTGTCTTAGCTGTGTAAAATGTAAACACAATTTTAAAATATGTATTAGGGATAGCCTACTTATACGAAATTACACACAGTGGGTACTTTGTCAAAAATAAAAAAACAACTATCCTAGAAATACAAATGACACACATTCTCACACATTCTATTTGGAAGCCCTTCACAAAACATAGCGAACACTGACCCCTGCTGGTGAGAATGCGCTGCAATTGCTAAAGATAAAGATATGTGTTTTCTGAAAAGTGATTCATAGGAATGATAGAAGCTACTATCACAACACAGCTATTATGCTGTCATCCTGTCTCTATAGATTCTCAAACCCTCAAACCGGTGCAAAGAGAGCAAGGAGCGGCTGTTCTTCTTTCAAACAGGGTTTAAAAACACACAGGACATGAGTTCACATACATTCTTAGAAAAAAAAGTTATTTTGCCAAAAAAGATTCTATAATAGGAGAAATGTCTTATATAATTGCATAAAACTTTCATGTTTAATGGTTATTTTTGTAGTGAATTCTGTTTAATTCATAAAATATAATTACATTTAAATTTAAAAGCAAATTAATTAAAAGGTACACTATGTAACAAAATATGCATGCATTTAGAACATTGTTTTGGTAGTGCTTCGGCTTTGCACAACTGTACATATGAATATGAGCCTTCACAATAATACTTTAATAACAAAGAATTCTGAGAGTGACATGGCAATTTATCTGTCTAACTAACTACCTTGAGTAATAAACATTCTGCATCATTTCAAATCCCTCAGTTCTCTCCATCTCTGAAAAGCCCAGCCGATGTTGATTCTGGTTTTATTATGAGCCCTGTCACTTTTCTCTTTTCTCCAGCAAACTCTTCTCTGTTTGCCGTTTGTTTAAAACGTGATTCCCAGGAGGTTGGAGATTTTGCGGCTACATGTCAACCTTTCTCACTCGTTGTGACAACAAAGCCGGAGCAACTTTTCTCTATTTAAAGGTGTTTTGAACTGGCTTTTTACATTTTTTATACTGTTGTCTGAGGTCAACTTATGACATTTGAATGTTTTTTTATATTCAAAAACATCATAATGAATAATTAATAGGCTATTTTCAACTCTGGTTTTGAGGCTCTCTCCTGGAACGCTCGGTTTTTAGGGGCGTGCCGCACTGAAGACTTGGAAGTAAACAGTTCTCTTGGCACTTGACCACAGTTTTCACACAGGCGAGCGCTTCAATCTATCTCTTAACGGTATTGCGGAGACTCTGTTCGTTCCAGTGAAAACACAAAACAAAATGCACACAAGCGTGTCCCACTCTTGAAATGCAACATATTCGGTTTTGATGAGAAAAATATAACCTATACGAAGGCGGATTAGAACCTAGAACCTTTGGCACGCTAAACAAATATCCTACCACCAGTCCATTAAAGGGGTCATGAACTGGCTTTAAAAAAAAATGTACACTGTTGTCTGAGGTTAACTAATGACGTTCTTGTGGTTTTTACATTCAAAAACATCATAATGAATAAGTAATAGGCTATTTTCATGCCTTAGTTTTGAGGCTCTCTGAAAAACGCTCGGTTTCTGTGGGCGTGCCACACTGAAGACGGCTAGGATTGGATAAGATTTGCATATTTAATGAGCTTCAGCTTCCCTCAGTACATGTGGAAATTGTTTTGAAAGCGTCTGGAGAAATGCTCACAGGGCTCGAAATATATCTTTACCACACAAACACAATGATTCATCTCTCATCCACCCGCGACTGATTGGAATGTTATTTTTTTATTACTTGGCCGGCCCGATCAGTGAATATAACCACGAACCGTACACACGCGTGCGCAAGAAAGGAATGTTATTTCACCATTTAAGATAGCCCGTCGGCAGGCCGGTGATACGTTTTGGTAGCCAGTCTGAAAAACACATAGCCCCGGGACATTGGGCTTTGCGAGCACTGGTGTTAAAAGTCTGAGTCTGATCACGAATTAACCAATAACACCTTCTCCAGCCTGTGACAGCGTGCTAAGGTATGTAATCAATAGATATCAAACGATCTGTAACAATGCAATACTAACACATATATAAAAACATGTTTTACTCACATAATTGTGTTGCACCGTTCCTGTCGGATCCAATACAGAAGGCACAGCATTGTGTTTTAATCTTAATATGTCTGCAGATCTAGTGTTGACCTGTATCTTGTTTACACAATGTTTTAGGCACGAGAGCTGAGATGTCATGTTTATTGCTCGGTAGCGCGACCCGTTTAGCTCCACGTGTCGGTGGGCGGGCTTGAGGCGGTGCTTCTGCATTTTATGACTTCAATGGTCGACATATTGTGAGATCTCTCGTTTTCTGGGCCTGGTGTCAATAAAAGCTTTTCTTTGATTAACAAGGAAGTTTTCAGCTCCAAAACGCACAGGATATATTTTTTGATATAAATTCTTATATCACGATGAACTTTTATGTACCAAAGGCTCAAAGGAAAGTTGATTTCTCAATTCATCACCCCTTTAAGACATACAGATCTTAAATTTGGATCTATGTATTTATTCACTAACTAAAATTCTCTTGAGACTTGAGAACTCTTGTTCTATGTCAAATTAAACTCAATGTACTATTGAAATTGCTTTCTGGACATCCTACACTCTAAAAAAAAAAAAGGTTCTATATGGCACCAAAAATGGTTCTTCATCGTAATCATAGAGGAACCACTTTTGGTGATACATAGCACCATATCTTAACATGTTCTGTATATGGTAGCGGTGCTATATAGCACCTTAGTCAAATAACCTCTGAAGAACTGCTGAAGAACCACTGAAACACCAAAATTGGTGCTATATAGCACTTAAAAAGGTTCCCCTATGATTACGAGCCAAGAACCATTTTTGATGCCATATAGAACAATTTTTTTTTTAAAAGTGTAAAGTAATTTTTTTAGCATTTTTTTTTTTCTGAGTGTCTATTCACACCAAGTGCACTTGTTGGCAAGTGCTATTCACACTAGCTCCACCTAACAATGCCTGGTTGGGCCAAACAAGATTTAAAAAATGTGCATATTTCAATGTGTTCAGTGGTGCAATCAGCAAAGTGTAAGGCTTAAGGATCTTGGTTTTGACACGATCGACCCGGGTTCGAATCCGCCTTTTGCATAGCTCGCTCTTATCCCATTTCCCATCACATATCACATCGGAAAAGCATTTACTTTCAATAAAAATTAAGGAAATGTTCTAAAAGTGGAAATAAAGTGCCTAACGAAACGTTTAATAATAATAAAAGCATTTATTGGGTAGGGGTAGCTGGGTAGGGATAGGTGTAGGGAGGGCTTTTATTGTTCCATTAAGGCGGCACCCATTTAATAATTTTCTATGTTATTATTGCATCCTGTTTATGTACAACAATACTGAGGTGCAAATAGTATCTGTTAAAATAAAGTATAAATTGCATGTAATTACTATTTACACATGCAAAGAACTGCTACTTTTATATGGTGTAAAGAATATTTCACTCTTTTCACTTAGTATGCTATTTCACTTAGTAAATAACATCTACAGCTATTTGTGCTTTGTGCATCTACAGCTATTTGTGTAAATACCATCTATTTGCTATTAACACTTATTGTAAATAGCAATTATCGCTAAGAAAATGTTTTATTTTCACTTACTGTAAATAGAATCTAGTTGCTATTTACACTTAATGCAAATTGCCTCTGCCTTTTTTATTGTACATATTCGGATATAACCAGCTATCTCCACTCACCCCCACCCCGCACACACACACTGTCTCACCCACTTTTTAAAACAAAGTTAACACTGTTGAGACTGAACAAGAATCATGAAATCACTGGTCACAGATCAGGCATTAGAATTAACACAGTTATGTTGTAGCATTACTGTCAGGTCCATATCTTACAGTAAAAGTCTGTTTGCAAAACTTACGCAGAAATTCTGATGGATTTACCAAATAATCCACAGTGAAATGTACCGCATAGACACAAATAAATAATGCACATTTCTAGCATTAGGATCCTTTGGAAGGTAATGTTATTTGGGTAACACTTTATAATAACTGCACGCTATGAAATATTAGTTAAGCATTAGTAAATAGTTAATTCATCATTCATAAAGTATTAATATACATGAATAAGCAGTTTATAAATACAGCTATAAATGCTTTATTCTTGATTTATAAGCATATCTATAATGTGTTTAATAATTGTATTTTCCTACTTCATAAATTATTATTATAATAAGTTGAGTAATAAGTTACTCAGTGTGTTAATAAATGCTTTATTAACATGTATTCCTACTTTAATTCATGATTAATTCAGGTAGTTATAAAACATTTAGTTGTCAGTTAACCATTTTTGTGAGCTCATCTAAAGTGAGGACTATTTATGCCTCAAAAGCTTTTACAAAGGAGATTATTAAACACACTATAGATATGCTTATAAATCAAGAATAAAGCATGTATAGCTGTATAAACTGCTTATTAATGTATATTAATGATTTATAAATGATTAATTAACTATTTACTAATGCTTAACTAATGATTCATAGTAGAGGTCTACACGGAGCACCCAAGACCCTTGAACCTGGGATTTCATATTTGAAATGGTCAGTCGGGTCCGGGTCGGGTCCAAATCTTTTACTTCGGGCCCTGGGTCCCGGGTCGATCAGACTCGGAGAACAGCTGGCCGTGAGTCAGTCAGCACTGCTTGTGTGTTTTTTTGTATTGCAACTTGTAAAATTAGGATTAGAAAAGTGTGAGCTGGGAAATAAGGTTTAAAAAAAGAAGAAAAAAATAAAACACAAGCGATCTCTCTCTCTCTCTCTCTCTCTCTCTCTCTCTCTCTCTCTCTCTCTCTCTCTCTCTCTCTCTCTCAGCCATTGGAAGCAGAGCGGGCAGATTTAATGCAAGCACACGGTTATAATGTACTCATATTTAAATGATATATTTCAAATCAGCAACACAATCTCAGGTCAACTGTCACATAAATGTTTTCTATGACACTCAAATTGCGTGACTTTAATAATGACTTTAATAATAATATGAATTAACTGTCTTGTTTAATCTTACAGTTGTGGTGATCAGACTCGTCCCACAGAGATTATAGCAAATAAATAATGCTTACATCAGCGGCCATGACACCGAACAGGCAATCGTTATTATAGTTCAAAAGGGCAAACAGTCAAAGTTTTTATGCGAGTTAGCTCTAGTCGAAATGCAAATCTGCAAAGTCGCATTTGTCATCCGTCACCGTGACATAAAGTGGACTTTTAAAGCTGAAATGATGAGTGAGTGAAAGGGAGACAACGGCTATAGGTAAGACAACGGCTATTGTTAATAGCAGTTTATTGTGGAATATGTGACAATCGGGTCCAGTCGGGTCTGTGTCTTCCAGCCGGGTTCAGTTCCAGCTTTCAAATAATAGACGGGTCCAGGTCGGTTCCGGGTAAAACATTTTTGGCATTTCTCGGATCAGTCTGGGTCCAGCTTTTGAAATAATAGGTTGGTTAAGTGTCGCACATTACGGGTCTCTTAGGGTTCAGGTACAAATTTTTAGACCCGTGTAGACCTCTAATTCATAGTATGCAGTTATAAAGTGCTACCGTTATTTGTAGTCCAGTCAACCTCTATCGCTCTTCTCTCCTCGTCATCTCACAATGTCATCTCACGTCAATGATGTAGAAGTAGGCGTTGATCTTCTTCTGCAGAGGCGTTCTTTCGTTCCACTATGATGTCATTATGTGACAAAGTTCCAAACAAGTCGTTTTTGGAGCTTGGTTTCAATAAAAGCTGTTTTTGGACTAGCAAGGACGTTTTGAGTTGTGAAACTTACTGGGTGTTTTTTATAGTACAATGATGAAAATGACTAAATTCATGACCACCTTTTTTTCTTTAAGAGTGTGCTGTAGGTAGCATTTTATCTATTTATCTCATTATAGCCCTCTGATGCTATTGCATTTTGGATAGATCAGATCATTGCCTAGAGCTGCCAGTGACTTGTTTGTGCCTTAACCACTGACAAGACATTCTTGTTGAGATTAACCACAAGCATGCTACATGCCACAGTTCACCACAGTGAAGAGACAGAGTGTGGCAAAACGTAATATCATCCTATGAAGTTAATGTGGACTGCTGTAATGTGACATAAAGTAATGTTCTACCATTCCATACACACACACACGCACGCACGCATGCACGCACGCACGCACGCACGCACACACACACACACACACACACACACACACACACACACACACACACACACACGCACACAGTTAATGTTTATCTTATTTTAAGTAACAAACACTGAAAAAATAATATTACTAATAAGTTATGAAAACATATGTTTTTATATTGCTTTAAATAAAATAAGTTTACAATACAAGTTGCAATACAAGATTTAACTTATTTTTTAAGTCAGTTTTATGTAATTTAAGTTGAAATGACTTAAAACATCCAAGTTGATTGTACTTGAATAAGGTAGCAACTTTTTTTAACAGTGAATTTTTATATTTTTTTTAGTTAACTATAATTACCCTGATTCAAATAGAAAACAATTAATTTGAATTGTAAATATATTTCACAACATTGATGTTTTTTTTATTATAATATTTTTTTTATAAATGCATCAAACATTTTATTTAAAAAAACAAATCAAAACAAAAAAATAAGTCAGTAATGTATTTCTTAGTGAAACCGGACATTCAAAGGGAAAAAAAATATTGGGACTTAATTTTATCCATCAGAAATAGTTTAAATTCTAAAAGGTTCTCATCCTTTTAGAGCCACGGCAACAAAATTTCAAAATCGGTTTTACACAAAAAGTGTTTTTTCCACAGTACAATCATATGAACACAGATTATTCAGGTCTTGTGGCTCTATTGAAACAGCGAGTATTTAAATGTTTATGGATTGACCCCATTCAAGTGCCTCAACACTGTAACCCAGAATTTTGCTTTGAATTATTAATATTATTATTGTGGTAATGCATTATGTCACAAATGCTGTTGATTGAGTTTAACTTGGATTGAATATTGCTGAAAGATTGGATCATCGTACTTATTTAGAGGGAATCTTTTACAGTTGTGTGGAGCTTTGTAGTGTTTTATTTTATGTTTGTGAAGATTTTCAGTAAATACAACCCCAAAGCGTCCTCGAGTATACTTAAGAACTTAACACATTTCCATTGTTTATGCACCCTGCAATGTGTACTCAGCACTCAATGCCATTTCACTTACTGGTGTTAGTGCTCTAATTTAGTGCTGTAAGTGCCACAAGCATAGATTAAGTGTGGCATTGTCATGAGTTTAAGCCAAGCCGAGATGCTTGCCAGTGTTACAGAAAGTATAACGTATCAAAAAAAAAAAAAAAAAGCAATTGAGAAGATAAGGAGAACGCTTGAGAAATCCTCTCTCCAGTTTCAGGCAGATGCCAGTGATTTAACAGATAACAAAACATTATCTCTCATTACGGTTCTTGTCTGTCTCCCCTGCGGCTGACTCCTCGTCGCTGCTGAGCTGGCTTCATTTCCATTACAATATATGTGTGCAGACGCTGGTCATGTTGTTGCAACCATAGACATCACACTCCGAATTTAACTTTCTTTCTTTTTTTTCTTTTTTTGCGTCAGTCGCAGTTCTCGCCCATTCAGTCTGAAAAGGCATGTCACTTCGGGTTGCAGTTGTGTGAATTATGGAGGTCCCTTCGATATCTCAATTGGGTAACACTTTAGGGTCCAATTCTCACTATTTGCTTATTAGCATGCATATTACTAGGATATTGGCTGTTTATTAGTGCTTATAAAGCACATATTAATGCCTTATTCTGCATGACCTTATTCTACAGCCATAATCATACCCCATACCTAAACGTTACAACTACAGCAACTTTCATACTAACTATTAATAAGCAGTAATTAGGAGTTTATTGAGGCAAAAGTCATACTTCATGGTGAGAATTAGACTGTAAGCTAAAGTGTGACCCTCAATTGTTTTCCTAGACAGCAATAGGATTAAAATGGGGAGAGTTTTGCTAACGTCTCCCGGTTCTCAGATTTTTCTGATAAGAGATTGAGATCTCAACAGGGTCTCAGACTGTGATAAGATTTGCTAAGACACTAAACCGAGCTAACAAAATATATTCTAAGAATGTTTTCACATTCTCATTAAGTTATAAAAAAAAGTTATTTCTGAATGTTCCTTGGACGTTCATAATATCCATCTTTTTAAAAATGTATTAAAAAAATTTTTTTCTTAGTTACACTATGGGAACATTACTTTTGAATGTTCTCTAAGCGTTCTGAAACAAACGTTCCATGAACACAACTTTGAGAGAACCTTGCCAGAAAGTTAGACAAACGCTCTTTACACCAAAAAAAAAAAAAAAAACCGCTTCTTGAATGATTTTTTGTGATAACATTTTGAGAGATACCTTTGAACCAACATTGCATTTATAGTCGCGTTTCCACCGCGGGAACTTTCCCCAGGAACTAGGGACTTTGGGTTGGTACTCTGTGCAGGAACTGGGGTCTAAATAAAGATTACCCCCTCAAAACGGCCATTCTCGTGAGGCAGTACTTTTTCAAAAGTTCAGGAACTTTCGGGGGTGGGACTTGGGCGCTGAACATGCTGATTGGTTGAGCTCACCCAGCATTTTATTTCAACCTATAAGTCTGTTGCGGTGCGCGCAGTAACAGTTGTTTGCTATTCGAATCAACAATGGAGTTTAAAAAATGGGGTTTAAAAAATCGAGGTTCAGGCTTTATTAAGTTTATTAGCGGAGGACGAAATCCAGTGGGCTCTGGAAAGTCACATGCGGTCCTACGTCACAGGACTAATCTTCACGGTACTTGACTGCGATGGAAACGCAAACAGCAACAGGTCTGGGGGAAAACAGTTCCTGGGAAGAAAGTTCCTGCAAATTGTTCCGGGTAATTTTGGTGGAAACGGGGCTTATGTTACTGGAAGAACCGTTCAGTGAATGTTCCCTGTTATCTGGGAAAGTCTGCAATTAAAAGTGATTTCATTTCTAAATGAATTGACCTTTGCCATCCACATTAATTTTATACATTTACATTTAACCCTTTAAGACCTAAAGGCATTTTTAGAGTTGTTGTTTTTTCTGAGTGACACACACACAAAAGTAAAGTCTCATAACTCCAAAACTATAGTAAGGAGAGTCAAAAGGTAAGTATTGTTTGATAAAACAAATTTTTAGATAATATAAATTACAAATGGACATTCTCGTGCTGAGAAACGGACAAAAAATATAAACATTTTATTATAATTTTACATATCTTTCTTGTTTGACATGCAATAACTCAGGAAGGAAATAAGGTTGGAGGACAATTATTTTTGGTGGAGCTTTCCTACACGTGAGCAGCGTCTGGATCAATCTTTGTGGTGAAAGCATAAAGCAAAAAGTACAACATTTGGAATCAAGGTAGCCTTTTTGTTTATCCCTTGACACCCCCTAATGGGCATTTTTAAAATTGTTCCTCCATGAGGAATATCTTGTGATCGATGCAGTGGATTATGTTGAGATCATTCTAATCGTGAGAATCTGCTGTAAATAATGCTGTGCCATTTATTACAAATTATAGTTTTTATGTGACGACACACCCCGAAACACCCACATGGGGGGCAAAACAAGGCTTTCCTCCATTGCCCGCAAGTTATTTTTCCAAGCTTGTACTGAGTATTAATGTTGTAAGACAGTGATTTTAAAAGACACCTTATTAACAATGCCTACAGGTGAGCAGATGATCCCAGAATATAAACGGAGCACGCAGTTTCTCATTAAGCGCTTTTCCATAGAAAACCATTATCAAGAAATCGTTAACCATTTAGCTGGTTGCATTGATATTCTGGGCTCATCTGCTCGCCTGTATATAGTGTGCATCACCAATGAGGTGTATACTGAATTTGGTCTTTTAAAAAAAGTACATTAAGGTGTTTGAAATGCTGCAGCAGGTGCCGGATAACTTGCATTTTGCGCACATATTTTTGTTTTTCTTCCTTTAAGATGGAAAATTGACAGGCCTGACCTGCAGCTTTACCCTACTGCGTCAGTCACGTGACTGAAAACTATGAATAGGCCTAGTAAAGATACAATGCAACATAGTGAAAATAAGCCAACATAAGATTGTTCTGTTCTGCAGGAGGAATAGGCATGTCTTGACTGTGGTTAGTTAGTGGGGTGCAAATGACAGCTTGTTGTCCAGTGTGACACCAAGGTTTTTGGCTTTCTGTGTGGTTGAGATGGTTGAGTTGTCTATTGAAATGACAAGGTCTTGGCAAGGCTCATTCTTGGCTGGAATGAACAGTTTTTGATAAATTCCGCTTCAGATGATGCCTGTTCATCCAGAGATGTTTGCCATGTATACAGTGATTTGTGATTATAGTTGTTAGAAGTTGCAAAATAGAGTATTGAGTATAACTGAGTACCATCCGCAATATTCCATAAAGCTGCTTAAATATTTAATGTGTCAACAATTATCTGATTTCTATTTTTATAGGCTCAAGGGAAATTTGATTTCTCAATTCATGACCCCTTTAAATAACATTTGATTAAAAATGAGAAATATAATTCAATTTTACTATAGTTTATTGTGCATTCAGATCAAATTTGAAGTTGTTAAGCTAAATCAAAGAATGCATGAGACTGGTTTATTCTTTCCATACACTTTAGACATAACAGTGTTTGTGCATCAATGTCTGTAATGTGTGCTATTCAAGATGTAGTCTACTCAATATTGGTCAGTCGTATCCAATAAAGGATCAGTGAATGAAACTGTGATCAAAAACATAATTAACTTCAGTGAACGACTGGCAATAATCAGCCATATGCATTCACACAAATAACTTTATTTGAATGTTTCAGTATGTGTTGACACAAATTACTTTATTCGAATGTTTCATTGATATAACATGACACTGAGTTGTTAGAAAAGAAATACGTTGTGACATCAAAACGTTCAGCTATGCAATGTTCCTTAAACAGGAAGACGTCTCTTTACAGGCATTTCTACACCTGTGAATTTCATCATCCTTCTTGGACACTATGAACTTTTCTTAGCATTCTTGGCTTTTGCTCCATACATCTGGAAAGAGTAGGTTACATCATTTTATAGTCCCAAGAACAGAGAAGTAATAAAATAATGTACTTGCTGTTTTTCCGGTGTTAAATGGAATCGTTTGTGGAGATATGCCAGTGTGGACTCAGATCGCAGCGTGTGCATATGTATGTTGCTTTTTGGGTTGGTTTCAGTAACCGGAGAGAGCTTCACATGGCCTCTCCAATATGTAATACTACAGGAGCCGTCACATTAGATTTGGGCAGCTGAGGACCAAGAGCTTTTGTTTGGACGGTTAGCCACAAATAGCAGTGTGGTAATGATGGTCCAATTAGGAACTGTGACTGCACCCTGTGTCATTTTTTACCACTCCCCTCCACGCACTCTTCCTTTTTCCTCTTTATAAATCAGTGTCTGTGCTGTTGCCAGTTTTAGTCTTTTTGTTTTGAATAGAGCAACAAACTTCCCTTGAAATGGCACGTGTGAGATGATGTGAACATACAGTGCTGAAGTGAAGATTAAAGGTCTGCAGTTAGTCCAATTTTCCCGGTAATGTGGCCAAAAATATTTAAGACCCATTGAATCTGAATTTAAGACATTTTAAGACTTTTTAAGGCCTTTTTTAAGGAAAACCTTATTTAAGAAATTTTAAGACTTTTTAAGGACCCGCGGACACCTAGACTGGGTAAACCCAGACTGATCTACTAGAGATTTGATTTCGCCCGACAACTCAGTCTGGAAACCCTACTGCTTCTGTTACACTTTTGCGGGAACCAATCACAGACTGGCTTATCCACCTGATCCGCTATTGGAGGGATTATCATGATGACGGATAGAGAAGCGATGGGTCGTTGCATAGATATCCATAATAAAGGCTAGATGTCTCGTGCGCGCTGCTGGCCAATGGAGGTCGACATCCGCACCTGGCGGCCATCTTGTCACAGGCAGCTCGCTCACTCCTAACATTGTTTTTATGGTGCTTGCACTTTTTAAATAACCATAACTTGCTCAATTTTCTACCGATTTTAAAACTGTTTGGTTTGTTATAAATGTCAGAGATGTAGTTATGACACTGCATACTTATGAAAAATTATTCATAATTTGTTCAAGCATCCATAATTATAGCCAAGTTAATAACGTTTGTAAGAAACCAAACCATTTGTAAATCTGTCAATATTTCAGCGAGATAAGAGTATTTGTGTTCATGCAGATCACTCACCTTACATCAGGTACCACAGAGCCCTGCCTGTGACAAGATGGCCGCCGGTGATGACGTTAGAGACTCCGCCGTAAGACATCTAGCCTTTATTATGGATATCTATGGGTCGTTGCCCGTTGATCACGCCTCTTGTGGTCTGATTGGTTGAAGGACTATCCAATTGCGTACAGAGTAATTTGAATTATGCTTGTTTATCACGCCTCTTGTGGTCTGATTGGTTGAAGGACTATCCAATTGCGTACAGAGTTATTTAATTTATGCGCATTTATGCTTACATGTGCCGTAGAAAATACAGAGCAGATTGAGCGATCTGGTGATAGCCAGACAAGCACACACCCTGATGTTACATTAATATAAAGCTATAACAATGTGATAAATTAAAGATTTAGGCCCAATCCCATTTCTCCCCTTAGCCCTTCCCTTTCCCCTATCCCTTCATTTTGTGTGTTCACGTGAAGGGGTAGGGGTTTCTTGATTCTCTTTTGGCTGGAGTGGTAGGGGTAAGGGCCAAATAGCCTTTCAAAAGAAGATTTTTCAGGACCACACTTCGAACGAAGGGGTATGAGGAGTTTCCCTCCACTGACTATACCGTGCTGCTAGAATGTGTGTATGTTGCCACTCGGGATCGATCACTTATCTGTCGCCTGGCTGCCAGTTTCTCCGTAGCTTGCTAAACGCACTATTTGAGCAATGTGAACACATATTAATAATAGTTAAAAAATATTGTTGATATTTACTTCACGTATTGTCTGTAAACTCTTGCGTTACCAATGCAATGACTGACTTGACGGATAATGTATGAACATTATCACAGAACCACAGTACAAAACGAAACCATATCCATACCGGCCGGCTCGGATTAGCACGGAATGGAACGGTTAATAAGCAAAGAGAACAGTTTGGCCCGATGGAAAAGTGGCTTCTCTAGTCTTGTATGTTTTGTACCTTCTTGGGAAACTCTTAAGGCTCATAGGTTTTTGAACTGAAAACGAGCGCAGTTTTATTAAGTCCAAATAAAGCGCAAAACTCTGTTGGGAGTGAATAATTTGTTAAACGTGCTCGAGCCTGATTTCTGTTAGATATAGTCTACGTACTTAATTGCTGTTCGTACTGGTTAAATGTCACAGGACACTAATAAAAGAAACGGGGTACGAAACGTGTGATGACGTGTAATGGTATAGTAGTGGTGTCCCATTTCTTAGGGGAATATTTTCACTCCTACGCCTTGCCACTCTGTTTCAAAGAGCAAGGGGAATGGGTAGATGAAGGGCTAAGGGAAGGCGAAGGGGTATAAAATAGAATTGGGATTGGGCCTTAGTGTTACAGGGTGTTGGCTGTTATTGTATTATAATAATTAATCTGATATTAATATCATCTGCTGAGAAAGTACACTGTTCAAATCCTGGCATGGCCTCTTTTCTTGTAACTAGGAACATACATACATTTTGTGTTGATTGCAGAGGTACTGCTCTTTTTTATGTCTTAATAATAGTTTTTTTCTCCCTGCAATACCACCCCTGAATCACTAGGGGTTGCAATTATTAAGTCTTTAGTCAATATTGTGTTCATATTTCATTCAAACCGCACCAGAGTTTGTTTGGAAGCAGACTGAGACCCATCTTTAAGGCCTTGCTCATAAACAGGGCCACACACTTGATCTTGTAATGTCACATGGTGACCTTTCTCTGTGGGTTATACTGAGACATGCGACTATAGCTTCTCTGACCATAAGCCCATTACATTTAATACTGTAAAACACTATCTTCACATGTTGCTTCACCTGATCTAAATCCTGAGGAGCTTATTCGTTGTTTTAATTCAGTTTGCACCACTATTTTAGACTATTTGTGGCCATCACAATAATCAAATCTACCCCTGAGCCATGGTTGAATAACAGTACTTGTGCATTGAGACAGGAAAGCAGAAGGGGTAAAAGAAAATAGAACAAGGACAAGCTTCAGATTTGTATATGTAATTGTAACTCTCTTATTAAATATCAGAAGATTGTATCAGAAGACTTTTTAATACCTTTAAAAGTTGTAAATTATATTTTATTAGTCACCAATTCTGGGTATTCTGCGCTGATTCTTTTAGATCTGAGTCCTGCCTTTGATACGGTAGATTACAATGTTCTTTTGTCTCGCCTATAGCTCAGGTGGTGGGCATAAGTGGTTCTGCCCTAAGATGGTTTCAATTGTACCTTACAAACAGGAGTTATTCAGTCAATATAGGGCAATTTTGCTCTGGTTCTCTTCCTTTGACTTGTGGCATCCCCCAAGGCTCTACTCTAGCCCCCATACTGTTCTCTCTCTATATGTTTTCACATATCAGTATGGTATATGTTACCACTGTTACACAGATGACACAAATGTATCTTTCTTTGAAACACAAGAATGGTTTAGACCCCGTGGCTGCTTGCCTTGTGGTTATTAAAGGGCATATTGCAGATTAGAGACCCCAGTGAGTCAATGTATAGAAAAATAATGTAGGAACTAGATTTTATTTAAAATATACTTATACATACTCTACTAAGGCTTTTGGAGTCGTTTTTGTGAGAAAATTTTACTTCCACATCTAAAAATGCCAAAACCGGAAGTGACGTAACGGGAGGGAGTGCGGTGAATTTCAACGATAGGAAAACAATGGATCGCAATGTCAGTTGGGACGCTGAGGAAATTATAAATGTTTATTAATACTCATAAGGCAGACCACAGCCATACAATTATGACACACAATTAGGGACAGGCCAGGATTAGACAGAACAACGATTAGAGGAGACAAATTGAGTTTTAGGAGAAACAGTGGAGAACGTCTCGATTACGGATGTAACCCTCGTTCCCTGAGGAGGGAACGGAGACGTAACGTTAGTGACTAACGAATGGGGGTTTCGCTCAGAAGCCAATCATCTTCGAGCTTAGAGAAAACGCCCAATGGCATGCCAATGCCATGGGGCATGTGGAATTTGCATACGTAACTCCGCCTCACCGCGTGAGTATATAAGGAAGTACGAGGCAATATCGCATTATGTTACCTGCTTGAGGAGCCAAGACTGAACTCCTGCGTTCCAGGTAGCACAACTGAAGTGGCAAAGGGACGTTACGTCTCCGTTCCCTCCTTAGGGAACGAGGGTTACATCCGTAACCGAGACGTTCCCTTTCGTTCAGTCACTACGACGTAACGTTAATGACTAACGAATGGGGGTCCCAATATAATCCCGCCACTCAGCTGTCTTCCAGCGCCCTGCGTAAGTGTGAGTTCCCTGTCGTAAGACTAATACGGACGAATGACTCCCACTTAACACAGGAATACCAAGGTACACTGGGAAGCATATCCCAGTGAGGGAAATGCCAAGATGCCTACCCGTGGGGAGGACTTAAGAGACACATATGAGGCGGTAAGGGCTGCATATGGAGATCTCTAGGGTACCAGCCGAAGGTGGATTTTTAACCCTAGGGGTGGCGGGGACACGCCAAGGGAAGAAACCCGCTCACTGCGGAGACTTACGGTGAAATACACATGTGGGGGTCGCCGGAGGGAACCATGCACATGGGGCACCTGGCCGGACATGAGGGTCTGGGCTCGAAAGGGCAGACAGAACTGATGTCGGCGTCGACAGTGCTGGAGGAGCTCAGGGCTCTCGGGGAGCTCACCTGAGGAAATATCGCACGTATCCAGTCCGTGGAGTGGAGTGGCGAGCAAGCGAAGACACCTGAGCCTGGTCCATTACCGGCCCCTCGGGGGGGCGAGTACATAGTCGGACACTGGCTCCACTCGGAGATTGTAGAATCTGGCGAATGTATTGGGTGTCGCCCAGCCTGCAGCTCTGCAGATGTCTGCTAGCGAGGCGCCATGCGCTAAAGCCCAAGAGGAGGCCACACTCCTAGTGGAGTGTGCCCTCACACCAAGGGGACATGGGCGACCTTGCTGCTGGTAAGCCAAAACAATGGTGTCCACTATCCAGTGAGACAGCCTTTGCTTTGAGAGAGCACTTCCCTTCCGCTCTCCACCATAACAGACAAAGAGCTGGTCTGAGGTCCTGAAACACTGCGTCATGTCTACGTAGGCGCGGAGGGCGCGTACTGGACAGAGCAATGCCAAGGCTGGGTCTGCCTCCTCCAAAGGCAGCGCTTGCAGGTTCACCACCTGGTCCTTAAACGGAGTGGTGGGAACCTTGGGCTCATACCCAGGCTCAGGATCACGTGAGAGTTGGCCGGCCCGAACTCCAGGCACGCTTCGTCAACCGAAAATGCCTGCAGGTCCCCGACCCTCTTAACGGAGGCCAATGCGGTCAGCAGAGCCGTCTTCATAGACAGGAACTTAATATCAACCGACCGCAAAGGCTCAAAGGGAGGTCTCTGCAGAGCACTTAACACTACTGCGAGGTCCCAAGAGGGTACGAGAGGAGAGCGAGGAGGATTCAGTCTCCTTGCTCCCCTCAGGAACCTGATGACCAGGTCGTGCTGACTTACCTTCTTGTTCTCCAAAAGATCGTGGTGGGCAGATATTGCGGCCACATATACCTTGAGGGTGGAGGGAGACAGCCTTCGCTCCAGCCCCTCCTGGAGAAATTCAAGCACGGACCCGATCGGGCATTTCCAGGGGTCTTCTTGGCGGGAAGAGCACCAGGTGACGAAGAGGTTCCACTTCAACGCATAGGCATGTCGAGTGGACTCTGCCCTAGCGGAAGTGATGGTGGCGACCACCGTAGGTGGTAGGCCACTCAAACCTGCCGCGCCCCGTCTAGGAGCCACACGTGGAGGCTCCAGAGGTCGGGACGCGGGTGCCATAGGGTGCCCCGTCTCTGAGTAAGGAGGTCCGGTCTCAGAGGAATAGGCCAGGGAGGGGCTGTCGCAAGGAGTATGAGTTCGGGGAACCAGGTCCGGCCGTGCCAGTACGGGGCGACCAAAAGGACCTGCTCCTTGTCCTCCCTGATCTTGCACAGGAGCTGTGCGAGTAGGCTCACTGGGGGGAACGCATATTTGCGTAGGCCCCGCGGCCAGCTGTGCGCCAGTGCATCCGTGCCGAGCGTGCCCTCGGTCAGGGAATAGTACAGGCTGCAGTGGGAAGAGTCGTGGGAGGCAAACAGATCTACCTGTGTGTCGCCGAACTGTTCCCAAATCAGCTGAACCGTCTGGGGATGGAGTCTCCATTCTCCCGGGAGAGGCTGAAACCGCGAGAGCTCGTTGGCTGCGTGGTTCAGGACTCCCGGAATATGGACAGCACGAAGGGACCTCAGGCGCTTCTGACTCCATAGGATGAGATGGCGGGCGAGTTGAGACATACGGCGGGAGCGTAGACCGCCCTGGTGGTTGATGTACGCTACTACGGCCGTGTTGTCTGACCGGACAAGCACATGTTGACCCTTCAGCAGCGCCCGGAAGCGGTGCAGGGCGAACCGTACTGCCAGCAACTCGAGGCAATTGACATGCAGGAGGCGCTGGGGTCCTGTCCAGGAGCCCGCGGCTGCTTGTCCATTGCACATGGCACCCCAGCCCGTGGCAGAGGCATCCGTCGATACGACAACATGCCTGGAAACTCGTTCTAAGGGCACACCGGCCCGTAGAAAACTGAGGTTCGACCACGGGGTGAGCGTCTGTAAGCAGGCCCGAGTCACTTGGACCCGGAGCGTGCCAGACTGCCATGCCCATCTCGGGACTCGATCGCGAAGCCAGTGCTGAAGCGGTCTCATATGAAGCAATCTGAGCGGCGTTACCGCGGCTGCAGATGCCATATGCCCCAGGAGCCTCTGAAATAGTTTCAGTGGAACCGCACTCTTGCTCTCGATTTGACGGAGGCAAGTCAGCAGAGACTGCGCGCGCTCGCTCGTAAGCTGCGCGCACATGGCGACCGAGTCGATCTCCATACCGAGAAAAGAGATCCTCTGCACGGGGCAAAGTTTGCTCTTCTCCCAGTTGACCCGAAGGCCCAGACGGGCTAAGTGGTGGAGAACCAGATCTCTGTGTCCGCACACCTGCTCCCGAGAGTGGCCTAGTATGAGCCAGTCGTCGAGGTAGTTCAGGATGCGAACCCCGTGCTGCCGAAGGGGCGCAAGGGCTGCCTCGGCAATCTTCGTGAAGACGCGAGGGGACAGAGATAGCCCGAATGGGAGAACTGCGTACTGATATGCCTGCCCCTCGAAAGCAAACCGCAGGAACGGTCTGTGTCGAGGAAGGATGGAGACATGGAAGTAGGCGTCCTTCAGGTCGATCGCTGCGAACCAATCGTAAGGACGAACGCATTCGAAAAGGCGTTTCGCAGTCAACATCTTGAACGGAAGCCGGTGAAGGGATCGGTTCAAGATGCGAAGGTCCAGGATTGGTCGTAACCCACCAGTTTTCTTGGGTACAATGAACAGAGGAGACCAGGGAAGGACTCGCGTTCCACTGGGGTCTGCTCTGCCAGGGGGCTGGCGAGAGAGAGGGACGAGAGTGGCGAGAGCCGAGGGTGGCGCGCGCTGCCGTCACCGATCTCTGGGGGCTCAGGGATGGGGTTGTCAGTTCTTTCTTTAACCACATTAGGGTGCTGCTGACCCGGGGGCCAGCAGCTGAACAAAAGATTCTCCCCCGGCCCTCCACCGGGGGAAGGAGCGGCCCTGCCGCCGTCTCCTGGAAAGAACTGCCCATCCCTGAGCCGTCCGCATCAGGAGCGCCGCTTAGCCTGGCGTTTCCTCGCAGGCTGCGGGGCTGGAGCGGACTGGGACGCCTTCCTGCGGCTGCCTCTGCGCGGCCCGGGTGGAGGCTGCTGCTTGGGTGGCGCAGAGGTCATTGCCCTCGGCGGCAAGCAGGCTGAGGCACCTGCACGGGCGGTGGGGTGGAGGCAGCAGCTGACCGCCGGGGCAGGATATATTTTATAGCCTCAGTCTGCTTCTGAGCGGCCGAGAACTGTTGGGCGAAGCTCTCGACCGCTCCGCCGAATAGCCCATCCTGGGATATGGGGGCGTTGAGGAAACGGGTTCGCTCAGCTTCGCGCATATCGGCCAGGGTGAGCCATAGGTGTCGCTCCTGGACCACATTTGTGGACATCACCTGACCCAGGGAGCGTGCGGTCACCTTCGTCGCCCGGAGAGCGAGGTCGGTGGCGGCACGCAACTCATTGCTGAGTCCTGGGTCAGCCCCCCCCTCGTGCATATCACACAGCAACTTGGCTTGGTAAGCCTGAAGAGTTGCCATGGTATGCAAAGAAGCGGCGGCCTGCCCCGCAGCTCTATAGGACTTCGCCACCAGGGATGACGAAAACCTACAGGCTTTGGAGGGGTGCTTAGGGTCACCACGCCGGGACGAAGCGCTCTGAGGACAGAGTTGCATCGCAACAGAACGTTCGACTGGGGGGACCCCAGTGTACCCTTGAGCCGCGGCTCCATCGAGGGAGGTGAAGGCGGAAGAGTTCGCCAAACGTTCACGGGAAGACAACGGGGACTTCCAGGAACGCGCAATCTCTTCATGCACCTCGGGAAAGAAAGGATTTGGAGGAGCGGTCGGACGGGTGTCCGAGGCACGCCATTGGGCGTTTTCTTTAAGCTCGAAGATGATAGGCTTCTAAGCGAAACCCCCATTCGTTAGTCACTAACGTTACGTCGTAGTGACTGAACGAAAGGGAACGACAGGTGTCTCAGTGAGAGAACATTGTTAGCTTATAGATAATAACGCTAGCTAACGATATGTGTACACTGTGCTCAGATTACAATACTGTACAGATTATTATCATGTATCAGGCAATAGCAAAGCTGGTATTGGTCATCTAGGAGTATTGATACTTACCAATAACAGAAACTAATAAGCTTTGACCATCAGGCACATAACTGACTTATATAAGTATGGAGACAGATTAGACTCATTAATAATTCACGCAAAAAACAAGATGCACACATATGTAACCAATTTCACATGCATGAAACCAAATTCACGTGCACAAAAAACAATTCTTGTGCGTAAAATAAAATTATATATTTATAAAATACACAGACTCCTACCTATTCTGCACTGAGCCAACGCAGAGCCCAGCAAACGATTCCCTCTCGTGACGTAATATAACGCTATGTTGAAAAAAAAAGGTTTTTTTTACAATCAGCCAACAAAACGGCCAGTTTATCTACTAAATTTGTGCTCTTATGTCCTTTTAAAACATTTTAAATCCTGCATTACCTTTTCATATGGTATTTTCATGAGGTTATATATTAATTTGGAGAATTTTTTTTTACCTGCAAGATGCCCTTTAAAGCATGTGTGTCTTTAAATTATTGAAGCTTGAATGAGAGTAAAACAGAGATTGTTGTATTTACCCCTTTGATGCCCAGAGTATACCTAACTTATAACTCTGTGTCTTAACACAGAGTTAACCATCATGTCAAAAATGTTCTACTGGACAGTTGATAAACAAATTAATCAGGTTGTAAAATCAGACATTTTTTGAAAGATTGATCCATGCTTTTATCAGCACTAGGCTTGACTACTGTAACTCTCTGCGCTTGGGGATTAGCCAGTCTTCTTTAAACTGCCTTCAGATGGTCCAAAATGTGGCTGCCAGAGTTTTAACAGGGGCTCAAAAGCATAAGCATAAGCATATTGCCCCTTTTCTACGGTCTTTACATTGGCTGCCTCTGCTATAGAATTGATTTTAAATTGCTCTTTTTGGTTTTTAAGTCTGTATTAGCACCATCATACTTCTCTGACCTGTTGATAGATCAATAGCCAGTGAGAGCTCTTAGGTCTGCCAATCAGAGGCTTTCAGTTGTTCCAAAAACCAGACTAAAGTCATTTCAGTCATTTTTTAGAATCTGTGATGTGATACCTTTCTCTTTTATGTTATGTTTATCCACTAGGTGTATTTCATGGTTATGTTTGTTACTTTTGTCTTCTTGCACAGCACATTGATCAATGGCAGTCGTTTCTTAATTTGCGCTTTATAAATAAATTGAATGGAAATCTTCATTAACCTTCCTCAGCTGATTTTTCAGTCTAGCAGCTTTTCTAAAAATATAAATCATTGAACTTTTGAATCTCTTTCTTTACCTTCAGTTTTATAAACCATGAACTCAGTTCATGAAAACTATGCCTATATGTCAGATTCACATAAATATAAATGGTCAGATTCACATTTATACAAAATGTCAGATTTAGATATATAGAAATGGTCTAATTCTGATATATAGAAACTGTCTGATTCACATACAGTAAAAATGTAGGATTCACATACAGTGGGGAGAAGAAGTATTTGATACACTGCCGATTTTGCAGGTTTGCCCACTTACAAAGCATGTAGAAGTCTGTCATTTTTATCATAGGTACTCTTCAACTGTGAGTGACGGAATCTAGAACAAAAATCCAGAAAATCACATTGTATGATTTTTAAGTAATTAATTTGCATTTTATTGCATAACATAATTATTTGATATATCAGAAAAGCAGAACTTAATATTTGGTACAGAAACCTTTGTTTGCAATTACAGAGATCATACGTTTCCTGTAGTTCTTTACCAGGTTTGCACACACTGCAGGTTGTTGGCCAAGATCTCACAATACAAGGCCCCATCCATCCTCCCCTCAATACGGTGCAGTCGTCCTGTCCCCTTTGCAGAAAAACATCCCCAAAGAATGATGTTTCCACCTCCATGCTTCACGGTTGGGATGGTGTTCTTGAAGTTCAAAAGTTTGGACACATTACTATTTGTAATGTTTTTGAAAGAAATTTCTTCTGCTCATCAAGCCTGCATTTATTTGATAAAAAATACAGAATTTTTTTTTAATATTGTGATATATTATTACAATTTAAAATATTTGGTTTTCAATTTATTATACTTTAAATTATCATTTATTTCTGTGATGCAAAGCTGAATTTTCAGGATCATTACTCCAGTCTTCAGTGTCACATGATCCTTCAGAAATTCTAATATTCTGATTTATTATGAGTGTTGGAAACAGTTCTGCTGCCTAATATATTTGATGAATAAAAGGTTCAAAAGAACTGCATTTATTCAAAATAAAAACATATTTTCAAATAATATAAATCTCCTTTACTATCACTTTTTTATCAATTTAACACATCCTTGCTGAATAAATGTATTGATTTATTTAAAAAAAAAGAAAGAAAAAAAATGACACCCCAAATTACTGACCAGTAGTGTATATTGTTGTTACAAAAGATTTCTATTTTTAAAACATTTGCTTCTTTTTTTCTTTTTCTTTTTTTACTTTTTATTTATCAAAGTACCCTTAAAAAGTATCACAGGTTATGAAAAAATATTAAGCAGAACTGTTTCCAACACTCATAATAAATCAGAATATTAGAATGATTTCTGAAGGATCATGTGACACTGAAGACTGGAGTAATGATCCTGAAAATTCAGCTTTGCATCACAGAAATAAATGATAATTTAAAGTATAATAAATTGAAAACCAAATATTTTAAATTGTAATAATATATCACAATATTAAAATTTTTTCTGTATTTTTTCTGTATTCTCGAACACGGGACTCGAGCCTCGACTCGGACTCGAATTCAGGTAATGGTGACTCGACTTGGACTCGACTCGGACTCTTCTTTGGTGACTCGGACTTGGACTCGGACTCGGAACACTGGGACTCGAGACTCGACTCGGACTCGACAGTTGGTGACTCGACTACAACACTGGTGTTGTGGACAGGTGTCTTTTATACAGGTAACGAGTTCAAACAGGTGCAGTTAATACAGGTAATGAGTGGAGAACAGGAGGGCTTCTTAAAGAAAAACTAACAGGTCTGTGAGAGCTGGAATTCTTACTGGTTGGTAGGTCATCAAATACTTATGTCATGCAATAAAATGAAAATTAATTATTTAAAAATCATACAATGTGATTTTCTGGATTTTTGTTTTAGATTCCGTCTCTCACAGTTGAAGTGTACCTATGATAAAAATGACGGACCTCTACATGCTTTGTCAGTAGGAAAACCTGCAAAATCAGCAGTGTATCAAATACTTGTTCTCCCCACAAAATGGTCAGATTCACATACATTAAACATGTCGGATTCACATATATAAACAATGGCCAGATTCATGGATAAATAGAAAATACCAAATTCATATATAGTAATGTCAAGATTTTTTCAGCTTTTCAATAAATGGTCTGGTTGGCCTGGTGAGCCTTAAATCTCCTTCGTAAAAGCTTTACGAGGCATAAATAGTCCTCACATTAGATGAGCTCACAAAAATAGTTCACTGACAACTACTAAATGTTTTATAACTACCGGAATTATTCAATCATGAAGTACTGTAGGAATACATGTTAATAAAGCATTTATTAGCACACTGAGTAACTATTTCTATATGTCTAAATAATAAGACATAAAATTGTTTATTAATCATTTACTTACAGTTTATGAATGATCTTATGAACCACTGACAACTCCAAAATAACTGCTTTGTAAATAATGTAATACAATTGATCATTAATAAAGTAATACAATTAAACACATTATAGATATGCTTATAAATCAAGAATAAAGCATGTATAGCTGTATTTATAAACTGCTTATTAATGTCTATCAATGCTTTATAAAAGATGAATTAACTCTTTACTAATGCTTAACTAATGATAGCACGCAGTTATTAGAAAGTGTTACCTTTTTTCTATGATATGTCCGTCTTTTATAGCCATTGGCAGACCCCCTGCCAACTCTTCACTTCAAATGACAAGAGCGTCCATTTCTCACCTAACCTTCTGGTTTTACTGATCCTCACTTAACCCTAGAAGCAGCACATAAGTGGCCCATTAAAGTGTGAGTGCAAGGCCATTGCTAGTCCACATGTGGTATGTATGTCTGCTATGTACTAGCTACAGCATTTATTTTTCTCTTGAGTGTTTGGTATGTTCTTCAGCACTGGCTTGCAGATCCAGATGTGTTCTCTTTGGGAAAATAAAGAATATTTGTTTTCTGGATCCTGTTGATGAGAAAATACAAAAAGAAACTGGTTCTGGTTCTGAACTGACTTTTTATTGGACATAAAGTTAAAGTGGCAACCAAAAAGTATCAAAATGGCTATATTATTCAATTAAAAAATACAAAACAGCCCACAAAAAGTGACATAATATAATGTAGCAAGAAAGGCAGAGCAGGAGAGGGCACAGACTCGTCTCAATCATGTGATGTTTGCTTTGATCAACAGATGGCGCTGCTTGCCATAGCAGCTTCAAAACATCCTTCCTCTTCCTCTACTTATTACTTTGGCTGCGTCCCAATTCGCCTACTTATACTACGTCCTAAAAGTATGTACTCTTTTTGTGAAGAAAAAGTACATACTTTTGAGTGTGTAGCAGAAGAGTATGCAAGCTTTGGGACATACTACTTCGTCATCTTTAACGGACTCTGTTACGTGCGTCCCGTCACCGCTTAAACTGTCAATCATCGTCACAGTTCAAATCCCCCACTTTCAATTTAATTTCCTACCGTATCGGAGAGAAATGTAGTCGCTCGTTGATCTGCCTTTCGTGGGTCTTTAGACTCCTCTCATGTGTTTGCAAAGTTAATGGCCAAACGTATCATTACAAAAGTTCTCAATGCTGCTGAAGGAGAAATATAATGTGGATAATATTGAATAAATATCTTTTCGTCAAGTTAAATACTGATAATTGCTCACTCAAACCACTTTATCTAATCCTCTCCACTTAACCGTCAGACTCGCGTAACCGTCATGTTTGTAGTTTTTTAAACACTTTTTATCCGCGTTTGTAGTTCTAATCGAATCCTCGTCCATCTCGCAATGGGTTGTGGGCAATATCAGCCGTTAGAGTGCGCATCGATCTGCACTTCGGATTCTGACCGGAAATAGTAAACCATCCGGGAATCTTTGGAATACTCTTTTCAACATACTAAGATTTGGGACATACTAATTCTTTTTTCGAATACTATTTAGTACGGATAGTATGCGAATTGGGACGCAGCATTTCTCATGCTAGTTTTTCCAGTGAAAACCAGACTAGAGTGGACAGTGATTTCATTTAGTTTCATTATTTAGTAATTAAGTACAGTATCTATCCCTGCTCACTTATTCTTTTATTGGATATGTGAAGAATAGCATTCATTTGAGGAGAACAAGAAAGTTGTAAGTTTAAAATTTTGAAGAGACTTTACAGTTCATAACATTTAAGTGTGTTGATGATGTGTAAATGTTATTTAGAGCAGTATAACAAGGTATGATTTACCATCGTTCATAATACAATGACAGTAACATATTTAATAACAATGGAGATTTCAGTAATATAGTCATCAGTCCCTTTGACCAGAGGATGGATGGATGGATGGATGGATGTATGGATAGTCATCACTGAAGTGGAAATGTCCCGAGTTTTCATTTAAGCTTCTTAATAAAAATATCATAATCATTGAACTTTTAATTTAATTTATTTTGCTTCTGTTCTGTTTAAAAGCAAACAAGGCTCATGGTGTCACCTTTACACATATAGACAATGTCAGATTCACATTTATAGATTCACAATATGCACCAATCAGGCATAACATTATGATAAAGGTGAAGTGAATAACACTGATTATCTCTTCATCACGGCACCTGTTAGTGGGTGGGATATATTAGACAGCAAGTGAACATTGTGTCATTAAAGTTGATGTTAGAAGCAGGAAAAATGGGCACAAGCGTAAGGATTTGAGCGAGTTTGACAAGGGCCAAATTGTGATGGCTAGATGACTGGGTCAGAGCATCTTCAATACTGCAACTCTCACGGGGTGTTCCTCGTCTGCAGTGGTATCTATCAAAAGGTGTCCAAGGAAGGAACAGTGGTGAACCGGCGACAGGGTCAAGGCTCATTAATGCACGTGGGGAGCGAAGGCTGGCCCGTGTGGTCTGATCAAACAGACGAGCTACTGTAGCTCAAATTGCTCAATAAGTTAATGCTGGTTCTGATAGAAAGGTGTCAGAATACACAGTGCATCGCAGTTTGTTGTGTATGGGACTGCATAGCCGCAGACCAGTCAGGGTGCCCATGCTGACCCTGTTCACCACCAAAAGCGCCAACAGTGGGCACGTGAGCATCAGAACTGGACCATGGGGCAATGGAAGAAGGTGGCCTGGTTTGATGAATCACGTTTTCTTACAAAAAATTTCACTGCAAAAATATATCGTCACTGCAGTGCTCTATAGTAGTCCACCTGGCAAGTTACTGAATTGGCACAATCACATGTTAAGATGCTCATGGCTTTGACATCAATATGGACAAACCCAAGTTTTCATTTCAGCAATATGGCCTCCAATTTTGCATCATGACCCAAGTTGAGACTGCAACACACACCTTGCCAGTACAGTGTAATGAAAGTCAGCGCTGGTGGGGTTAAAAGTCAACCATATTCCAGCTGGAAGAGCATCCGGGATCCTGAAAATCAAATGTATGCAGCAGCTTTCATGATGCTTGAGTCGCTGCTAACAGTTGTCGCTCCTGGCATGATAATCTACTTGGGGCGTTTGCAAGTGAGTGAGTTAAGTGAATGACTAAATAAGTGGAACATGACTGAATCAATGTTGAGCCTAAGCTGCCGCATCACCTACTCCTGAGCTTGTGCAGAAAATGAGAAAAACCCTTCAGGACTCGTCCAAATTACCATGAAATTATCTCCCTCCCCACTGCTAGAGATAGCTGCTGCCTCGCTCTGCCTCGCTTCAGCTCGTCTCCCTTGCACGACTCGCTTCCTTTCCTCAGGCCTCTTTAGAAAACAGAACCGAACCACTTTGCAGTTTCAGCGTGTTTGTGAAGTGAGTTTAAGAAAGTTCATATCTGAAGGCATGAGCACCCCTCGTCTCTATTTGGGGACAAGGGGCCCTGTTGCAGATTGGTCACACTCAGCATGTATTTTAAGCATCTTTAGGACTGTCAGGCAAAATATCATTCCATAACTTTGAAAAGCACGACTCCATCCATCTATTTATCCTACTCTACATGGACACCAGACCCACATGTACTTGTTGAACATTTCATTTCAAAACCAAACCCATTAATCCTTCCCTCTATCACTATAACAGCTTCCACTCTTCTGAAAAGGCTGTCCAGGTCATTTTCAGATATGGGCTTTGTGCAGGCCAGTCAAGTTCTTCCACAATAAATAATTTCTACATGAACCTCGCTTTGTGCACAGGGGTATAACCCCGCTGGAAAAGAAAAGGGCCCTTTTTCAAAATGTTGCCGGGACAAAAGCATCATAAGTCTTATAATCATAGAAACAATTGGTTCCAATTGTTTTTACGATCTACTTAGGCTTACAAATATTAATGTAACTCCCACATGCAAAGACTACACCTCTTCAGTGTAAAACAATACAATTCTTGAAAATTCTTGAAATCTATAATGTCCTTTTTTAAAGTCTTCATTTTGTTTTTGGCCTACTAGAAGGATTTATTCCTTTTTTTGCAGCACCTCTTTTCTCAGTCTGTCAGTAACGCTTTGGGTTCCATTTCTCAAAAACACCAATGAACCTACAATCAACGAATGCTGCCTTCACGTGCTGCAGGAATTATCGTAAATACTGAACAAATGGACATGAACGCCCTCTCAAGTCAAAATTTGAATGCGATGAGCTTGTAATAATGACTTCAGAAGTGTAAAAGTACATCATTTCCAATAGCACGTGAAGGCAGCATTAACTCACATCGTTGTTTTTGGAAAATGCAGCGCTGTTTAGTTCCTGTCTCTATGAAGCCCCTCCTTCTCAAAAGCACAATGTGCTCTGATTGGTCATCTGGATCAGCGTGTGTTGTGATTGGTCAACCCTTACCATAACCGTGGGTTTCAACATTCTACCAATGAAATGTAATCAGGCCCCGCCCCTTTATTTTGCACATGCCTTGGAATTTTGTGATACAGGGCTGTAGCCACCATAGACACTGAGGGGGACAAGTCTCCCCTAATAATTAGAAATGGCCAAATTGTCCCCCCCTAATATTTGAAATTCTTGCACTTCATTACACAGTGCTCTGTATGTTGTTAGGATGAGAAAAAGGTTTAAAGGTTACATTTTTAGTCTGGTCTGCTTCAGTGGTCCAATAGAACTCATCGATGCCAAAATGATTGAGATAGCCAATGAAAAAAAGTAGGCAGGGTTAACTGCTCACAGAAGCAGAGCATGAAGAGTGAGGCGAGATGTAAATAGTGAAATATTTAATACACGTCAACTGCATGTCAAATGTTAAACGACCAACAGTAACACATAGTGATGCAAACTACTAAACTCCTAATTGAGTGTGACGAGACAAGAAACATTTGAAGTTTTCAACATATTAAGCTTACAAATAAAAGAACACATGTGCTTGTTTGAATGCAAATTGATGCAAATATTAATTGCAAATCATTAGAAATTATTATTTCCCAAATAGAATTAGGCCTAGAATTTCTTTCACTGTTCTGTTTCTTTATAAAAATGTTCCAGCCAGGGTAACAGCCTTGTTGTGGTGTGTTTCTTCCCAGACAAAAACTCAAGACTACAATGGAGGCGTTTCAGCGAGTTCAGAAACAGTGACACTGATATAGAGAATGACTCCCGCTGGAGGGACTTTTTCAACTGCAACATTACACAATAAAAAAAGTATAATAGGACCCCTTTATGGTACCATTATACACCCTTTAGAGGTAAATATGGTACAAAGATGTACTTTTTGAAAGGGTACCATGATCTGTGGGTGGGATATATTAGGCAGCACATTTGTGAACATTTTGTCCTCAAAGTTGATGTGTTAGAAGCAGAAAAATGGGCAAGCGTAATAATTTCAGTGAGTTTAACAAGGGCCAAATTGTAATGGCTAGATGACTGGGTCAGAGCATCTCCAAAACTGCAGCTCTTGTGGGGTGTTCCAAAGTGGTCCAAGGAAGGAACAGTGGTGAACCGGCAACAGAGTTATGGGTGGCCAAGGCTCATTAATGCACAAGGGGAGCAAAGGCTGGCCCATGTGGTCCGATCAAACAGACAAGCTACTGTAGCTCAAATTGCTTTAATGCTGGTTCTGATAGAAAGTTGTCAGAATACACAGTGCATCGCAGTTTGTTGTGTATGTGGCAGCAAGGTACCCATGTTGATCCCTGTCCACGGCCAAAAGTGGCAACAGTTGGTACGTGAGTATCATAACTGGACCACAGAGCAATGGAAGAAGCTGGCCTGGTCTGATGAATCATGTTTTCTTTTGCATCACGTGGATGGCCGGGTGCGTGTGTGTCGCTTACCTGGGGAACACATGGCACCAGGATGCACTATGGGAAGAAGGCAAGCCGGCGGAGGCAGTGATGCTTTGGGCAATGTTCTGCTGGGAAATCTTGGGTCATGCAATCCATGTGGATGTTACTTTGACAAGAACCACCCTTTCATGGAGACGGTATTCCCTGGTGGCCTCTTTCAGCAGGGTAATGTGCTCTGCCACAAAGCAAAAATGGTTTGAGGACCACGAGTTTGAGGTGTTGACCTCCAAATTCCCCAAATCTCAATCCAATCGAGCATCTGTGGGATGTGCTGAACAAACAAGTCGATGGAGGCCCCACCTCGCAACTTATAGGACTTAATGGATCTGCTGCTAACATCTTGGAGCCAGATACCACAGCACACTTTCAGGGGTCAAGTGGAGTCCATGCCTCGACGGGTCAGGGCTGTTTTGGCCAAAAGGTGGACCAACACAATATTAGGAAGGTGGTGATATTGTTAGGCTTGATCAGTGTATGTACATGCACAAGTAATCAAGGTGCAAGGAAAATCTGTTATTACTTTTACTTCTTGGGTATAATAAATTTTTAGAGTCATTAAATTGATTCTCCCGTTTTTCTATGTATTTAAATGCAGATTTTCTTTTTTTAAATTCTCCTTTATTGTGGACACTCATATTTGTCATTGACCCTGCCACACATTTGAAAGCATAGAATTCTCTAAAATGTCATTATATAGTAGTGTTAACATTTGTTAATATGAATTACTGGAATATCTGTCATTAAAAGGGGTGATTGCATACTTGTGGGCATATCTGTATGTTCATAATGCTTATTTTGGAAAACAGTGTTGGACCAGCCAAATAGGTGTTATCCTTTATTTATTGCCCAATGGTTTATTAAGATTGTTCTAGGATTATGCTATAGTATTACTTGAGTGAATTCATTGTATCCACGTTTTCAATATTGCTCCATTTTGAATAGATGAGTTATAATAGGAGCTCAAATACTCCATATTAAACATATTCAGTCTCATGAGGATATTTAAGCATATAACACAATAGAACCTCAGTTCATCTGTTACTTTACCCAATATGACAATTTCACCACTGAAATGGTTAATATAAACACAAAATAAGATACCATTTGCGAGATCTGATCATAGTTTATTATTACACAGTAAAAGACACATAGTTGATGTATTTGTATCTTTTGTTTTTTTTTTGACCTGTCAGCACAGAAAGAAACCCACACATATACACAGGTATATATGTATATGGGTTCAGTATAAAGTGCAAATCAATCACAAATTTCCATCAGGTGTAACATTAGGGACAAAAATAAAATAAAATAAAAATAGAATGCCTTGCAAAACAATCTTTTCCTATTTTGGTTTCATACTGCATTTTAAAAGGAGAAAAAAAAAACATTGAATCTTAACATTTGAACATAAACAGGAATATGAGTGATATAGTGGATTCAAGTTTTGAGAGGAGAGAGTACCATACAGTTTAATGGCTTGTGTAGCCTATAGTCCTCAGGGCCCTGGATTAAAGTGGTGGTGAATCAGAAACAATGAAGGACCAAACAGATCACTTCTATTGCAGTGCATCCTGATCTCTCTGGTTGTGACGTAAGATGACAATATTAACTAAGCACTAAACTAACCTGAAACATGTCTGGGACAATTTGATCACACAAGAACGTCAATTTCCAATCATTCCCGCTCACTACGTTCTAAACTATTTCTATAACGCAGGCAAAGAACGTTCGATTCAGTTCTGAGACTTGAAGTCTAGATGATTCCTTGAGGCAGTGGTTATATAAACTTTAAATTTGGCAACAAGAAGGGTCAGTCTCCAAGCTCTGCTAATCCACCATAAATCGTGATAAGGACACAATGCTGTTCAAGTTCAAATGACCAGAGGGCTGCACTAAACTTTCAGCGCCGTAGGCACCCCTTTGCACCAAATACAGACATTTGATAAAATATACATTCTCTGAAGTTGTACAAAATCCATTACAACTTTGAAAATTCTCTGAATCACAATAGGAATAGAATGGTATAAGCTACATGACAGAGGCTTTGAGTGAGAAAAAAAGCCTTATATCCACAGCAGTCTAACAAATGCAATGTAATAATTTAACAAAATAACACACATTTACACTAACATTTCCCTTTGATTCAGTAACGGATGAAATGAACCAGTGGTCGGTACAAGAGTGGCCAAACCTTCCGAGCAGCGTAATCAAACTTTAATGCTACTTAAGAGTAGATCGCCAACATCTTTTTAAGCACGAAATCAGATGTCCTTGAGCTGGCTTGAGGCGAACGTCTGCACTCGCTGCTGTTTCTCTGGAGATGGTATGGACACCTTGTTGCTGAGATACCAGAACTGCGGTTGAAAATGGTAATGCATAATTGAGTCACTCATGATTCGCACACAGTGGATGTTGTAAAAATAGATGGGATTTTAAGCTTTAACATTAACACAGTGGGGTTGGAAATCAGTTTAGCAGCTTTTCTTGGTACAGGTATGGTGTTTAATAGATTGCGATATTATCATACCATATTTCCCCAAACAAAAACAAAGAAAAAAAAAAAATCTTCGCTATATGCCACTACATCCCTGCCTGTTCAACAAGAATACAGCAGCTGTTCTGGTGTGTTTGAGCAGAATCTGATTATGCTTCAATGCCCTTTTATAGTGGTCCTAAGAGACAGAAAGTGCATATATTATTATAACTACACATATACACACACACAGAGAAAGTGAATGAACCATTCTGACCAGAAACAGGGAAGTCAAAAAAAGAAAAACAAACTGAGGGTGTGTTCACACTTGTAGTTTGGTTAGCTTGTTTGGTCTGGACCCAAAAAGTGAAACCAAAGCGCCTCGATCGCCCCCAGGTGGCTGGATGCAGTATAGGTCATAAACCTCGCCCTCTCCATGTAATGTAATGGGACATAGACAAACTAAACAATCAAATTACACTTCAAATAAATGTTTTCCAAAGATGGTTTCGGTCATTTTAAGCAGTTTTTATCACGCTGATATTAGATCATGTTCGTTCTTTAAATAAGTTTGGTTTTAGTTAGTTATTTGATGCTATAAAAACGGGGGTGTGACGTTATGATTGACAGCTGAGTTTGACAGCTTCTTTGAGCGAAGTAGTCACTGAGGCATCAACAGATTTTTTCAGGAACTTTGGGAGGAGATTGGAGCTTTAACTTTTATTTCTACATTTCCATAACTGTTTATTTCACAAAAAGTTTAGAGGCATGTGATTGATTAGGTAGGACCTTGATATCGCGGCTCCACATCATGCTCACTATTGCGCGAGACTCAAGATGTCAGCGCCATATTTGGACATTGGCGGCTTCACTTTTCTACAATGGAAGAGAGTGAAGGTGCATCTTCCATCTTTACAGATGGCCTGGCCCTGGTCCGCTTACCGTTCAGATTGGCATTTTGAACACTGAACTTAAAGATACCGAACCTAAAGGCATAGGGATATGTTTTATTACAAATATTCATCGACGTGTGCTAGGCTAAAAGCGCTCGTTGTATGTGCGTAGCTACATATGATGGTATTTTGACCAGCTGAGAACTTGTGAAGAGCTTATAAAATGTGTAATGGAGTCAAAACAGCAGCAGGAATCCATCCGTCACACACACAAACCAAGATCTGCTGCGGAGAAGCAGTTTACATGTCTTTGGGCCAAGTTGCGTTCATATTTCATTCGAACCGCACCAGAGTTTGTTTGGAAGCGAAGCGAGACCATGGGTGTTGGAAGCAAAAAAAATGTGGGTGGGTCCTTTCCCAGAAATTTTTTACTGGAGTAGCTGTCATTTACATTAAGTACAAGTATATCACCTTGTTTAACAAACATCTGGTTGGGCCAGATAAAATTACGGAAACCACTGATTAATTTACAGTGGCAATAGTGTAGGGGCTAAGACGTTTTGACGCAAATCGACCTGAGGTCGCCTTTTGCCGAACTCGCTCTACTCCCTTTTCCCATCACATATCAGATCGGAAAGGCATTTATTTTCAATAAAAATCAAGAAAATATTAGAAAAGTGAAAATAAAGCATCTAACGTGTTTAATAATAAGTGTTTATCAGTTAGGGGTAGGTAAACAGACATGTTCTGATGAATTAGAAGCGATAAAAGTGAGTGGGTCCAATATCATTGGTCTTGGGTCTTGCCCCACCCACATACAATGGATCCGACACCCATGAGCAAGACCCATCTTGACGCTCCTGGTCTGCTTGTTTGGTGCACACCAGGGTTCAGATGGCAGCGTTCACACTTACTCAAATTAACCGCACTAACAGAGCAATCGCACCAGGGTTCTTTTTATTCCGAACAAACATGCCAAGTGTGAACACACCCAAAAGGATTACTGGGGTGGGGGGTGGGGGTCTGATTTCATATGGGTGAAGAAAAAAAAGCTACTGCTTAAGTCTCAAAACTTAAATGCCCCCTTTTCCGCATAGGGCTCGATAGCATGGGTTTTAGTTTGAAACCTTTCTAGCGATTATTGCATAGTTTGGTGAATTACTTTTAGATTTGCAGATCATTTGGTTTAAGAAAAAAACAGTCATTCTGCCCCTCCGGTTCTTCTCTCTCATTACTCTTTGGGTCCAATTCAATCAAACTGCTGTATTATCACCACAGTACCAATATGGTGCCGGCGTAGGTTCACCATAAAACAAGCCGTTTAATGGTTAGGCTGTGTTTTTCAAAAGAATTAAGGGATGCAGATTGGTCATTTTAATGGTTAGATCGCTCAGTGGTGAAATGGCTGCTTTGCTTTGGAATTTATTTTTGGACGGGACTAGTCGAAAAGTGGTTTTGCGGTAGTTTGATTGGATTTGGCCCTCGCTCCTCAGTCATTCCCAAGCCAAACGCTGCCTCCAGTCCTTGCAAATCAGAACTTCGCCAAGAAGCACTTACAAAGAGCTCTTTCCCCATTCAACACTCTGAGAGAAATAGGCCTTTCCGAAACGCTGTATATTGCATAGTGTCGAGAATGGCTCCGGAAAACACTTTGCAGTGACTGCCCCCAAATTAACCGCTTGCGTTAATTCACGTACGATGGCTGAGCCGCCTCGCCCTCCAGCGCTTTGAAATACTGGATGTCAGTTACTCCGTTAAAGCTAACCATATACTCTATATAGCTGATTAACCCTGAATGTATACACAGCATGTGGCAATGCTCAATAAACTTTTGACAAAGTTGGCATTATAGTGGTCCCATATAACATTCGCCTGACTCATATGATCAGCATGTTCCCCCATGACCAGCACAGAGTCATTACATGGGTCTTGTACAGTCAACTCATAATGACTAAATAAAGTGATCGATTAAATAAATTTAAAATAGCTCCCAAAAACGGACGCCTAAGCAATTAAAAAGCACAATATCTGTAAACCGATGCTTGCTGAATGAACTAATATTGCCCACAGAAATGTAATAAAATAAACATTTAAATAATATAGTAAGAAAATAAATATTAATAAGTCAATTAATACGTTTTTAAATAGACATTTAGTTTTTTTTTTACGTTTATTTTGTTTGTTTGTCGTCTCAGCAATGCTGGGAACAGCGTGCTTGAACTCACTTCTGCATGTCATATTCACCAGGGAGTAATTTGTTCATCTGTCCAATAAGTTGGCCAAAAATATGTGATTAGACGTAGCGCTAACAATGCGCTCAGGGCTTCGAACTGAATTTCCTCTCAGAGTTTATTTGTACTGCACTACTTGAACAGATCATAAGTAGAGAGACGATCCAAGAGTCAAGAAAATGTTTTCGAACAGTGGAAAAAAGCTACAGAACGAAGCCGAAGGAATGCAAAAAGAAGTTATCTCTCCCTTCCTGTGCGTGTCTAACTCGTTTTTATAAATAATGACTGGTCGTCCAGTGTGGATGGCTGACATCTACCGTTGCTGTACTCGATGCTTATGATTTACGGCGTTTGAAGTGAGCTTCAGTTTTTTGGTATTTTAATGAATTCCTGCACATAGATCTTTAAAGATAGCTCTCGCCAAATGGGAGAGTTTCACAAAAAGGCTAGTGGCAATTTGAGATTAACAGCTAAAGTAGTAGTAAAATATCTGTTAATAAATAAATAGTACACTCTTATTTCTATAACACATGCCAACTATTTCACATCAACGCTAGATTCAGTTTATATACAGATACATTTTCTTTGCTGTAATCTCTGTAAGATATATTTCATATACAAATGGCTATTTATTGTATTTTTTTTAATATTATTTTCCTTTTGTTTCTAGAGTTATTTTCTACATTATGGCCTGGATGACTTCCGCTGGATTTCACGATGACCTTGACTTGACCTGCACACGGATCGGTCTGTAAACCAGGCCGATTTCCCCTCGAAATAACGCGTACAACTCTTTTCGTCGAATATGAAGTGATAAACAGATAATTTGACATTCGAGATGTTTTCGCACTGGTGCATGCCTTTTTTTCCAGTTGAGAAGGAATGTGTCCCTGTATAGCCTCAGAAAATAAACCACTGTTTTGTCTTGCTTTCTTTTGTGTGTGTGTGTGTGTGTGTGTGTGTGTGTGTGTGTGTGTGTGTGTGTGTGTGTGTGTGTGTGTGTGTGTGTGTGTGTGTGTGTGTGTATGTGTTTTCACTTTGCATTTTTGTATGTGTGCTCGATGGCAAATTGGTCTGAAGTTAAGAACTGTCACCAATGTTGCGTTTCTTGCCAAAGAGATTGGAGGCATCTCTGTTGCGTAGATTTGGCTGGTGCTTGTATTCATGGGGACTGACAGACCACCGCCACCCACCACGAGTCTCCACTCCAGTAGGTACTGCGGCAGACGGACACGGCTTGTTCTGCAGTAGTTGGAAGAGCATGGTGATCTCGGGCCCTAATCGGGTCAACAGATTTGCCCTCACCAGGTCCACCGTCTCATCATCACACTCCATCAAACTCTGCAGTAGTTTCCCATAAAACCTGCGGCGAGACAGAGAAAACTCCTGCTGAGCCAGTGCGTCAACATATTAGTGGGTTAAGCTACATTAGAAAGCTATCTGAAACGAAAGAATGGGCTAAAATTTTCGAAGTACACTCAAATTATTATTATTTTTTAAATATTGGTTGCCACAAAATCACTTAAGTAGGGGATAATGAACATCTAGCCTGTTGTTATCGCAGAATAAACCCAGACAGAGTGATCAGGACCCCGACGCGAAGCGGTGTGTTATTCACTTTGGCAGTTGTTATCTGGGAATAACATACCGCTGGAATGCGCGATTGACCAATCAGAATCGAGTATTCCACAGAGCCGTGTAATAATTTCAGATAAAATCAGATAACAATAAAGGCATATACTATCTAGCTCATTAGACACTTGCAAAGTTTGCACTATTCCTATGTTTATGCAAATATTGTGTAAGGAAAACTTGAATGGAAATGCTTGATGCTAAAAATTCACAGTTTAATCATAGACTGAAGTTGGTTTTCTGATTTTCTGCATTAGGTAATAGAGGCTATCCAGGTTTAATGACACACAAGATAACAGTTTATGGAAATGCACAATGTTTCTGTGGCAAGACAAGGCTGAGGGACTGTGAGAGAACGATGCATCTTTCACTGTCCCCCTGCCTTGTCTTGCCACAGTTTCGCATTTTCTGTATCTAAAAAATAGCAACAACTGCACCTTCAAAAATTCAAATTTCCAAATACGAGGTGTGTAGACAAAAAAAAATCGAAATATACAAAAATGCAAAGAAGCTTGTATTCTAATGATTAAATGCATCTAACATAATATGTGTGCATTTATATTGTGTGTGTGTATGCTGGTATATATACACACATATATTACATATTTACAAACTTTTCACGATTAATCGATTTGACAGCACACAAAAAAGATACTAGATCCGGGATTTTGTGTTTTTCTGACTCGGAAAGATCATGGAAATTGATAAAATCTTAGAAGTCATGGACAAGTCAGGGAAATTTGGCTTCCGGTAACGGCCATACACAAGTCTAGTTCTGGCAGAAGAGTGACCTCTGACCCGATGCATGACGTATTGATGAACGCAGAAGCACAGAGGATAGAGCAAATCAAAACACCGGTCATGAATTAGAAGTTTAAAACAAGAATTTTTAAAGAGAAATGTGGGAGGAGCTTGAGTTTGTTGCCCAGCCCTATTTATTTGAACCGCGAGAGGCGTCTACTCTCACCTGAGCTTATGCTACTCCTACATCCTACGTCATGCGTCGGGTCAGAGGTCACTCTTCCGCCGGAACTCGACTCGTGTACGGCCGTTACAAGAAGCCAGGTAACGACTAAATAGACTATAGTTTATAAAGTTATAAAAATTGATATTTTTCTTACAAAAACTCATCACTTCGCTTCACAAGGCCCTTATTAACCCACTGGAGCCGTATGGATTACTTTTATGATGGATGCACTTTTTTGGGGCTTTAAAATCTAATGTACCACTCACTGACATTATAAAAGCTTTGAAGAGCTAGGATATTTTGTAATATAACTCCGATTGTGTTTGTCTGAAAGAAGAATGTCATATACACCAGGATGGCTTGAGGGGATAATTTACATTTTTGGGTGAACTAACCCTTTAATTGGATTTTACCACTTAAGTAGTATGTAAGTAAATCCTTATATGTAATTTCATAATTCTGTTGTATTTAAAATATGGTTAAAGTGTACTGTCAAATGTACTGACAAGCATTTATGGTAATCTAAAATGTGCTTTAATGTAATTTTGATATTAATATTCTTACACTAATATTCTACGGTGTCATTGTTGCAGTGTAATGTTACATTATATATTTAAGTACTGAATAATATTAATTAACTACATGTACATACTATAGGGTTATGGTAGGATTAGGGTTTGGTTGAGGGTTAGTTGCATGTAATTATGCATAATTTACTGTTACTATGGTAAGTACATGTAACATATGTGGATAATCCCACAGATCCTTGGTAAGGAGGTGGAACTCTCCTTTTTCTCTACGTAATCTCTCTTTCCTTTTCCCTTTTTAAGAAGAGAGAGAGCAACAAAATCCTCCTCACTGCTTGAAGACTCCATTTTAATTGTTTTGCAAATTTATTTTTACAGATTAATTAATACGCATCAGATTCAGTGTGCAAAGACCTTTATGGTTCGGGTTAGTAGAATAAGTTGACATGTTTTGCAAAATTACTATTAGTCTTTTGGGGGAACATCAAAATAAAGTTTTAGTCTACTAATACTCTAATGAGAGATAGTTGACATATAATTGCAAAATTACTTATATTTAGTAGAATGTCTAGAGTGGACGATCGAAATAAAGTGTTAGAAATGTTTAATTTGAGATTACTACAAAGTCCACTTTGTATTTAAGTGTGTTAAGAAACATAAAAGTGTACTCTCTTTAAGTGCACTCATTTCATTTGATTAATATTATATTATCTACAAGTACAGTTTTAAAAATATATATATAATTTCAAGGTTTGAAGTACAGTACAGGTGCACAATCAATACAAAAGGGCAAATCTTTTGCACAATGGAATCCATTCCCTAATTTAGCGTAATGGTAAGGTCAACAATCCTGAAACCCTTTCTGTGTTTTTGTATATACCATAAGATGGAGTCTTTTCATTCTGTTCAAGAGTCTTACCTGTTGGGAAAGTGGCTGGGTAGCTGAGCCACCTCTGCAATGGCTTCTGGGTTTGATTTGGCCACTGTGCAAATGTCCAACTTTCTGTAACAATCCTCTTGAACCTCCGATATCATCCTCTGGAATGTGGAACACCGTCTGACTGTCAGAAAGATCTTGGAAGTGATGCCATTGGCGATGCACTTCAAGCTTTCTTTCACAAAAGCCTTTCCCTGCAAAATGAACAGGAAACCACGTCAAGCACAGACCTGAACTGTGACTTCAATCCATCTCATGAAACTGAAGAGGTTTTAGTTTTAATTAGGCGGAACATTGTGTAGTAATTCTCAAACAGGTCATTTTTTTGAGCCAGTTCTTTTTGATGAATCAATTCATCTGTAATAAGAACTTGGCTTGAGGTGGTCGCCAAACTAAGGCAACATTTAGTCTTCAACAAGTGAATTGTTGATGCACTTCTCGATGGAAATAAATGTTGTGATGCCATTTCCATCAATAGGTGCATCATATTTTTGGTCTTGATCTTGTATTGACAATGCAAGAGTCCAGCACTCTGTAAAGTCTCCTCTAGCACATCCCAAAGACTTTCAAAGAATTTAAGGTCTGGACTTTGAGGGGAAAATGATCCTTCATGCTCCATTTGTTCACAATTTGAGCCTGATTTGACATTGCCATCCTGGAATATGGCATATGATGTGTCTTCCTACACGGTTGTTTAAGAAATGAAAAGCTACACAATCCATCAATTAGGGTTAGAAGAACTGTTGCCAAACATATAACATGCTAGAAACATACTAATCACTTCAATAATGATCCAATCATTGACCTTTAAGCATTTGCTTATTTAAATCCAAACAGCTACTTTTTCTTTTTTTGGCTGGGTTGTGTACATTAAGACTAATAAATTAAGAATTCCGTAATAAATCTGTAATAGGAACTTTTGAAAATAATATCCCCCATCAGGCCTTTCTGAGTACAGTCCCATCTCAGTGGTATTCAACAGCATTCATTTGACACGATTCATCCAATCCTGTTGCTTCTTAGGTTCTTCCTGTCTGCTCAATAGGCGTCTTTGACATCAATAGGATATTGTGTTTCCATCGATGAACTGATATATCTCTATTGTACTCTGGCTTGAATTGTACACAAACATACATACCTGAGTGTCGAATTTAGCAGCACTGTAGAGAAAGGACTTGCAGATGTCATGCATGCCATCTGTGTCACACGTTGAGTTTTCAAGACAGGCGAAGGCACCGCAGCCCACCTGGAGTGCACTGTTCAAGCAGCGTGCCACATCCGCTGCAAAAAGAAAATTACTGTTAGATTTTACAAGATACATTTCAAGAACCTAACAGCATTCTTGACCACATTGATCCTTATTGTATTGTCATTGGTTCAAATCATAAATGACTGCACATATTATTTAGAAAATCTAAACCAGATATATTTGGAAATATATATACAGTCTTGCTCAAAAGTTTACACACCCCTTGCGGAATCTATGAAAGTGTGAATTATTTGAACGAAATAAGAGGGATCATACAAAATGCATGTTATTTTTTATTTAGTACTGTCCTGAATAAGATATTTTACATAAAATATGTTTACATATAGTCCACAAGACAAAACAAATAGCTGAATTTGTAAAAATGACGTTGTTTAAAAGTTTATGCATCCTTAATTCTTAATACTGTGTCGTTCCCTGTTTTGTTTTGTTTTTTGTGATGGTTTTTCTTGAGTCTCTTGTTTGTCCTGAGCAGTTAAACTGCCCAATGTTCTTCAGAAAAATCCTCCAGGTCCTGCAAACTATTCAGTTTTCAAGCATCTTTTGCATATTTGAACCCTTTCCAGCAGTGACTGTATGATTTTGAGATCTATCTTTTCACACTGAGGATGATTGAGGGACTCAAACACAACTATAAAAAAAGGTTTAAACATTAACACGATGCATTAAGAGCTGGGGGGTGAACATTTTTGAACAGGATGAAGATGTCCATTTTTTTCTTATTTTGTTTAAAAGGCTTGTTTAAAAGGCCCCCGTTCTCTGTTCAGTCAATGAAATAACCTAACTTCCTTCTATTACATGGACAGTTCAGCTTGTACACTCTCAAAGAACAGAGACCTGGAGGAAAGCCATTTAGGGTTGATGAGGGAGCAGTCTTTGGAGAAGGTTTGGACTCCCAGTGTGGAGGTATGGGGCAGTTAATGCTGGAATATATTCTCATGGGAAATGATTTAAGGAGAAACACATTGTGTGTAGTACCAAAGAACTTGTAAAACCATTTAGGCAAGATCATTAATTCCCCACCTCACTTACAAGTGAACATGGGATCATTTTTAAGGGGACACATTCTCATTATCACCCTCCAGCCCACGGGATGTTTAAATACCGTTCAGTCTGGGGGAACTGTAGTACAAACGGGAACACTCCATGAATAGTAGGGTTTTATATGTGACATGGTGTGAGTTTCCATTCAGTTCTGATATCAAGCCAAATTCTGTCTTAAAATGACAAATAACAACAAGCTTGACTAGCCACTTGACACCCTGAAATGTATAGTAACTGAGCCAAGCATTGGTGTCATTACTCCACTCCACTCTCTGCCATAAATTTTATGGGTATTCCAGCCATTTTTCTGTTCTTGGAACTGTGATCCAATGAATGAAGAATACCCACAGCAGGCCTTGAGGGGTTCTTGTGGTAGTCTGGGCGTTCTGTGCCCTGTGTTTGCCCCCGTCGTCAGGGAGTGAGAGAGAGGGGTGTAGGGCATGTGTGCCACTCTCTATTGGGTTCTGCTGACTCTCTTTTGGCACAAGACCCATTGTTTCCATTACCCTTACATGTGACAAGACAATAACGTTCAGCGGGGTAAGTAAGAGGGCCAAAACCACCACCTCCAACAGTTCCGCGCCAAAGACTATAAACGCTTTGCGCACGAACTCGTAGCCTGCGGGGCCCGGGATCCCACGCCACGCAGAGAAAGAACCTCAAGGGTGTCTGTGTCAGAGAGACTGGTGCTGATATACACTCACTTTACTGTATCTAAAGGAAAAATAGGCTGTGTGTTGCTGTGTCAATGCTCCTGGCAAAAGGCAGACTTATGATTTAACCAGAAACCCCCCAAATGTCATGCGATTAATACGTCTATTGTCCATAGGGGCAGGTTCGGGCAAGATCTCAGATGTACATTCTGTTAAGGCCATTTGCTCAATGTTCACATTAATAGAATATTCCGGGTTCAATACAAGTTAAACTCAATTGACGGTGCACTTAATGTTGATTCCCACAAAAATCAGGGTTACAGTAAGATAATTGCAATGGAAATGAATGGGACCGTTCTGTTAAAACTCCCCTATTATTACTAATTTTGTTTTGGAGTCTACAGTAGGTTTATAAGGTCCATGGTCAAATAACATTAAAATTTGCTCATAATATACATTACAGCATCACCATTTTTATCACAGTGTCTGAATCGTTTTGATAAAGGATCTGGTCTCTCTAAACCCCTCCTTTCTGAGAGCTACTCTACTCTTATTGGTCAGATGGCGCAAGTCTGTTGTGATTGGTCAAAAGCTTACAGCGCATCAGTCACACGAAACGACCATTATCATCTCTGAATTCCGCTTCAGAAGTTTCCTCAGAACTCGAACATACAGTGATACGAACAGTAACGATGGTGTCGGTTTTATCGTATCAGTTTGAGCGTGAGTCCTCATTCTTTGGAAGTGCATCAAAGTGGATTTATTTTCAAATCTTTCCCTCACAGGTCAAAATGACCTGAAGCCCTAAAATTATCCTCTTTTTTTGTCCAGAAAGCTTATATCATTTCATTTTTATAGTATTTTTTAATGCATTTATTTTGGAGATTTTTTATTTTATTTTTTTAACCTTTAAATTACTAGATTTTATCAATAAATAATATAATTTAAGCACATTAACACAAAAACTAGCTCAAATATCTCCCATTGGGTCAATTTGGGTGTCTCTGTCGACCTCTTGTGGGAAAAAAAAAATTATATAACATGATATTTCATGACTTTTGCCAGAGCTGTTCCGCTGGATTGTAAAGTCAGTTCTCGAGTTTATCTCGGTAAAGTTTTAGCATTTTTAGTTTTCATTTTGAGCATTTGTTAGGTTTTTCATTGTATACTGAAGCATTCCTTGCACTCCATTAATTTCTAAGGGGTCGAATTGACCCGTGACTGAAGGATTTGTTACTTCTTATTCCAACCACATAAACATTTTGTATGTGTGTATTTGTGGTTCAAGTGCAACAAAAGTTCTAAGGTCTTGGTCCACTCCGATGAACACTCAATTTTTTATTTTTTATTTTATTAGTTTTGGGTCAAAATGACCCGAGACAAGGATGAGGGTGTCCAATTGGTCTCTCAATCTGACCAGTGGGGAAAAAAAATCAACAAACCAGTCTGGGAGACTATAGCTAAAGCTAGCAAGCAAGCTTTTTCAGCAGGGAACCCACACATCTCATCTAATGTTTGCAACAATATCCCAAACCATGCTCAGCTTTGCCAAGATACTAAAGTTATAGATCTCAATATGAGCTCAAACACCTCTCATCAAATTCTTCCAAAACTAAATGATCTGATTCATGCTATTCACATATAATATTGTTACTGTTTTGTTTCTATTTTCAGTACTCCAAAGGAATTTAAGGAGAAGCATCCAAGACTAACTCGATGCTTCAACGAAACACAACTGAGAACTCTACTAAGTCTCCTGAGAGTCATAACAATGATAAACATCTTCGTCTTAATATCAAATACAATTGTATCACTATACACTGGCTGTTAGCGTCGGGTCAAGTGATGGTGAAATGTTTCCATGACTGGCCTCTCTTATCAGTGACACAGTTTTCCTTGTGAATACAATACATGACTATAAGTTGCTCTGCTTGTGAGCGAAATTGTACTGTGGTGTGCACAAACTCATGTGATCCAAACTGAGGTGTCTTACTGACGCATGTCTTAGCCTTCGGGGTGATTTTAGACTCGCTACCCTTGTGAAAAAAGAAGTATGCTTTAAGGCAGGGTAGGCGATTTGTTCCAGAAATATTTTTTGTTATGCTGGTTGAAAGTCTCTTCATATCCTGATAGCAATCACTAAGTTAAGTGGTCTAAATGTATTTATGTGTATGTATATCGTCTGTGGAAGGCATAGGACCATAAAATGTTCGTCCAATCATTAGATTGGGTCCGAATGCAATGATTTAATGTCTCAAAGCACATAACATTACAATAGTAATGAACACAAGCAACTTAAAGAGCACTGACCTGTACCACCTGACTGCTGCAGATTCATTTCGCCATTGATTGTGATGACATTGAAACGCATACATTTGAGTCACAAACTGCTCCAAGTGTAACATCACTGGTTTCCATTGTTTTGGTACAGGAGCAACTGTAAAATTTGGTTGTGGTGCTCGGTGACTGACATCTGTCCAACTCTGCATAGCATGAAACGTGCTGATGATGTGCGATGTCAGCGTGAGCAGGTGCGCAGAGTTATGGAAATATATATATATATATTTATCGCAGTCTCTCGTGATGCTTTTATTTGCTCCCTGCTGTACACATTCTTGTGTTTTGAAGGAGGTGTGTCTTTGGAGACCCTCTGAAGGGAGGGTGGGATCTAAGGCCCCGTTTACACTAGTTTTGTTTTAAAGCGCATAACTTTTGCTACCGTTACGGCTGTTGTCTACACTACTCCAGCATTTTCAAACCATGAAAATGGATACTTTTGAAAACGATGCAGACCCCATTTTAGTTTGAAAACTCTGGGGTCGCGTTTCTGTGTAAGCAAACACTTTTGAAAATTATGGCGTGGCTACCCACATTACGCTACCCGAACACGACAATATCAGACCGATGTAACAGAGCCATTGAAAGAGACACCTCTGGGCTGTGTTTACCAAAAGCATTGCACGCCTCTCTACAAGTTGATCGTAGAGACCATTGGTGGCTATTGTTACAATGCTTTTGGGAAACACAGCCCAGAGCCGTCTCTTTCAACGGCTCTGTAACATACCAGCCCAGACGACCGTGTAAACAATAACACGGAGACGGAACCGCATGCTTTGCTGACTTTGTGGTCCCTTTTGTGCAGTCAAACACTGTCTTGTATAATACTGCAGCTGCCTACATGCTCAAGAGGTAACTGTTTACAGTTGTAAGCGCATGCCCAGTGTACATGAACGGTCATGTGACGTGTTTTCGGTCGTGCAGTGTAGACAGAGATCGTTTCTGAAACGCCAGTGTAGACGAGGATTGTTTTCATTTTAAAACAGTGTTTTAAAACGAAAACGCACTAGTGTAAACGGGTCCTAATGCTTTCAAAGCTAGCTCGCTATTATTAGCCTCTCTGAAAATTGCCTACCCTACTTTTAATCTAGCACTTATAGTTTATTTAAAATCTTAAAAGTAGGGTTAGGGTTAGGGTTAATATAATATTATATCACTGAAATAAAATATCACTTAAAAGAGAGTTCACTTTCATAACTATAGCCGCGTTTCCACTGCAGGAACTTTCCCCAGGAACTATAGGGTCTTTGGGGTGGTACTCGGTGTGTTTCGACCGCAGGGACCAGGGTCTAAAAAGTTCCAGGTAAAAATTTCCCCCTTCAGGAACTTTCTGGGGTGGGACTCGGGCGCTGAACATGCTGATTGGTTGACTCCATGCAGCATGTTGATTGGTTGACTCCGTTCAGCATTTTATTTCAACCACCTTTTATAAAAGTGTGTTGCAGTGCGTGCAGTTAGAATAGTTTGCTATTCGAATCAACAATGGAGTTTAAAAAAAAACGACCGATGAGACCGACTACGAGGTTCAGGCTTTATTATATGCGGAGGATGAGATCCAGCGGGAACTGGAAAGTTGCGCGCAGTCCAACATAACCGGACTAAACTTTACAGTACTTTACACCGCGATGGAAATGCAGACGCAGACAGGTCTAGGGTGGAAGATTTCCTGGGACAAATCAGGTAATTTCGGTGGAAATGTTTAGTATATTTAAGTACATTTTTAAAAAGTACACTTTGTAATCATGTCAAATCAAGTTTTACCTTAGAGTACAATTTAAATCATTATGTTTCAATACTAATGTTTTGCTTTAAAGAAGTACACGTTCCAGGCAACCAGCTACCCGTGTTTTTCCAAACTTCTACCCGTGAAAGTGCACTGGAACGGCTGTCAAACCTGTGACTTATCATCCTTGAACCTGTGAACACCCTTCTAGATCGATATACTCCCAGTTACGAGCTCTGACGTCACATAGCCCGCGAAAAACAGCAATGACAGCTGGTGTTTATGGAAGTCGTACACGTTATTCTACAAATAACGTAAAATAAAAGGTATAACAGCTTCTCTTGCCTTATGCGCCGTTTTTCTCCTCTGTTTCCCTCAAATAAGCAAGGAGTAAGCACCTTTGTCAATATAAATGATGTACATGAGCATAAGCCCCGTACGGTCCACCATGCATTGTTTACATCTAGCTACCGCAATACCTTGCGCTCAGGCAGTTTGGCGTGACTTTGCCTGAAACACTACAAAGTCATGAGTCGCGGTTTGAAGTCGTGACTTACTGGCTCAAAAACCTGCCTGGAACGCAGCATAACATACTGAAGCACATGTAAATCACTTGATTATCATTTTAGTGTGTTATCCAGTATTACATTTAAAGCTAAATGTACTAAATTCCAACTACATCTTTACAAAGGTGTAATTATAAATATATTAAAATACATGACATTAAAAAATATTTGAATATACTTTACCATAAATGCTTGTCAGTACATTGGATAGTTTATACTGTCAAAAACCATATTTCAAAGACGAAAGAAATAATTATGAAATAGACCATATAAAAATGTACTTCTTGCATTTAATATACATTTTTAACTATAATACATTTTCATTTAATTGCAGTAGTATATTATCAGTATATTATTTCTGTAATAAGTACTCTCTTTAATATGTTTTTTTCATACATACTATTTTTTAATTCAAATATATGATGAAGCCAAAATACACAGCCTCTCCCAGGGAAAATACTGGGACCGTCAAAAAACAAAAAGTTAAATTACTCTGATTTTGCTATTGTTATTGCATTACAAGAGGGCCTATTTCTGTATCATCGGACACCCTTATAGACGTCATCAGTAACCTTACAGGGGAAAGTACAGTTACGGATGAATTGGGCCACACAGTTAAGGGGGATGTCCCTTCACTTAAACTGCACACGGCTGAGACGAGGCATAAAATATGGGTTTGATATTGCGCTTGATTCTTTCATAGAGCACTTATTGTATTGCAGTGGAAAAACAGGCAGAATGATTAGACATATTGTGACTAATGAAACTTGAATACAGCTTGGCCGACTCACTCTGATCATTTTGAGGGTACCGTGATGGGCCCTGACAGGTCAGGACTCATTTGAGATCCAAGAAAACACATCAATAGACAATGTGCAGTCTTGTGTTTGCTTTCTCTCTTACTCAGTCATGTATCATCAAGTGCTGTAAAACCTCAAGTTATCAGAGCCCCTATATACTGTTCTTGACAGGTGATATTACACACACAGACTAATAGGATGAATTGTTGGAATGAATAATTCATTTTCTACACTTGCATAGCTACCTGTTCAGATTTCAACTTGCAGAGCGCGTGACCCTGACTTGAACTTGTGGCCTCTGAGTGTCAGTGTTTCACACCAGACTCTAATGCATGACTCAGCTGTACCTCACAGATTTGGAGACGTTTTACTATGTCAAGTAGAGTTCAGTAGTTTACGAATGGACTTTATTCTCACTATTTGGTCTGTGGTTTCATCAGCGTCCGACGGATGACGGCACTGACACCGAAGAGCCTTAAGATAGCGAGAGATAAATTGCAGTTGTAAATGAACTCCGTATAAAAAGTCTCAATAACTATTTTGTGATTTCAGCACGAAGAAGTGAAATGTAAAAAACAACAACTTTTCTTGGAATATGCCCTACGTATTATGCTTTGTAAAGAATATACTGCTCATTTTGCTCTTTTGGAATTATTGGTGCACCACTGCCGCTTTGTCTCAAAAGCACTGAGTCAGTACATGTCTCCCTGGCAACTAAGTACAACAGGAAGTTATGCAAATACCAAGTGGAGTTTGACAAAGGTTTTCACGTCCTGACCAGAGACAGAACGGAACTGAGCGTCCCACACCACACACAGATCCACTATTTGACACTTGGACAAGCTTTTCTCTGCAGCATATTAATTACTGACAAAGCAAGAACCCTTTGTAACACTGACACCAGATCTTCAGTTTCAATATAATGAGCAGTAAGTCAGACCAATTCATCATCTGTGATAGTGTTGGGCCCTTTCAAGTGCACACAATGCCATTTAAAGCATCCTACTCCGTTAAAGTTAGTGTAAGCGAACCGCCCACCCGCCAATTCTCTACCTGCGTAATCTTCACACCTGCTGTGGGATGTTCTAAAACACCTGTCATGTTCATATAAACCTGAAGAGCTTGGTTAGCTGGTTAAAGCCTTTTATATAGCCTAGTGGATCAGCCTTTCATAGACAAATATTAGTGGAAAAATGATGTATATGTATGTATATGATGTTTGTGTAAATGTCTTAGTCTAGTGTTTAATTGTATCACCCTTTGATATTTCACTCTGCTTTGGTTTTGTCCATATTGGAACTGTGCCGATTTTGAATGTCCATGGAACATTTGGAAACTTTCCATTCCACAAAAGGTTCTTAAAACGTGTAGCACTTTATTTTATAGTCCTGTTCTCCATGTAAACATGTGACCCTGGACCACAAAACCAGTCATAATGGTAATTCGGTTTTAGAATAAATAAGCTTTCCATTGATGTATGGTTTGTTAGGATAGGACAATATTTGGCTGAGATACAACTATTTGAAAATCTGGATTCTGAGGGTGCAAAAAAAAAAGAAAAATTGCCTTTAAAGTTGTCCAAATGAAGTCCTTAACAATACATATTACTACTAATAATATATTTATGGTAGGAAATGTACAAAATATCTTCATGGAACATGATCTTTACTTAATACCCTAAAGATTTTTGGCATAAAAGAAAAATCGAACATTTTGACCAATTGATGGCTATTGCCACAAATATACCCGTGCGACTTTGACTGGTTTTGTGGTCCAGGGTCACATATGGGGAAAAATGTATATAGAAAATACCTTTATACTAACACAGTACATGCACATGACCCTATTTTGACAGACTTTTTTAAAGTGTTGTATTGACATAGGGATGAGGCTCATTCAGTTTACTATTAAACTTTATTATACCAGCCCTCAACAAACATTCTTCATTTGCTGAGTAACTAAATGTTCTTCACACTAAGAAGAACATATTTTTTAAGGAACTGTTCATTAAAAGGTTCTTTGAAGGTTCTGTGCCTTTTTTGGAAACTTTACCAGTAATCTGGTAGCTGTGGTTTCCTGAACTTGTCAATACTAACCGTTTTAAGCTATTCAAATCTGTTTTGAATAGCTACTGTAAAATGTGCTAATACCATAATGGAAGATCATACAAATTGCAACTGTGACTAATAATAACAGAATAGACAGAACCAGTGTCACCCACACAAATGCAAAACACCATCACACAAGCAAGAATGCTGTGATAGTGAATATCAGCATGACAAAGCCATACTGATATTCAGCACACAGGATGATTATGAGGATGCAATCGTTTTTTTTCTTCTGTAAATAAGAAGTAAATATTAACATTTCACACATTGTTTTTACAGCAATGAAAGGAGCCAGCAACCCACTCAGCAAAAGCAAACAGTGAATTATGCATTATTTATGTTATATAAAATACCAGCACTCTTGGTAACTCGTTCGACCAATCAGATTAAAGGAGTGGAAAATCTAAACAAATGTGATGGTTTTGTCATTAATCTCCATTCATTCTAAGGTGATTCATACATTGTGCCATAAAATATAATATAATACTTTGTATTACCAAATTGAATGCATTTCCCCCTCTATAATGCAATTCATACTTTTTACTTAAAAGATACACTATTTTAACAGTATTTGAAAGGTGTATGTATTGCCTTGTTAAATGCATATTCGGTAACACTTGTTACATGTACATACCATGGTAATAACCATAGTAATATAATTATGGGTCACTTTGTTACACTGTAATTATACATTTAGGTACTGAGTAATATTAAGTAACTACATACTATAGGGTTAGGGTAGGAATAGGTGTTGGTTTAGGATTAGTTGCATGGAATTATGCATCATTTATAGTTATTACAACTACATGCAACATATGTCCCAATGACACTGTAAAATAAAGTGTTACCAAATAATAATTACATAATTACTATACCTCAACCAAACCCTAATCCTACCCTAACCCTATAGTATTGTTAATTAATGTTGCTCAGTACTGAAATATATAATTACACTGTAACAATGACACATAACGCATATTCTTTTAAACGATATAGGCTAATTCATAGATTTCACTTTTAATTTTCCAATTTTCCAGTAAAAGTAGGCTATCCTTTTCACGTTATGTGGTAAGGTAACCAATTAACAGGTTTTTACTGTAGCAGTGTAGAAACTCCTGCTTTTGAGGCTGAAAGCGACGGCGGAATCATCATGCACATTCATTCATCGCGCTCAATGCATCGCCAGAATGAACTATGATCGCATGCAGGTCAGAGGATGAGCATGATATTCACTCAGCCTAGCTGATGCATCTGTCACAGAGCAGGTCAATAGACGCATTGGACGAGAGCTCATCACAGAGGAGATGACAGCTCTCAAATGATCTACCCTACACCAAGCAAAGCGCACTGCACGCGCGTCAGCACACAACCGGCTCTTTATTCCCGAACGCTTCCTACTTACAGGGGCTGTTGTGGGAGAAGCGTGCTCTCCTGGGCGAGTAGGATTCGTTCAGATCCAGTTCGTACGCGGAGGCGATGAGCACGGCGAGCAGCAAAAGTCCGGTCCTTGGCGGCATCTCTCACTGAATGACACTGGGGCTTTTACGAAGGGCAATAAAATAGGATTTCCTTTAGGTCTTGCGCGGTGTGCGGTGCGTGCTCTTGGCGACTTCGTTGAGGAAATGCGTGTGATGTGGGCAGTATCATGAAGGCTCTGTCTGTCCGGCTGATCTCTTCAGCAGTTTCTTCTTCCAGCCGCGTGCATGACAGGAGCGCAGGTCGCCCTTTATATGTGCCCGAGCATCACGAGCTCGCCGCTCAGCCCAATCACATCACAGCAGGCGCTCTCACTCAGCCTCAGCTTAAACTTTCATTCATTGATCCGTGCAATTTAAATGGGCTTCTCGTATGGCGTAAAGTTTGCTCAACTTGGGAAAGGCGATTGGGGAAAACGCTCACATCCTCGCGCACTAGTGTTGTTATATACAAATAGACGTCCGCTTCAAAGAGACAGACCCCGGCTTGTCTCACATAGTATAACATCACAACGCACCTCATGTGTGATTCAACTCAACTTTAGCCTATTGGGGAAAAAAGCGCAAAACCCATCTAAAAACAGACAACACGCTATTGTTATATTGTGCAACTTTATCACAAATGCTTCTAAACATTGCAACAGATATTCCATACATCCGAAAGATGTGGAAAAACAGTAGCCTATCAGTCCCCTGCCTGACAAGCCCAAAAGTGACCAAACTCCTTTAAAACCAGACAACAGAGTTCAAATGAAGTAAAATGGATAATATGGCATCCATATGACCCCCTAAATCTCATTACTCGCCTAGAACATTGAACAATGAGAGCTTGTTTTTCTTTATCTTTTTGTTTCATTCAGTAATCCTTGTATTATATTTCAACTGTCTGCAAAAAGCTTTTGGCACTGAGTGATTACCAGGATCGCGTTTTAGTCAAATGTATTGCGTTCTTTGTTTTTCTTAACTGTCTTTGAGAAATAACATTTGAAGTTATTCAAATGACTCGCATTTTATCGCTTTGGCATTTTCATGGACCCTCGACAATAATGGTGCTATTGTCGGCGAAGCGGGCGGAATTGTTTCTAGCTGACAGACAAACTGCGTAGTTTTTGACACACATCATAGCGCATGGAAACCGTCACTGTTGACTTTGCGCGTCTCGCAAAAGCTCGCGCACGGCGCACGTGCAGAAGCGCACGCGTGAGGTGAGGTGCGTGAAGCCTCGCCTAATCAGCACAGTCATGGTTTAGTGAGAAATCTGTTCGTTTTTAGCCTCGAAGGAAACACTTTATTCTGAACACCCTTTAATTCATAACTGGGGAGAGTGGTCTCAATTCCTCTCCACAATAGTAGGTTCATTTGAGAATTTCGATATAGACACCTTTTGCGGGCATGTTGTGACTCTATATGGGGTAAGTTGTCACACACAAAAATTACAATAGTAGCTTGAAACAAAACAGCAAAAATATATATCAGACATTTTACAAAATATCAGACTGTGTTTTGGCCAATAGCTAAATATGAACTACATTTTATAAAAGATTCAACATGTGACATCTTGCTTTGAACCTTAACACACAAAACAGCATAATTCAAAGTATGTGACCCTGGACCACAAAACCAGTCATAAGGGTCCTTTTGTAAAAATTTAGATTTATACATCATTGAATAAATAAGCTTTCCATTGATGTTTGTAAGGATATAGGACAATATTTGGCAGAGATACAACTATTTAAAAATCTGGAAGGGTGCAAAAAAAATAGAAATATTGAAAAAATCGGCTTTAAAGTTGTCCAAATGAAGTCCTTAGCAATGCATATTACTACTAATAATACATTTTTGATATATTTATGGTAGGAAATGTACAAAATATCCTGATCTTTACTTAATATCCAAATTATTTTTGTCATAAAAGAAAAATCGATCATTTTGACCAATTGATGTATGTTGGCTATTGCCACAAATATGACTTATGACTGGTTTTGTGGTCCAGGGTCACATTTGGGGAAAAATTTATATAGAAAAATACCTTTTTTATTAACACAGTAGTACACATGACCCCATTTTGACAGACTTTTTTAAAGTTAAGTATTGACATAGGGATGAGGCTCACTCAACCATTAACTTGTTACATCTAAAGTACCCCCCTTCCTCCCAAGAAAGTGATTGGACATGATGCAGCCTTAAAGGGTTAGTCCACCCAAAAATGAAAATCATCCTATAATTTACTCACACTCAAGCCATCCTAGCTGTATAGAACTTTCTTCTTTCAGCCAAACACAATCTGAGCTATGTTAAACAATATCCTGGCTCTTCTAAGCTTTATAATGGGAGTGAATGGTACCTTAGATTTTAAAGCCCAAAAAAGTGCATCCATCTATCATAAAAGTAATCCATACGGCTCCAGGGGTTAATAAAGGCCTTCTGAAGCGAAGCCATGCGTTTCTGTAAGAAAAATATTAATATTTATAACTTTATAAACTATAATCACTGGCTTCCAGTAATGGCCGTACGCGAGTCTAGTTCCCACGGAAGAGTGACCTCTGACCCGACGCATGATGTAGGATGTAGGAGTAGCGTAAGCACACTAGAGACACTCCTCTTCTCTTATATCGAAATCCTCCAACATTTCTCTTTAAAAATTCACGTTTTAGACTTATAATTCATGAACGGTGTTTTGTTCTGCGTTCATCAATACGTCATGTGATGGGTCAGAGGTCACTCTTCTGCCAGAACTAGACTTGCATACAGCCGTTACTGGAAACCAGTGATTATAGTTTATAAGGTTTAAATATGGATATTTTTCCTACAGAAATGCATTGCCTCAGATGGCCTTTATTAACCCACTGGAGCCGTATGGATTACTTTTATGATGGATGGATGCACCTTTTTGGGCTTCAAAATCTAGGGTACTATTCACTGCCATTATAAAGCTGGAAAGAGCTGGGTATTTTTTTATATAACTCCGATTGTGTTTGACTGAAAGAAGAAAGTCATATACACATATGGGTTTAGGGCGAATAAATGATGGGATAATTTTCATTTGTGGATGAACTAACTCTTTAACTTGCTAAACGCTTGAAGAAATGCACTATATTCTCACACTAATTCCAATAGTAATGGTGAAAAATACAATAATTGTTGCAGAATGGCAGAAAATGCCTATCTCTTTTCACTTAGGGCATTCAAGATGTAGCAAAAAACAGATACAGAATAGTTCTAAGACTCGAAGTTCAGTAACTTGTTTGGTTGCAGTAGTTTTTCTTCATTCCATTAAATTGGTGGGCTGGATTCCTCCCAAGCTTCTTTTCACCATAACAAGCTTTTTAAATGATGTTTTTAAAGCCTCTAGTGTTCAAGGGTTTGATTTGTAGACGTGTTTTATGGTAGGTCTGTAGTTTTATTTATTGCAACAACTTTACACATAAATTATTACGAATATTTCGGTCTTCTCAACTTCTAGTGTCCTGCTTCATTTGTCAATTATGTTGACAGCTTTACAAAGAAAACACAGAGCAGACAAAATCAAGCAGATCTTGTGTTTGCTACTCCAGGAAGGTTATTCTAGTATTCTCTCAGCAACTAAATTGCAAGTATGGTCTTTAAATTAGTCTTTTGGTCAAAGTATGATGACAAACTGTGATTGACTTCACACCTACACTCTTAAAAATTAAGGTTCTTAAATGGTTCTTTGGCGGGGTGTATGGTTCCATGAAGAACCTTTAATATCCAAAGAACCTTTCCATTACACAAACGGTTCTTTGTAGTGCATAAAGGTTCTTTAGACTATAAAAAAGTTAGCAAGAAATGGTTCTTTAAAGAACCTTTCACAAAATGGTTCTTCAGGGAACCAAAAATGGTTCTTATATGGCATCACCATGAAAACCTATTTGGTTCTTCCTGGCACCTTTATTTTTAAGGGTGTATGCCTGTCTGTTATTAACTGAGCAACTACAGAACATCAAAATTCATTACATTGTTTATTTCGATAGCATTTTATGTTATCAACAAGGTGAAGAAAGCATTACGTCAAACAGAAGGGAGTATAGGGGCTTTTCCTAATCCCCTATAGAGCCATATTCCTGGGCGGCGTTCCACTCCAAATTGTATGCCCTTCATTCGCTAACTTCCCTCCATCTCGTGGTTTAAATGAAATGCTTCGAGCCCTTGGTCACTTGGAGTTCACTATGGAGCTGATTTATTATTTAAACCCCTTTTTTTACTTATGGATTTGTTTTATGCACCATTCTATACATGCATATAAGTTCTTGGAGAAAATATATAAAGTACTATATGTATATGAGCTGAAAGCTACAAGTATTATGCGATTAAATCTCAATATAATTAATATATTATACATTATTATGCGATTAATTCTCTAAATAATTAATATATCATACAGTTAAGCATGATCTGCTGTGACGTCACAATCAAGTTGAATTAATTAATAATTAATAATAATAATTTGTTACATTTATATAGCGCTTTTCTAGGCACTCAAAGCACTTTACATAGAAGGGGGGAATCTCCTCAACCACCACCAATGTGCAGCATCCACCTGGGTGTTCCGACGGCAGCCATATTGCGCCAGAACGCTCACCACACACCAGCTGATTGGTGGAGAGGAGACAGTGATGAAGCCAATCATTATATGGGGATGATTAGGAGGCCATGATGGACAGGGGCCAATGGGCAAATTTGGCCAGGATGCCGGGGTTACACCCCTACTCTTTATCGAAGGACATCCTCGGATTTTGAATGACCACAAAGAGTCAGGGCCTCGGTTTAACGTCTCATCCGAAGGACGGATATTGTGGGATATAGAGCTGCTTGAAGTGTACATCAGAGTAGACTCACTCCCCCTGTCAAAAATCGAGGGGACGAGGTTCTGTCCACATAAACTTCCCTCGCTCACTTGACAAAGTGGAACTCACTTCAAAATGGCGGCAGGGATTCCCCCGAGGGGAAGAGCTTAGGGAAGTTTGTGAGGGTATGTCTAAAAGCGAAGTGGAAAGCACCCCATGTTGCATTAGTGTCAGCCCAGATCCGGGCCATGTGGATTCAACACGTACCAGATGTGTCACTGCTCCACGATGCTTGTCCTCTTCCCCTTCACGGGCCTGGCCCTCCATCCCTCCCCCTGGACTGTCTTCGCGCCTCCACCCTCCAAGCAGCAGCAATGATGGTGGCAAATATACAATGACTTTTGTTGCCGTTTTAGTTGTTAAATGTCAAAGAACAGATAATTTATAATCCTATGAGGAAATGCGATGTTATCGCAGATTTTTTTTTGACATGAGGGAGGGGTTCTAGCAGACAAATCACAGCACTTGTGGTCTGCATAGAATTGGCGCGTTGTTACATTTTTAGAGAGGTGCACGTCAGGCTTAGGTGTAGGTTCGACGCAGTATAAATCAGCCTTTAGTTAATGGAATCCAGCGTATATCGTTAGTTCTGGCAGGGCACGTTAGTCAAGCTCGCATCAGCTGACTGTCAGCTGATCACGTCTACCTATAGGAATACGATGCCTATCACAGCATACATATATAAGCTCCTTCAGTACTATCAGCTGCTATCGCGTTTCTCCGGAGCTAATTACCCTACTCCATCCCCAGCTCCCCTACTCGTCAGTCAGGATTTGGCATCTGATTCCCCTTGAATCAGACTAAATTCCCGAATTAGGTTGTACATTTTACTATTGACATTAAAGCATCTGCAATACATTATTACTGCCTTCCCTGCTCTTATCCATGCTAGGCTCCATGGATGCGCAGGGAGTTCTTGCCCAGAACAGAACCATATCGCCAATCGAAAATAAAAGGCTAACTGTCTATCACTTTGACGATAGTGATCCTGACTGTGTGTTACACTGCTTTTTAAAAATGGTGGGTGCCGGTGTTTCATATGACATGCGTTCGGCTAGTCAACGTACATTTATGTCACTGATAGTTCCTATTCTGCTGGGTTAGACCCAACTCTGAAGTAGGAAGTTCCTGCGGTGCGAACGTGCCAAACGTAACTATGAAAAAGGTGCGAAAGCTTCTTATGATAACAGGGGTGCCAATCCAGTCACACTTCACCTCAGTCAATCAATGCCTCACTGCATGTGTGCACTAGACCTGCCAAAGCATGAGGAAATGACTTTTAGATTACATTAGTGCTTGCTGTTCTCATACGAGGGACCTGTAGTTCTGAAAGACCACATTTTGGGGGAACCATATGTTATCCAGAGCTTGCATAATGATGCAGGTGTAAAGTCAAACTAGGTTTGAGTAATTGCAAACTTTTTAGTCTTTCAGAAACATGTTCACATACTGAAATGAAGAAAATGGTATTATAAAATCCAATTTTCTGCAAGAGTGACTCACGCAGTGTTTAGATTGTGGCAAGGATTTCAATCCAGCTGTTCTGGGAAAGTTATCAGAATTATTATTATCATTAAAATTGCTCCATAGGGGCACATTCAACAATTTGAGGAAAAATAAAAAAGAACACAAAATATTTTTTCGATGTATTTTTACCTTTGAGAGCACTCTTAGGATGTTCTCAGAACAACAGCAAAACTATTCTCCACTTTTTGGGTTCTTGTCCCAATTAGATTTTTCAGAACGTAGCCAACACATGGAAAGACAAGGATAAATGATGTGTAGTAATGTGTTTCTCAGCCTAGCTTTGGCATCTTCAACCAACAACGGACTTTTCGGTCATGCTTTTAATGCATTACACCATGCCATTTATTTAGTGCAAAACATCCAATCCAGACTGTACCTTTTCATTCATTTGAGGGAGAACCCAAAAAGACTTAAAGATTCAACAGCTGCGCTCACATATGGACTGAATTCATCTTTGGCTAGATACAGAGGTAAGTCAAATTCAGGTGGTCTTCCACCACAAATGAATGCAACCCTGGGGAATAGAGATATATCAGGCAAATGAAGTCTCCTCCTACGAGTGGTTAATCAGGGACGTGTTACTATGAGAAATAGAAACATCTGGATGTAGGACATGAGGAATTGTAAACCTTTCGTCATTGTGAAGTCACTAATCTACTGCACTCCTAAGAGTGTGTATGTGGGAAAGAAACGAGTGTTTAGATGTGCGTATGCTGGGCAAGGGTTCAAAGACAGGGCATGATGGCAACCAAAAGTGAGCATTCTGCTTTGGCCTGATACCACACATGGCATATTTGCATTGCTTTGCATGAAAGCAGTTTAACTGATTCTAAGATTACTCTGCATTTGCATCCTGTCCTTTCTGCCAAGAGGTCAGCTGCAACCCTGCACTTGCTCCTACGGCATTATGGGACTTGTATGTCCATGAATTACAAGCTCTGGTTTCTGCTTGAATGAATGGTCGAATAAACAGACATAGGCTATGTCTACATCATTCCGGATACATACCTTTCAAAATGCTCTCTGCCCACACTAGCGTTTTCCAAAAGTTTCTCATCCACGGAAGAGACTTCATAAAGTTCTCACGCTATTCTTCTGGCAGGGTCATTTTATTTAGCAAAATATCTCATCATTCACGGATGCATCCAGGTCGCCATTATAGCCTATGTTTGGTCTAAGATGCAATTGCCCTCATGTTTTGCCACAGGACAGCAAATACAGCGAGTACATTTTCTGTCATCTTTGCAGGACTGCGATATGAAGAGTGTAACATCTTTAGCAACAATGTGAAAGTGAATAGCACATAACAGGCTCATACCGAGATATCTATCGGTACAATATGTGCAGTGTTGCCAAGGCCATGGTTTTCCCTCGGAATTGGGTCACTTTTAAGTTATTGCCAGTTTTAAGTTGTTGTTAAGTCGTGGTAAAAAAAAAAAAAATCTGCGGGTTGAAATAATGCACTGTATAAAACAACGGATGTAGTGTCTGTGACTTCACCCGTAGGTTTCTTTTTCCCCAAAGTGGGCCGAGCTGGACGTCGCCATCTTGGCAGCGCGTCAGTAGCCTACGCGTCACTCCTGGATAACCGAAAATGGGCAAAGAGGCGGGACGTGAGTGGAGTAGACAAACGGCTATAGTGACAGCAGCGACAATCCATCTGTCACTCAAGTGGCCACCCCCTAATTATGCAGAACTTTAATGCTTAATGTAATTTAAACGGATGAGTTATAAAAAAAAATTTCATGAAGGGCAAAATTTGCTATATGGACCAAAACCAGTTTTTGTACGGGCTGTACAATTTTTTTTTCTGCTGTAAAGTTGGCCATTTTTACATGGGGGATCTTTGGGATTGACTCCGTTTTGGAGCCTATCTTAAGCCGCCAGTTGATGAATTGCAGTTCAAGTCACTTCCGTGTTGGATTTAAGAGAGAGAACGGAAGGTTGCCGCTTGGTTGAAATCCACAATGCGAAAACGCCATTTTCAAATTTCTCAACTTCTCAAAAAGCTCAATTTTCACAGGACAATAGTGCAGTCTCAGGCCCTGTTTACACAAGGGTGTTTTCATTTTAAAATGCATAACTTTTGCTATGGTTACGCCTGCCGTCCACACACTACTCC
>NC_137116.1:4954351-5399351 GCF_949357685.1 Gobio gobio | reverse complement strand
ACCTATGTTAGAAATGAGACTGGAATTACTGACGACACATTTCGGCAGTTCAGAATCAATTCTTTCTTTTAGGAGACAATATCTACACATTGATTTTTGAAACTTCGCAGCCTTTTGCATTCACAAACAGCTACATTATTACACACTACATCATATCTGAAAATGCGTGCTTTAAAAAGTTTTATAAATTCTGACAAAAAATATATTATTCATTATATTGCAATTCATTATATTAGTATTCATTACTTTATCTAGCAGAATGTCTATGGCACAGTGACAAAAAGTACCTTAAAAGTGCACTATAAAAGTTTTTTATTTCCACAAATGATGATCATTGCCAACCCCATCAATATTTACAGAGAGCTTTTAAAACCACGTTTAGTTACTGAAATAAGAAAAGGTGCAGCGCTTAAGCCTGCGTGCATCACACCAAAGCAAAGTTTACACTGGAGTTAGCTAGTATTAATATATGCCACATGCTCATTTGACGTCTGAAAGATGAGTAAATTTGCTACAGACGTCAGCATATGACACATCACGCGTAGTCTTACTTATCAAAACAGAAAAATGTTGTATACAAATATCACAGTGAACGTAAAACTGTCATGGCTCTATTTACATGGCCACAGTCGGATCTGTACAGCACTGCGCCAAGCAGCCAGCATCCCAACCCTCTTTTCCAAACTTGTTTTGGACCATCTAGTATTTACACATTTACCACAGTAATTCAGTCAGCTCCACTCCCAAGGTCACACTCACTGGCTGATGTCCAAACAAGCCATTCTCCTGTCTTCTATCAAGGAAAATCTAAAGGAAAACAAACAATGTTCACACTATTTACTCTTTGTGAAACATTACAAATGAGAGAAAAACAAACTTGTATGTTTTACTACAGCCCTGTATGGGTGGGACAAGTTTTCCTGGAGGGATGTTAGTGAAATTTGTGTTTTACAGACGTACTCTGCGATTTTAATTCCTCCTGATTCAACCAAATCTTTGTTCCTTTGTTTTGGCACACTCAATTGTCCTCTTCCTAATCTGATTCAAATGTGAATGTCTGTGATGGCTGATATTTTATTATCCCAATGCTACTCCTCATGTGTTTTTTGACTAACCTGAGTGCAATAACTTTCCACATTCTGCAACTTTCAATATTCAAAATGGCATCCGAGGAAAAAGTAGGCTAATTTAAATATCACTGTCAGGAAGGGCTGTCTGAAAAAAAATTGGAATCAACTGGTTCTGGAATCAATTCCTCACTGTTGTTTTAGATTGGACAAGCATGTTCACCTAATCTCACTATGACTGATATGAAGGCTTACCTTCTATTGCGGTCTCAAAACTCTGGCCAGTTGATAATACCTAGAATATCAAAATCAACTGCAGACGGTAGATCCTTTTCCTATTTAGCACCAAAACTTTGGAACAGTCTTCCTAGCATTGTTCGGATAAAAGACACACTCAGTTTAAATCTGTCAGTTTAAATCTACACTCAGAACACATCTATTTACCCTGGCATACACATAACACATTATCAATTTCTATAATTTAAATCATGTAAAATGATTTTTTGACTGCATAAATTCAACACTTCCTAGCTTCATCCTTTGAGAAAAATTAAAGTCTGTATAGTAAACTCCAAGAATAGGCAAATCAATAATTGTCAGTCGAATGCTATTAGACATGCAATATCACTGAATGAAGCTGTGACAACAAACCTCATTAAGTGAATGAAAGGTAATAATCTTATTTAGAAATATGAGTTCACACATATGGCTTTATATGATGTGTTATCAACAAAGTTTAGGATGATCTATCCACTCAGCACGAGAGGAGGCCTATATATATATATATACAAAGCCAACTCACCTATGTCCCTCTTTTCTGCATCCCTCTGCCACCCCGAATCCTCACTATTGGCTGGTTCCTATCCCAGCCAGGTATACAGTGGGAGTACTCGGGGCTCGGGCCAAATTCAGAGTTTGGAGCCCTCTCATTGGACAGCACGCCAAATACGAATACTCTTTTACTCTACTCCATCTGATTATTTGTTTAAGAATGACATGATACTGAATTGTTAGAAATGCACTCACCTAAAGGATTATTAGGAACACCATACTAAAACTGTGTTTGACCCCCTTTCGCCTTCAGAACTGCTTTAATTCTACGTGGCATTGATTCAACAAGGTGCTGAAAGCATTCTTTAGAAATGTTGGCCCATACTGATAGGATAGCATCTTGCAGTTGATGGAGATTTGTGGGATGCACATCCAGGGCACGAAGCTCCCGTTCCACCACATCCCAAAGATGCTCTATTGGGGTTGAGATCTCGTGACTGTGGGGGCCATTTTAGTACAGTGAACTCATTGTCATGTTCAAGAAACCAATTTGAAATGATTCGAGCTTTGTGACATGGTGCATTATCCTGCTGGAAGTAGCCATCAGAGGATGGGTACATGGTGGTCATAAAGGGATGGACATGATCAGAAACAATGCTCAGGTAGGCTGTGGCATTTAAACGATGCCCAATTGGCACTAAGGGGCCTAAAGTGTGCCAAGAAAACATCCCCCACACCATTACACCACCACCACCAGCCTGCACAGTGGTAACAAGGCATGATGGATCCATGTTCTCATTCTGTTTTTACTCCAAATTCTGACTCTACCATCTGAATGTCTCAACAGAAATTGAGACTCATCAGACCAGGCAACATTTTTCCAGTCTTCAACTGTCCAATTTTGGTGAGCTTGTGCAAATTGTAGCCTCTTTTTCCTATTTGTAGTGGAGAAGAGTGGTACCCAGTGGGGTCTTCTGCTGTTGTAGCCCATCCGCCTCAAGGTTGTGCGTGTTGTGGCTTCACAAATGCTTTGCTGCATACCTCGGTTGTAACGAGTGGTTATTTCAGTCAAAGTTGCTCTTCTATCAGCTTGAATCAGTTGGCCCATTCTCCTCTGACCTCTAGCATCAACAAGGCATTTTCGCCCACAGGACTGCCGCATACTGGATGTTTTTCCCTTTTCAAACCATTCTTTGTAAACCCTAGAAATGGTTGTGCGTGAAAATCCCAGTAACTGAGCAGATTGTGAAATACTCAGACCGGCCCGTCTGGCACCAACAACCATGCCACGCTCAAACTTGCTTAAATCACCTTTCTTTCCCATTCTGACATTCAGTTTGGAGTTCAGGAGATTGTCTTGACCAGGACCACACCCCTAAATGCATTGAAGCAACTGCCATGTGATGGGTTGATTAGATAATTGCATTAATGAGAAATTGAACAGGTGTTCCTAATAATCCTTTAGGTTAGTGTATATCATCAATGCGAATTTTAGCAGACAACCCTTCCAAAAAAACACATATTTTACCCCCCAAACACATTTTTTTTCTGGAGAAAAAGCTATTGGGCTCATTTTGGGCTAGTTTTGAGTAGCAATTGGGCGGGTTTTGTTGTGAAAACTTGCACGCTGGAAGAAGCTGGAAGAAGTAGAATAAAAAGATGAGAGTAAACGATCTTTGCCGGTGTTGTAAAAAATAAGTTAAGGATACACGGAGTACTTACCAACACGATCATCATTTCGGAGCGAAATAGTCAAGGTGAATGCATATACAAACAAGTTCTCCGTTTAGGATTAGAACAAATTCAACCCAAGCGCCTTTGGTGACGTGAATGCTTACGTCACTGTTTATCATCTGTCCATCATCGTATAAAGCCCGCCCTGACAACTTGATTGGTCCAAACAGTTCCTGTTCGGGCATAGTTGCTCCACAACAGATCAAGTCCAGAACGAATTTCCCGACCTCAATTGTTGTGGGCGGGGCTAAATTCGGCTGGCATCCAGGCTAAAGAATTTGTAGGTAACACTTTATTTCGATGGTCCACTTTTCTACTAACTATAAGTAACTTTGCAATTACATTTCAACTAACTCTCATTAGAGTATTAGTAGAGTGTCTGCTTAATATCTGCTAACACTTTATTTTGATGCTCCCCAACAGACATTATACTGACTATAAGTAGCTTTGCAACTACACGTCAGCTTATTCTGCTAACCCGAACCTTAACACCTAACCCTAACCTAAAGACCCCGATATACTTTAAGTGAAATCGAAGAACGAACTGATGTGACGTCATTTCAAACAAAATCACCTAACTGGTAAACACCTTTGTACTACCATTGGTCAATGGCTATTACATAATAGGTAGGTGTGCACGGAGGCTCCGCCTTCATTGTTGTGGAAATCTCCTGTGGATCATTTCGCCAAGGTCAGAGCTGCTTTATAGTAGAAAATGAAGATGTACTTCTGATTAAATGAGACACTGACACTGTTTTTCTTGTTCCATACTGTAAAGCTGCTATTGTATAAAGTGCTATAAATAAACATGACTTGACTTTACTGGAGTACCCAATTGCAGAGCTCATGTAAACATATCCAAGTTGCAACAATCAGTTGCTTTTCTTATGCTTTCTTTAAAAAATGCTTGCTGTATTTGTTTTGTGCTTATTTTGTTATTGAGAGAAACGCACACAGCACAACACATCAGCGTAAGCGCCGTCAGATGTTCGCTAACAGTATATCGTTTTTCACGTATTTCCAACTTTGTTTTACCCCAAAGGGAAGAACGAAAACTTCGCTATTGTTACGGAAGCACACTCGGAGACAGAGAAATGCAGTGAACAGGTGATTTATTAACAACACTCAAACTATGTGGAATTAATTCAGGTAAGTAAGCAGATCTTGTAAACAGTTGATGTGAGGAATGGATGTTCAGTCCAATCTTCGGAATCTTACGGACTCTGGAGAGCGTGGATGATGAGGAATCAGTCCGAAGCACACACCTCGGTGGAACTCGATGAAACACACAGGAGGTCAGGAGAAGGGAAATCGCTGGAGGGAAACTCAGGCTGCACACAGGAGGTAACTTTAGAAGTTCGTCTGGAGAGTAAGGCAAGTGTCACTTCACACAAAGGAGACCGGACAAATGACTGAGGTGAGGTGTGTGCTTAAATAGTGGAGTGATGAGAGTGTAAACAAGGTGCAGGTGTGCGTGATTAATATTCAGGAGAGGGAGTGTGTTGTGAGTGGCTGTTGCAGGAACCTGGCAGATCTGTCACAGCTATGGGTAAATAAAGAAATGTACACGTCTCTCATTATTAATGTATTTTTTAGCTGTTTCAGTCATGCGAGTGAATCTCTTTGAAAGGGGAAATATCAAATTCTCCAAAGCTGCTCACCAAGCTTACGATTAAATTTCATATTTGAAATCACCAATAAAATCTGACAACTGTCTCGTAAAATTTGTTTCTTATGCTTAGTTAGCATTAAAAAAGCGTACTTTTCAGGATAGATGTGCAGTCCTAAGTGCAATCTCAGAACATTGATGTTTCTACATCAACCAGAGCTTCTGCAGTGATGCGATGACTTTACCAATTGATGATTGGCTCTTTTATTTAGAAGGCGGGACTTTTTCCACTATATTGCGAGTTGCACTTTCTCCCATTCATAAGTATTATGAGAGCACCATTTTTGTATATCTAAAGGCTTTGCTACCGTTCAGTTTTTGTCAGTAAGATTTTTAAAAATCAATTAATTAATAATTTTATTCAACAAGGATGCATTCAATTATGGAAGCTTGTTTCTGCCACAGAATAATAATAATAAACAAATTAATTGTGACTTTTTATTTTACAATTCAGATTTTTTTTCTCGCCTTGCAATTGTGAGATATAAAGTCAGAATTGTGGGATAGAGATATAAACTCGCAATTCTGAGAAAAAAAGTCCGTCTTTTTATCCCTCAGATATGGACTTTATAACTCGCAATTGCGAATTCATATCTTACAATAGTGATAAAAAGTTATAAGAAGATATAAACTCTGAATTGCGATTTATAAAGTCCGAATTGCAAGATTTAAACTCTGAATTTCAAGAAAAAAAGTCAGAATTGTGAGATAAATAGTTGCAATTATCTTTTAAATTGGGGGCCTTAACAGTCCACTACAGTCTACTAATACTCTAATGAGAGTTAGTTGACATGTAGTTGTAAAGTTACTTACAGTTAGTAGAATGTCTAAAGTGGACTATCGAAATAAAGAGTAACCGAATTGTAATGCAAATGTCGTTTAGAAAACTAGTCCCATCTAAATACAGCTCATGATTGAGAATGTTAAATGAAATCGGATCCTACATACATGACTTATTTTATGCACCTGCACGTACAGAAGGCATTAGAGCATCTCTGACTCTCCTGTAGTATGTCTGAGGCAGTGGACCAGTGTTAACCCTGAATAGATTTCACATCCTAAATGTATTAACCCAGCATTATCTCAGTCATAGAGGAAACTACGCACAGACAAGTGCGAAGACTACCGCTAGGCGGATGAGTTTCCAGATTTTTCAGGTAATCACTTTATGACTAATCTAGTTAATGAACAAGAGAAAAGGGATACCGCCAGCTCATTGTATCGGACCCACATGCATTTCACAGAAGCCTAACAATGAGTTTGGATTGGCTGTTTGGATTACAAAAGATGTTACTTCTACAGCTCTTGGGTACACAGACCTGATGGCAAAAATCTGTAATTTTTGGTATGAGCAAAGTATGTGAAATTGATGCGACCTTTGCTGATTTCTGGGGCTGCATTAAGCATCGTGGGTGGTGAGTTTGACGCACAGCCATGACGTAAATCCCTGTCACTGAGAGAAGAACCAGAGTCTGGATGGATAATCTGAAGAAACCTTCAGCAGAACATGTAGGGTATACACCAGGGTTAAAGGCACAGCCTACAGGAAATGTGTGTTGTTGTTTTTTTTTGTGTGAAAAATGAAAATATATATTGATTTTAATTCGATATTGTATGAGAAATATTTTTTTGGATTAAAAATTATGTAAATAGTGAAAGTGACATTTGAATGCCATATGGTAACAGTGGTGTGCGGTGGCGTTTTAAAATGAGGAGGTAAAGTCCCTGTTATACTTATTTTTCCTGGTTAAAAAAACATTACATAAAAAAAAGAGACCAAATGGTTCTATTTTGTATTTTTACACTATGTAATGTTCTATTTATTAAAACCAAGTATACATTTTATCAAATTTTTACATTTATTGCAAAATAATAACTAAAGGCAGTAAGAAATTAAACAATATATATATTATTTGTGAACAAAAAGTTCAACTTATTTTCAGCAGTCAACAAGCATGTACACACTGGTCACGGACACAAAGATGTACCTTTAATTTCCCCAAGCTGATTCCTCACTAACGATTGGGGGTTAGGTCATTTACATCAGTCATTTCCTGCCATTATTGAGAATCAAACCTGCAACCTTCAGGTTACCAATCTGACACCCAAACCATTAGGCCACGACAGTCCTTACATCTTAAAATTGGCATTGTGTACTATAAATATTGTTGTCTCTTTAACTGCTTGCGATATTCCTCATTTGCAAGTTATTATTGATGAATAAAGAAATGTACACTACTGTCAAAGTCCCTTTAGGGCAAGTAATTTTACAGGGCAGCCATCTTTGAAACTCCTCTCATTAATTATGTTTCAGTCATGAAGTGCAGCTCCTACCTCTTTGAATGGGGAAATATAATATTCTCTGAAGCTTTTCACCAAGCTTACGATTAAATTTGAAATCAACAATGAAATCTGACAACAACTGTCTCATACATTTTGTTTCTTATGCTCAGTTAGCATTAAAAAAGCTTATTTTTCAGGCCAGAATCACCAATGCGCATGTGCAGTCCTAAGCGCGATCTCAGAACACTGACTGTGTCTATAACAACTGGAGGTTCTAATGACAGCTGCAGTGATGCAATGTCTTTACCTATTGCCGATTGGCCCTTTTAGAAGGTGTGACTTATTCCGCCATATTTCTCCCATTCATAAATATTATGAGTGCACCATCTTTGTATATCTAAAGTCTGCTACCGTTCAATTTTGGTCATTTTTTTTCTCGTCTTGCAATTCGAGATATAAAGTCAGATTAAGATATAAACTTGCAATTCGCAGCAATTAGACAATTGCTAGCCTGACAAGCCAGACCCACATCAAGATGTTGGGTCTGGAAACTCACCATTGACAGGGCTCAATCCGAGGGGTGGGATAAACGGTTGTCTTTCAAATTCCCTCTGCATGCAATTGGATAGCGCCATGAGTGCCACAACCAACCAGAGCGAAGAAGAAGGTGAAGCTGAGCTAACGTTAGTTGATAAACTTTCGCCATATCCGGTAGGCAAAACTTCGAACATATCTTCTTTTCTTAAGAATGACTGCAGTGCCGTTCTTTGTTCTTTTCTCAAAGAAAAGCTTAACTCCAAGTCTTCCAGAGACGCGGCCAAAGCCGATTCAAAAGACCGCTGTTAATCAGCTTTGTTTACGAGTAGCACACAGAACCTCCGCAACTCTGCCGTGACTTGCCGTCATTGTTAAGCCCGCCCACCGACTCTACACACGCTGTGATTGGCCTGACCAGAGTTTGGTATTTCCAGCTCTCAGGTCTACCAAGAGTTGCTAGACTACACTCGCGGCAAAATAAATGTTCTGCCGCTAGGGTGCGTCTAGATTTCTAAGCTATGCAATTGCAGGTTTATATCTAATTCTGATAAAATAAGTTATAAGAAGATATAAACTCAGAATTGTGAGTTATAAAGTCAGAATTGCAAGATTTAAACTCGCAATTGCAAGAAAAAAAAGTCAGAATTGCCAGATTTAAACTCGGAATTGCAGGAAAAAAAGTCAGAATTGCAAGATTTAAACTCGGAATTGCAAGTTTCCACAAAAATATTAAGCAGCTTAACTGTTTTCAACATTGACAAAAATCAGAAATGTTTCTTGAGCATCAAATCATCATATTAGAATGATTTATGAAGGATCATGTGACAATGAAGATGATAAATTCAGCTTTGATCACAGGACTAATTTACATTTTACAATATATTAAAACAGTTTAATATATCATTATATTTCACAGTATTGCTGTTTATACTGTATTTTTTATCAATATATATATATATATATATATATATATATATATATATATATATATATATATATATATATATATATATATATATATATATATATATATATATATATATATATATATATATATATATATATATGGTCTTGCTGAGCATAAAATACTCATTTTAAACTCTTATCTTAGTGACCACTAAATGTAAATGAAAAGGCGGGGCAAAAGGCCCTCAGGACACAAGTGATGTCCATGTACAGCAATTACAGCAATATATGCAAATATGTTTGATATAGCAAATTATTGTTTGAGCAACATTTAACTACACACTTATTCAAAAGAACTACTGCAGCAAATGGCAGAACAATGTCCTGTTTATTTAATCGTTCTTGGCATTTCATAAGCTCTTAAGTATTTTATAAGGACTCATTATTATTCTGCTTTGAGTATAGCACAGAGAACATCCTGGAGCTACAATGCCAGTACAGGCATATTTCAAAAACTAATCTCCATTGTGATTTAAATTGGAGCCCATTTTGCACACTCTGTACCTCATAACAAATGTATTCTTTGCCAATTACAGAAAACTAAGTTGAAATACATATTTCCTCCTTTGGCAGCAGTGTTTTTAGTCACTGTGGGACTTTTTACTGGGGGATTTATTTTATGTTATATTTTTTCTTTGTGTTTTTTTACACTATTAAAGTTCAAAAGTTTGGGGTCAGTAAGAAGTTTATTTAAAAGTTCACTATGTAACTTTTGTCCCTCTAGCGGTTAAAAAACAAAACTGCATGCATTTGCGGAAGAACATTGTTTTGGTTGTGCTTCGACTCTGCAGATGAATATGGTTCGCGGCACCTGTGAACACATGGAAGTCCAGAAATGATGTAATCTGAGCATGTAAGTGCAATATTTTATGCTGTTGTTTTGACTGTTGTTTGGAAACGCAGATATTTTTAAATTAATGATGTTACAAAAGTTGTTTTCATGACGAGTGCCATTCTGACATGGTCAAATGTTGAATATTTTTAAAACTGATATTCTGGCCAGAGAGAGTTTATGGTACGTTCCAGACGAGGTTGGATGTGGGAATATCACAAATTCAGACCTCAGTGTGTTCCAGTCAATCACATGCTGACGATGTGATGTCGCCATGACACAAGGAGGCTTATCATATTTTGGGGTCAATTATGGCAAAAACAAAATAAAACTAACATAATCGCTTTGAAAATAGCTGAAGAAAAGCAAAAACGAAGGTATCTTTACATAACTTAATGTCTAATGTTAAAGTTTGTTTTTACGTTTATTCTCATTAGAAGCAGGACAAATGACACGTTTCGCTGATGTCGGGGTCAGTGTTGCCAGATTGGCTTGACGATTTCCAGCCCAAAAGGTCACCAAAACCTTGGCGCCCACTCCAAGAAAAACCCGCCCAAAACTTTAACTGACAAAATAATGTTCTATAATTTTAGTATCACACCAATCAAAGATGATAAGCACCATTTACTGTACATCTCCTTAAAACAAAATAATGATGATGAATGATGATGACAAAAAAACAAAAACAAAAAATTCTTAGGAAAAAACACATCAAAACAGTGCAAATATATGAAAGAGAATTGGCAAATATAACTAAAATGTCCTGGTGGAAACTGTCAAAACGCGGCAATCAAGAAATTAAAGGGTTAGTTCACCCAAAAATGAAAATTAGCCCATGAAGTCATCCTAGGTGTAAATGACATTCTTCTTTCAGACTAATAAAATCAAAGTTATATTAAAAAAAGTCCTGGCTAATCCAAGCATTATAATGGCAGTGAATTGTTGCCTCGTTTTATGAAGTCCATAAAAGTGCATCTATCCATCATATAACTGCTACACAACGCTCCGAGGGGTAAATAAAGGCCTTCTGGAGCGAAGTGGCGCGTTTGTGTAAGAAAAATATCCATATTTAAAACTTTTATTGACTAAAATAACTAACTTCGGAGGAAAGCCATCGTCGGCCGGAGTCGCTGTGGTTACACCCACTGAGTGGCAAAAAGACTAAGCGGCAGCATTGGTTTTCAGCATGAATGCCGTGGAAAAACACACAAAACACATCTAAAACGGGAAAGAGCTTTGAGATTGACTGTACAAATAGATTTGACAAGAAATCTGAGGTATATATTTACAGACTGCCGAAAGCTACAGAAAAGAGAAGCAAAAGGATCGCTGCAATTCACAGAACCAACTGGACTCCAGGCAGTGAATCGTGGATTTGCAATTATCATTTTGAGTCAATATGTTGAATTTTGGGGTAAAATCATACCCTATAAATTAACAGCTCATTAATTACATATTCACCATCGTATATTGAATAATTTTATGTTTTCAAATAAACACTGACTAAAAAAAAAAAGTTTTAGGGCTGGATGATATGATGATCTATATAACATTGATATAAGTGATCACCCAGATTTAGACCTACCTATATTGTATTTATATAAAGCGTTCACAGGCAAATTTGCTTTATGTATTTTCCCGGCGTCAAAATCAGACACGTATAAATGTCAGGAAACTCATTCCTGGATGCACGTCAGTATCACAGGATCTTTGGTAAGTTGTAATGAACACTTTATGGAGTCCAAACTTTAGTTTAAAATGAAAATTGTTTGTTTTACTTTTCGCAGTTTTCCTTATTAATCACTCACTCACTCACTCCGGCTGAGGGGTGTGTTCTGGTGGGAAAGTGACGTCAATGCATACCCTCTATAAGTTTATGAGATATAACCTGTTTAGATGGAAAGGATCTCAAGATGAATAGCTGAAGACGTTAAAAAGACGACTGCTGGCTAGACGTTGAAAGTACATTCCTGCACAGTGCTACAACAAACGACCCGTCATAATAGATAATACATAATACTCTGATAGAGAGCTACAGGGTAATTTATCTGTTCAATAAAATACCTTACTCACCTGTTGAGTAATAAAAATGCCATCTCCATTTTATGACACTTCAAATCCCTCAGTTCTGGCCATCTCCGAAAAACCAAGCCAATGTTGATTTTGGTTTTATTACGAGATCTGTCGCGTTCTCTTTTTGCCAGATCCTCTATTTGGCTTTTTTTTCTTAAACGGGTGATTCCCTGGAGTTTCAAGATTTAGCTGCTCCATATCAAACTTTCTCGCTCCTAGTGACCATGGATGTGTATGTATGTACCAGGGGCGTCCATATAAGCTGTGAATGCTCTGCATACCCAAGCTATTCATGGGCTCTCTAATTAACATTAACACTATAAATTACATAGTTTGTAATACATATGTAACTCTCCATCATTTATCTATTTGCCAAACGACAGTAAATTTCTTTAAAGTGGTTATGAATTGAGAAATCAACTTTCCCTTGAGCTTTTGATATATATAAGGTCATCTTAATATAAGAACAGCCAGTACGTTTCGGAGCTGAAAACTTGATAGTCAAAGAAAAGCTTTTATTAACAGCTGGCTCATCAAATGAGACATCTGCGAATTTGCCTCCCTGTGACGTCAGAGAGCAGCAAAATGCTGCCTCAACAGAAAAAGAAGAACGATTCACGCATGACATGTAACATTAATAACATAGGCCTATGTGGCTCTAAACTGGATCGAGCTACCAAGCAATAAACATGCCCTTGAAGATTACAAATATTTTGCAGTGCCTGGTTGTGGAAGAACACAGTCGCTGCATAAGCTTCCTTCGGTTTAAGGAATGCGGTTGAACTTTATTTTTTAATGAAGTTCCAGTTCACGTGGTTAAGAAGTTTGTTTGCTTCATTTCACCGTGGATTCGTTTGTAAACAAGAGACTGGATTTGCAGACAGAATGAGATTAAAAATTATGCTGTGCCTTATATATTGGATCTGACAGGAAGGGCAGCACACTTATGTAAGTAAAAATGTTTTTTATATGTGATAGTATTGCATTGTTACATTTGATATCTACTGATTATGTGTATGTCTAACTAAACATAATTTACGATAACTTACCACAATGTCACAGGCTGGAATATCCTTTGTATTTGAGGTGTTGTTGGTTCATTGTCCTGCGATTTGGGATCAGACTCTGGGCGAATCGTTCCGGTTGCCATTTTTCCACATTGGAAGTTAGAAAACAATTCCCGAAGTGTACTGACGGGGGAATTGAAACTCATTATAATATGCAAAACTGTTATCCAATCATAACAGTTTCAGAAGCTAGGCTCAAAACCAGGGGAGAAAATAGCCTATTACTTATTCATTATGATGTTTTTGAATGTAAAAACCGCACAAACGTTATAAATTGACCTCAGACAACAGTTACATTTTTTTTTAAATGCCCGTTTATGACCCCTTTAAATCTGCCACTCACTGAGGGTTCTGGGTAAGTGAAACCACAGCAGCTTTGGCGCCAACCCTCTGTTGTTCTGTATCGTCATCACTTTCCCGCGTTCTCATTGGTTTACTGGCATGGGGGATTTAATGCGCAGGGTAAGCTGTGAGCGGCCCACTCAGCGGATCGCTCGCCTAAGAGGAAAAATTTGCTGTTACTGCCAGATCCTCAGTTAACGAAAATCACATTGTATTTGATACAAAACTAAAAAGACTAAATCAAGTGGGGGGAAAAGTCATAACTGAAACTATTTTCATAGTATTTCTCCATAAGGTAATTTATTTTTAACAAAAACGTATAATCTGTTAAAGACAGACCTACTGTAAATAGACCTACTGTAACTATCCAAGGCTGTTAAACGATAGTCTATGCTCTTGTTTAACCCTTGTATGGCGTTCGGGTCTGTTTCTGTCAGAAAAATGATACGATTAATTATTTTTTCAAACTAAGACTCTTTGGCCTTGGCTCATTTTCTGTGAGGAATATATATCAGAACACATAGTGTGTGTATGTTCATGTATATGGTTTATGAGGACACAAATGTGTATCATGACATGGGTATTACAACGTCAACATGGTTTATGACGACATCTGTGTCCTCATACTAAAACATACTAAATGGTGTTTTTTGAAATTCAAAAAATGTCAAAAGTTTTCTGTGATAGGTAGGTTTAGGGGTAGGGTTAGTGTAGGGGGATAGATTATACAGTTTGTACATTAGAAACACCATTATGCCTATGGAGAGTAACCATACACCACATATCCAAGTGACTGAGTGTGTGTGTGTGTGTGTGGTGTGTGGTGTGTGGTGTGTGGTGTGTGTGTGTGTGTGTGTGTGTGTGTGTGTGTGTGTGTGCGTGCACGTGAGAGAGAGATTGTGTGTAAGTGTGAGAGAGTGCAAGAGTGAGTTTTGTTTCTACTCCTGCCGTTCCCACATGAGGTTGCAATTCTTAAATGAGATCTAACAAAGGTAAAGAGAAAAAATTAACCATATATGCTGTTTATATTGCTTGTAATTGGGATGAAGTAAACATCTGTTGAGTATTTTAACTTAACATTTTTGATTGTGTTGAATTAAAAACCCAAAAATGCAGCGGGTCCACCAGACCCACGAACACTGGCTGAATAACAAAAATATGAACACCACACAAGGGTTAAGTCATCAATTTGCATTATTTCAACTTATATTTTTATTATACTTACATTTATTCTAATATATTCTATATTTTACTTATATTGTATTTATTATTTCATACTTATTTTTAACTCTTAATAAATAAATAAAAAAACACTTCTGGTATACATTTAAATTGACGCCTGCCTTGGTGTTTCTGATCTGTCATCTCTGTTTTAGATGTGTGTCCTCAGCTGATGCATTGTACTTTCTGAGACATGTAAAGCATGTAGAGCAGGGGTCGGCAAGTAAATTTGCCATCGGGCCAAAAAAAAATTGCCACTAGATGGCGGGCCAGAACATAGTCATGGGATAATTTAAGAAAATAATTGATGAAAAATGAAACTAGAATTGCTTGTTGACATACTGTTACAGTGTCTTTTGTAACTAAGTGAGCTGTTACAGTCAGAATAAGTCTCGGAGCCAGATGCAAGTTCACAAAGTTTAATTAGAGGAGTAAAGGAAGGATCAGATGAAGCACAAAAGTCACAGTCCACGGCACAGAGACCACACGCGGCGTCCCACGAAGTAATCCACTCTGGTCGGTGACCGGGAAGAAATCCTCACACGGCAGATGACTGACGATAACGTCTAAACACTGGGCAGAAGGGAAAACAACGCCCAACAGAAAAGGCAGCTCACCGGAACCTGGAAGATACTGGATCTCGCCTAAAAAAAAGCGCACCAGTAATACCAGGAAAACAGAGCACAGTTCACTCGAGGTCAAGTACACGATATCCACAGGCGTGTGAACTCTGGGCTAAGACGAGCCTCCGGATGCCTGCGACCGAACCTGAGGAACTGGAGAGGAACAGCAAGAACTACAGACTGGACTAGGACAGCATGACTGAGACCAACCAAGACAATGAGCACGCGACGAGAGACAGGACAGAGTGCTATAAAAAGAGAACAGCTGATGAGACACGACAGGTGAACAATTACTGAAACGAGTGGGAGGAGCCAGTGAACCAGTGAGGAACCACCACCAACAGGTAAGACAACATACACACACACACGATCACCCAGGAGTCCTGACAGTTACTCTGTTAAAAAATTGGGTAAATTAATAAAGCAGTAGTGACATGTAACCTAAATATCTTCATTCACCAACTTGCAACACAGACAACGAAAATAGGGCATACAAAGAAGAATGGAAAAAAAAAACTGCGTTCATCCTACCTGGTTTTGTGAATGCAAAGCCATTGTGTCTCATCTGCAACGAAGTTGTCGCTGTTTGTAAAGAATATAATATCAGACGGCACCACGAGACGAAGCATGGCATCTTTTTTTTGCTGGTTGTCTTGTCAATATTTTTGATAAAAAGGAAGCTGAATTTGAGTTGTTATTGTTCACGTGTTGGTGCTGAGGCCCCACGTTATAAGCAAACATTTCAATGGTTCACTGTTCGTTTTTTCATACCACACATTTCATGACAGCTATTTTAGAGGCGTGTCCAGCGATCCATTCCACAAACTCTTTTGAATGTCTTTCAGAACTTTTCAAATGTAAAGCTCAATTAATCCCAATTAATCAACAGAAGTTCTTATTAAGAATAAACAGGTTCAGATGTAGATTTTTTTTATTGAAAATGTTTGGTCACCATTTTGATGATGAGCGTTTCCTTGAGTTGGGCAGTTTGACTTTTGGTATTTTATGTGAGTTTGTGGTCTTTGTAACAGTGTTTGGCAAAACACATAGTTTGTTGCAAAGAAAGCCTTAAAAAATGATCAGGTGATGTAGATATCAGCATTATAAAGGGGAATAGTTTACTACTTTTATTCCTGATCAAAAGTGGTTATTTGTGAATAATATATTGTATTTACCAACAAAACTTTTATGCAACAGATCATTCTGAATTTTGATTTTTAAATACATTGTGGGAATTTTTTTTAGACACACACGCACAGACATCAAGAATCAGCATATGAATCTCACACTCAAAAAAATTCACGTCTAAACATAAGATATATGTATTTTAATTATGCATTTGGATTACATAATTTTAACATAAACAAATTAATAAACTTAATGTGATTCTTCTATGTAAGTCATACATAAATGTAACAGGTAAGATTTATGTAATTGTATTGATAAAATGAATGTGATTCATATATACTAGTTATATGTGAATGAAACAGGTAAGATTTATGTAAAAGCGCACAGAAAAAACGCCCATGTTAAATTAACACTTCCTAGTGTTCATGCGTGTGCTCACTACTGGGTTAAAGTTAATGAGATAATTGAGTGATGATTGAGAATTAATGATGAACACCTGATGATAATGAGCAGAATCACTGAAGGAAAGAGAAACACACAAACTACAACTGACTTCAGCCACAGCCTTAGATGAAATCAACTGAAGATAAAAGAAGACATTAAATATCTGAAGATATCAGTAGATGAGGATTAAACAACTTCACAAACAGCATTATCAGCTTCACGCATTACTAACCAGACTGACTTTATTTCTGTCATTTTTGTTTTAATTAAAATAATAGTTTCGTTGGAAGTCACCAAGCTGGAGATCAGTGTCTGCTTCAGTTGGGCTCTTGACCCTTAACTTTTTGAACTTTAGTTTTTCTCTGGCTCCTTTAACTGTGTGTTTATAAAGCACATTTGTTATTTCAAGGGAATTCAAGAGAAAATATTATCAGGTGATGTTGGTTATTTGTAGTGGCCAGAATCCCTGTTCTCATTCAGAGGCTAATTCCCTGGTTATAGAGGTAATGTGTTATTAATTGTGTTGTATTAATAGTAATAGCCATGTGATTCTACAGCACAAGATACAGGATACAGGTTGTGCACAAAAAAAAGTGCACAAAAGGTTTTAATCTACGGCATTACTTAGACACACACAGACATCATGAATCAGTGTATGAATCTCTACAATGGTGACAATAAAAAAAATTCAGATAAACAGATCAACTTTGAACATAAAACAAGCAACTAAAATGTCACAACAAAAACAGCAAAAGTAAAAGCAATTAGTACGTATCAAAGAAAATTTGTCACAATTCAGATGCATGATTTATTCATGCCGCAATGCATGCTGGGACACATGGGGGGGAGGGGGGGTTGATTGGTGGTACCCAACATGCACTGCAGCATGAAGCTTTTAAAGGTCCCATGGCATGGCATTTTTCTATTATTTTATAATGTTTCCTGAGGTGTACTTATATTGTTAGAATGATTTTTACATCATAAAATGTCATAATTTAGAAATAAAAGGCATTTTTTCCTATACTGATGTTTGCCCTGTGGCTGAATGCCCTGTTTCAAGGGGCGTGTCTGCTGCGAGACTTCAGTAAAAACGCCCACTGTTTTGATTGGCTGACATCTTTGCATTTGAAATGAGCGGAGGGGGCGTGGTTTAACGAGGTCTACGAGCAGGCACGAGCAGGGACGGACTGGGGCTAAAAAACAACCCTGGACTTTCTCCCAAATAGGCCCATCATCCGGCCATTCACCCCTAGCCGTACGCAACAGACACTACCAGGATGTACTATGCCACAATACTGTCAGACAAGGTATTCACAACAAGTAATATCTCAAAACCAATGATGATAATAAACTTTGATTTATATTAAGGCTGTGAAATTATGAAAATGGCTAGGCCTTATTAATTTTGTCTGTGAAGATTTCACAAACAACCACCAGGTCTTTGCCAATTCCGCAATAATAAACACAACTAGAATGTACATTTCCTGAAGAAAATGTGAGTGGTGCTTGCCGTGGCAAAACTCGCCACCCAGATGCTACTGGGATGCAAAAAAGCGAAGCAACATGTCTGTAGGATGTTCTGGGGCTGAGATATGGCTTATTCATGTGTTTGTACGGTTGCTAGGGTACTATAAATGGTTGCTGGGGTGTGGCTATACAGTTTGAATATCACTAATTATTAGCTGCTTGATATAAACCAACCCCCATGTCTCTAAGATGTTCTGATGCAGAGATATAGGTCTTGGTAAACGGTTGCTAGGGTACTCTGTTTGGTTGCTATGGAGTGGCTTGGCAGCATCCAATGATGATACTGCTTGTCAGTATGAATGATATAAACCAACCCCCATGTCTCTATGATGTTCTGATGCAGAGATATAGGGCTTGTTAAACGGTTGCAAGGGTACTCTGTTTGGTTGCTATGGAGTGGCTTGGCAGCTTCCAATGATGATACTGCTTGTCAACACCCATGTCTATATGATGTTCTGATGCAGAGATATAGGTCTTGGTAAACGGTTGCTAGGGTACTCTGTTTGGTTGCTATGGAGTGGCTTGGCAGCATCCAATAATGATACGGCTTGTCAGAATGAATGATATAAACCAACACCCATGTCTCTATGATGTTCTGATGCAGAGATATAGGTCTTGGTAAACGGTTGCTAGGGTACTCTGTTTGGTTGCTATGGAGTGGCTTGGCAGCATCCAATGATGATACGGCTTGTCAGTATGAATGATATAAACCAACCCACATGTCTCTAAGATGTTCTGAGGCAGAAATATAGGTCTTGCTAAAGGGTTGCTAGGGTACTCTGTTTGTTTGCTATGGAGTGGCTTGGCAGCTTCCAATGATGATACTGCTTGTCAGTATGAATGATATAAACCAACCCCCATGTCTCTATGATGTTCTGATGCGGAGATATAGGTCTTGTTAAGCGGTTGCTAGGGTACTCTGTTTGGTTGCTATGGAGTGGCTATGCAGCATCCAATGATGATACTGTTTGTCAGTATGAATGATATAAACCAACCCCCATGTCTCTATGATGTTCTGATGCAGAGATATAGGTCTTGGTAAACGGTTGCTAGGGTACTCTGTTTGGTTGCTATGGAGTGGCTTGGCAGCTTCCAATAATGATACTGCTTGTCAGTATGAATGATATAAACCAACCCCCATGTCTCTATAATGTTTTGAGGCAGAGATATAGGTCTTGGTAAACGGTTGCTAGGGTACTCTGTTTGGTTGCTATGGAGTGGCTTAGCAGCTGCCAATGATGATACTCCAAAGGCTGCTTGTCAGTATGAATGATATAAACCAACCCCCATGCCTCTATGACATTCAGATGTGAAGATATCCCTCTGTGGATTTGTCTTGCTTGGGCGTGGCTAGGAAGCGTTGAAGGTGATTTGTGATTGGCTGTTGATGCCCCGAGTGAAACAAATCCACCCTCATGTTTCTATGACACTTCTATCCAAAGATATCCCTTTGATGTTTTGGAATGGAAGTCTATGGGATCAGTTGCTAGGGAGCTCTAAATGGTTGCTAGGGCGTGGCTTGATAGGGTCACAGTGATCCTGAGATAGTGATTGGTTGGCTGAGTAAATTGAGCCCACCCCCTTGTCTCTGAGACACTGTGAGCCAGAACTGTGGTCAATACAAAATCCCTATGTAAGTTCCCCATTATAAGTCAATGGGGCAAATTTGTGGAGCTCTAGCACCCCAGGGGTATAACTTATACCCCATTGCGATGTGTCATCTTACAGGGCCTGCCAGCCTCTTCAAATGTGGTGACACATGAGTTTCTACGAAATCCTCTCTCAGAATTATTACTCGTTCAAATTTTTCACAATGTTAAGTCTATGGGATTTTTTCCGCTACTTTTTCGCCCCTGGGGCGAACACCGTACCCCCGACCCCTTAGAAAAGATATAGCACACCATTTCCGAATAGGCTGCACGTTTTGACACCTCATTCATGGGTCTGTGACAAACGGTGCGGGAGGAGTAGCGTGCCGAAATGTTGTCCGGAATAATAATAATAAACCGTTTCTGGGGTGAGATAGTAATAGTGATGCCTTGCTACGCAAGCACCACTAAATATGAAAGACAAGGAAAAACTGCACTCTGATGGAAGACAGACAGAAAGTGCAAGCTAGGATTTTTTTGGTTAAACAAAAATTTAGTCAATTATTTAGCCCCCTTCCTTGTATGTTAGCATGTTTAGAGTGGTAGCAATGCATGCCTGATGTTTTCCCGTTTAATTCAATGCCTTAGTCTTCATTCTAGCAGAAACTGTGAGCTCACTACAACCTCTCATATACAACAAAGTGAATGAAAGAAATTAAATCCAATGCAATACGATGATGAATGTCCGAAAGATGACACCCACAGACTGTTTTTAAATGGGGTTGGATACATATTTGTGGCTTTTAAACTGTGTGTGTGTGTGTGTGTGAGAGAGAGAGAGAGAGAGAGAGAGAGAGAGAGAGAGAGCGATTTTGGTTAGATGACAGTTGTAGGTTACAGTTTGACAAAAGCACAATGTTTTGTTTTATTGCGAGTGTACACAAATATAAGCAAAAACTTTGCAGTTTGAATGATGTCCTGTATGAACAAAATGACGGAGTATGTTTTGTTTTTATGTTTCCACTGTTCGATCGCGACATCGCGCCTCTCTCTCTCTCACACACACACACACACACACACACACATCACGTCTCTCTCTGACAGTAGTTCCGCTTTACATTAATTTTCGCGCAAGTTTTATTTATTTTTATATTGTATATTCTCTGTGTAAATTCATGCACCGAGCGACGGCCCTCGGTTGGACGGCCGTTCTGGACTTTTCCAGAACGCACAGATTATCAATCCGTCACTGGACACGAGCCTGCCAGAGAGACGGACGGACCTGAGTTCACTTCTCATCAGTTCTCAGCACATCTCAGTTCAGTGAACTGATGTAGTTACTAGCATATACTTCAGGTTATGAGTTTATTTCTAGTCGGAGGGACTGTCACTCATGTCAGAAAGTTAATAACTTTAGTAAATTATAGATCAGCGCTGACTTGAGACGCGAACCATTTAAAACGATTCAGTCCGATTTGGTGAACTGGTTCGACCGGTTCACTAAAAAGAACCGGTTCAAAAGAAAGATTTGAAAGACATCACGGACCAGAGACGGAGCGATTGCTAACAAAGTTATTTATAGTAACTACTGAGTTATGAGAGCGCTGTCAGCGTAAGTTTATTTTGTTAGTATCTGAGAGTTCTGAATAAACACGAGTCCCAGTCACGCCGAGTCCGTCTTCATCATTATTCTACCAACTTTGTATCATGTAATGTACCATTACAGCTGTCAAGATGAACGAGTTACGAGTAAGTGTTGATTATAGCATTATTTTTAGATATTTTCCTATCATATGAAAAGCATCAGTGACGCGCATTGAGTACACAGCGCAAACAAAGACACAACAGCAGTAATCGAATGTAATCCAGTTTATTGTGGGTCTAGGCTGGCCAGCCCGAGCTTCGGCGTGCGTGAGGTTTATCTCTAAAGATGTGACTCTGCCGATGTTGAGCAGAAACTCTCGACTATATGCACATTTTAGAACTGATAGACGCGACAAGGACGTACAAAAACACTGACTCACAAGATAGTAAACACCGTTCTGTGTCGGGAGAGAGAGAAGCTGCAGCGTGTGCATGAATAATTAAGTTATGTGTGAACTTGAATAATTAGCTACACATCAGAAATCACTGATCACAGATCAGAAGGAACTGAAAAAAGACTTCTGTTTTCATTTGTACATCCAAACACTGAGAAACTGCCAGCATTCACTCGTTCACAAGCCATGATCTCTCGAGGACAAATATAGCGCTTGCATGGGCGTGCCAAATTCTCTGGGCGGAGGAAAGGGAGGTAACCGTTCCTGTTATGAGGTCATAACAGGAAAATTCAAGATCAGCTCGTCTGGGCTGTCATTTTCTCAAAGGCAGAGAAAGACAGCCAGAACTCGGTTTTTACACCCATCAAAATTTCTAGCCACTTGGGGACAATATTCAGGCTAGGGGAACTCATATTAATGTTGAAAAATTCCATTACCACAACAGTACTGTAGAATCACATGGCAACTATTATGAATAAAACAAAACTATTAACACAGTACCACTATAACCAGAGGATTAGACACTGAATGAGATCAGTGATTTAGCCACACGATGATGTCATTAACAATATATAAATAGCCAACATCATCAGATAAGATATTTTCTTGGATTCCCTTGCCATAACAAATGTGCTTTATAAACACACGGTTAAAGGAGCCAGAGAAAAACTAAAGTTAAAAAGTTAAGGGTCAAGAGCCCAACTAAAGCAGACACTGATTTCCAGCATGGTGACTTCAAACAAAACTATAAACAGAAATGACAGGAATAAAGTCAGTCTGGTTAGTAATGCGTGAAGCTGGTAATGCTGTTTGTGGAGTTGTTTAATCCTCATATGCTGAGATCTTCAGATTTAATGTCTTATTTTATTACATATACTTCAGTTGATTTGATCTAAGGCTGTGGCTGAAGTCAGTTGTAGTTCTTGTGTTTCTCTTTCCATCATTGATTCTGCTCATTATTATCAGGTGTTCATCATTAATTCTCAATCATCACTCAATTATCTCATTAACTTTAACACTGCTTCAATTGTACTATAACCCCGTAGTGAGCACACACATGAACACTGCGAAGTGTTAATTTAACATGGGCATTTTTCTGTGCTCTTTAACATAAATCTTAGCTGTTTCATTTACGTAAAACTGGCATATATGAATCACATTCAGTTTATCAATACAATTACATAAATCTTACCTGTGACATTTATGTATGACTTACATATAAGAATCACATTAAATGTATTAATTTGTTTACGTTAAAATTATGTAATCTAAATGCATGGAAAATTTATATGCAATTAAAATACATAAATCTTATGTTCAGACAAGATTTTTTTTTTGAGTGTAACAATGGTGACATGTTTCATGCCACAATGCATGCTGGGAGCCATGATTTTAATACTATGTTGGCTCCCAGCATGCATTGCGGCATGAAGCATGTCACCCTTGTTGAGATTCATATGCTGATTTTTGATGTCTGACTTTTTTCCCCGTAATGTATTTTAAATTCAGAATGTCTGATCTGCTGCAACAAAGTTTTGCTGATAAAGAAATGTATCATCTTGGTTTCTTTCTTAACAACAAATTATGTGTTTTGCTAAACACTGTTACAAAGACCACAAACTCAAACTGTGCCAACCAAAGGAAACACTCATCACCAAAATGGTGATGACCAAATGATTTTCAATAAAAAATTAAACATCTAAACCTGTTAATTCTTAAGAACTTCTGTTTCCAATGGACAACATTTTTTTAATTGGCTCAACTACAAAAGATTTGTTACAGAATAGTTGCATCTCTCCAGAAAAAAAAAAAAAATCTCACGTTGACTCAACTAAAAAAAATTTGTGTCACAGACAACTTATTTTCAGTTCGTATAACTGTTATTTACAAAAGTTGAGTCAACAAGAAAAAGCTAGGGGAAATTAGTACTAACATTTGTTTTGTTGTTCAACCTTAATTTTTTTTTACAGTGTAACTTTTATAGAGAATATAAAAAGAATATATAACACGTAATGGACAGAAATGTGTACAATGATAGAATTTAAATAAAAATGTTAAAATGATAGAATGCTAGATCAAATGGATCATGTCAGTTGCGCAGTACATTTCACGAGTTCACACTACATCAAATTAAATAGAGTAAAGATTATGCGTATTTGGCGTGCCCTCCGGGGAGGGCTCCGGGCTCTGAATTTTTGGCCCGAGACCCAGAGTATACCCCCGTGATATAGATAGTCTAGAACTAGACTGCATTGTATTATGGATTGTGTTGACGTCTAATAAGAGTTTATTAAATCAAAGTGAGGAGATGGGGTGGTTGAGGGATACTAAGAAACTGTCAATGAAAGAAGGTAAATCTGCTGTATAAATACACCTCGTAATCGTTGATTACATTGATTAGGTTAATGTGCTCCACTTGTGTTTAATTAGGTTTAATTATCTGAACATGCTCCATTTGTGTTTAATTAGGTTTAATTGTCTGAACGTGCTCCTCCTGAAATGTGTTAATAAAACATCACACTAACAAGCAGGTGTTCTGATGCAATGCTAATTCAATTCTGATAGTTTGATGTGCAAGAAATGAGTTTTGTTGCAACAGGTTTTTAGCGTTTTGGGAGGGGAAACATTTTAAAATAACCTTTTACCTCGGCGGGCTTTTAGCCTCAATGTACCCCTTTCAGTTACTCCAGAGCTGAAATATTCCCTAGTGTAAAGACTAGGAGAAAGGTGGTCTTTCATAGCCTAAGATACCATAACATTTTCTTTAACCTGGAAACATACAGTCCATATTCTTTATCAGGGGTTTTACAGACCCATAGTCTCTTCACCCAGAGTCACAGTCAACACAGAAACCCCTATTATAGAAAATGCTTTTCCAGGTAAGATTTAAAATGACTACATTATAGTTACATAATGTTATATTAACACAAACACATTACATTATGCTTCACAGATCACCAGAGTGTTAAAAATGTAATGAACATGTAAAAAGAAAAAACGAGCTTTATGTAGTAAATCTTCTTCATGGACCCCATGGAGTGCTCATGTGAGTGCAGCGGTTCTGTGCATGCCATGATCCTTTTATAAAGAGTTTTAATGGTGCTCTAGAGGCAATAACTTGGTTTTATTAAACAGGATCCAGGGTGAAAGAGTTTCTGAGCTCTGCACTGTATCACATCCACCTACTGCACTGGATTCACAGCGTTCAGCGGGGAGGGCATGAAACGGTCAGAGCACTTGCATTTGTCATTCAAAGAGCCTTTTAAACTGCCTTTATGTGTCTAGTATTGGTTTTCTTTGACTTGTACACTAACAAGCAAATTGCTTTCACTGAGTGTGTGGAATATGATTCTTAATACATTTTATGAGTTTTACGCAGTTAAAGGCCAGATCTCTTATACGCTGACAGTTCTTCATTCGCAACATTTAGGGCCCAATCATACACCCGGCGCAATGCAGAGCCAGGCACGACACAAGTGTTTTTTTGCTAGTTTCAGCCCGACGCAGGTATCATTTTCATGCCACGTTGTTTAAATAGCAAATGCACTCCCGCCCATCTGTTTGCCCATGGGTGTGCTGGTCTGAAAACGGGGTGTGTTCAGGCACATTGTTGGTGCGTTGCTATTTTGATTAACTGAAAACCGACTGCGCTATTGACCAGAAAGAAAATAATTCAATGCCATGGTACAACGAGCACACTCGGGCCCTTAAAACAGCAGCCAGAAAAATGGAGCGCAGCTGGAAGAAAACAAAACTGGAGATTTTTCGCATTTCGTGGAAAGAGAGTATTATTGCATACAAAAAGGCCATAAAAACTGCTAGAACTGCTTATTTCTCAACTCTCTTAGAAGAAAACAAACACAACCCAAGGTGTTTATTTGATACAGTGGCTAAATTAACAAGAAATAAAGCTTCAACTTCTGACGTTTGCAAACAGCACAGCAGTAATGACTTTATGAAGTTCTTTATGTGCAAGATTGATAATATTAGGGAGAAAATTATAACTATGCAACCATCTACTAAAGTATGGCATCAGGCAGTGCATTGTAGTGTCACTGAGAAAAAAATCCACTCATTCACTGCTAAATGTTAAATCATCTAAATCAACAACATGTACATATGCTTGATCCTATACCGACTAAGCTACTGAAAGAGATGCTTCCAGAGGTCGTAGATCCTCTTCTTAATATCATTAATTCATCTTTGTCATTAGGATATCGTCGCTGTCCGATGAAAACCACGTATGTCCATTTTGCCGATTTTGAGATTTTTCAACGGATTAAATATCCAGGTTCATTTCCGTATACAGTATGCGTCACATATCTAAATGGCCAATGAAAAGTTGTGAAATCATGTCATCGAGTTTCATCGGGCAGCGACGATATGTACGAAAACCTTTAAGCTGACTATTATTAAACCTCTTATTAAAAAAACACAACTTGATCCTACAGAATTAGTCAATTACAGGCCAATCTCAAATCTACCCTTTCTGTCAAAAATACTAGAAAAGGCAGTATCCTCACAACTATGCTCCTTTTTTTTTTTTTTTTTGAAAGAAATGGTATCTGTGAGGATTTCTAGTCAGGATTTAGACTGTAACATAGTACTGAGACTGCTCTCATTAGAGTTACAAATGATTTGCTCTTATCATCCGATCGTGGTTGTATCTCGCTATTAGTGTTACTCGATCTTAGTGCTGTATTCAATACTATTGACCACAACATTCCTTTGAATAGACTCTCAAATGATGTTGGCATTAGTGGAATTGCATTGGCATGGACATACTTAAATCATACTTATCTGGCCATTATCAATTTGTAAGAGTAAATGAAGATGTTATATCGATCATAAGTTCAGTATGGAGTACAGCAAGGCTCAGTGCTAGGACCGTTGCTTTTCACCCTGTACCTGCTACCTCTGCACGTAGTAACCTAGAATACTGTGTAACACTTGATAGCTACTCTGTCAAGTCCTCCTCGTCAGTTAGGAACCTGGGTGTGCTCTTTGATACAAATCTTTCATTTGAAAGCCACTTTTCTAGAATCTGTAAAACTGCATTCTTCCATTTTAAAAACATATCTAAATTACGGCATATGCTTTCAATGCAAAATGCTGAACAGTTAGTTCATGACCTCAAGTTTCCTGAGTTTCCAGACCCAACATCTTAAAGGTCCCGTTTTTCGTGTTTTTTTGAAGCTTTGATTGTGTTTACAGTGTGCAATATAACATGTGTTCATGTTTCGCGTGTAAAAAAACAGTATTTTTCACACAATTTACTTATCTGTATACCGCTGTTTTCACTGTCCTCAAAACGGCTTGAAAGATTTCCCTGTTCTATGAAGTCCCTCCTTCAGAAATACGTAACGAGTTCTGATTGTGCCAGCGGTTCCCGTGTTGTGATTCGACAGCAGCTTAGGGCACGCAGAACAAACAAACTATACGAACGCAACCGAACGCAACACTTCCTATTCTCCACGCGGGAGCAACAAGACCACGCCCCCTTTTTCGTGTGTTCTTGTGGGCGGAGGTTAGTTGACATACTGCTCTACTGACGTAATTAAAGCAGGAAATACCAGGATGTAGTCCTAACCAGCAGTTCGCTGTAGGCTTTGAAAGGGAACTTCTGTTAAATAAAATATCTTGCTTGGCATTGAACTTTGAGCTTTATAATTTTACAGGTATTATAAATGCTCTAACAGCAACATTACACACTAACTAAAGTTTGAAAAATGGGATCACGAAGAACAGGACCTTTAATGTGGGTCTGGCTTGTCAGGCTACTGGCTCCTTATTAAACATCGTATATATTTAAAAATCTTGCTAATTACTTACAAAGCACTAAATGGTTTAGCTCCCCAGTACTTGAGCGAGCTCTTAACGCATTATACTCCATCACGTCTATTGCGATCTCAAAATTTTGTCCAGTTGATAATACCTAGAATATCAAAATCAACTGCAGGCAGTAGATCTTTTTCCTATTTACACTCTAAAAAAAAAAAGGTTGTTAGGTAAAGTAGGATGAAGAAACCAGGGAGGATGCAGTTCACGGTCTTTAATGGAACAAAAGGAAAAAGTCCTCAAATAGCAAAAACTGAACAAAACGTCAGGCAAACAGAGCCAAAACAGAGACTGCCACAAGGCTGAAACAACTCAGGATCCCACGAGGACAGAGGGATGACTCCTTGTAAGAAGACCACGGGAGAAACAGCCAGGCGCCGAACAGGTACTCTGCACACAGTCACAATATGAGCACAAACACTGGACAGGACATGACAGTATCGGGTGAACAAACCAACGTCTCTCATTTGCAGAAATAATAATCCGACAACTAGACCAAGACGGAGAGGGACTTAAGAAGCCGAGACAATCAAGACAAAAAGAGATAACAGGAGAGGAAATAGATCGGGAAGGGGAAACAGCTGTGAAAGATAATGAGTAGGGATGAGCGTGATGAGTGAGTGCGTGCGCGAATGACCACAAGAGGCAGACAGATAAAGGAAAGCCCAGGATCATGACAGTACCCCTCTCTCAACGAGCGCTCCTAGGGACACCTGCCGAGACCGGAGGAAATCAGAGATGAGGGAAGGATCCAGGACGTCCCGGGAGGGAACCCAGCTTCTCTCCTCTGGACCGTATCCCTCCCAGTCAACCAGATACTGATGACCGCGTCCCCGACGGCGCATGTCCAGAATACGGCGAACCCTAAAAACGGGGATATCCTTAACCATACTAGGACCCTGAACAGGGCGGGAGGGAGGGCGAATGGCAGGCTTAACGCAAGAGACGTGAAACACAGGATGAATCCGACGTAATCTAGGCGGGAGGTGAAGCTTAACAACGACAGGATTAATCACCTTAGAAATGCGAAAAGGTCCGATAAAACGGGGCGAAAACTTGCGTGAATCGGACTGGAGAGGTAAATTAGTAGTGGATAACCACACTCTCTGACCGCAAACGTAGCGAGGGCTTTTAATCCTGCGTCTATTAGCGGCAATGGTCATGCGCTTTCTAGCTCGACAAAGGGCGGACCGCACTCTTCTCCAGGTACGCTTACAACGACTAATAAAGGACTGTACGGAAGGAACGTTCGATACAGAGTCCTGGGAAGTAAACAGCGGCGGCTGGTAACCGAGGCAACAATGGAAAGGGGACAGTCCGGTGACGGAGGATGGAAGCGAATTATGGGCGTACTCGGCCCAGCGAAACGAGATGGTAAAATCGAAACGTGTAAAGAACAGAGCCCAACGGGCTTGACGGGCGCTGAGTCTCTTAGCCTTACGGATATATTCGAGGTTACGGTGATCGGTCCAGACCAAAAACGGAACGGGAGATCCCTCCAACCACTGTCGCCACTCGCCTAGCGCTAGACGAATGGCGAGCAGCTCCCGGTTTCCTACGTCATAATTACGCTCAGCGTGAGAGAGCCGATGGGAAAAGAAAGCGCAGGGATGTATCTTTCCGTCAGCGGCGGAACGCTGGGACAGAACAGCCCCGACCCCCACCTCGGAAGCGTCGACCTCGACGATAAACTGTTTAGAGAAGTCGGGGGTCAAAAGGATTGGCGCGGTGGTGAATCGGGACTTTAGTACGTCAAACGCAGCCTGTGCCGACTCTGACCACCTAAACTGTGACTTGGTAGAGGTAAGAGTGGTAAGAGGAGCGGCCACCTGACTAAACCCAGAAATAAAACGACTGTAAAAATTAGCAAAACCAAGAAAACGCTGTAGCGCTAGGCGAGACTCGGGTACGGGCCAGTCAGTGACTGCCTGAACCTTAGCCGGGTCCATACTAATTCCTTCTGCCGAGATGACCGAGCCCAGAAACGTAACAGAGGCGGCGTGGAAAGAACACTTCTCAGAGAGGAGAGGGACTTAAGAACCCGAGACAATCAAGACAAAAAGAGATAACAGGTGAGGAAATAGATCGGGAAGGGGAAACAGCTGTGAAAGATAATGAGTAGGGATGAGCGTGATGAGTGAGTGCGTGCGCGAATGACCACAAGAGGGAGACAGAGAAAGGAAAGCCCAGGATCATGACAAAGGTTCTATATGGCACCAAAAATGGTTCTTGGCTCGTATAGCACCAATTTTGGTGCTTCAGTGGTTCTTCAGTGGTTCTTCAGAGGTTCTTCACCAGTTCTTTGACTAAGGTGCTATATAGCACCTCTAAAGAACCACTGAAGAACCACTGAAGCACCACTGAAGCACCAAAATTGGTGCTATAAAGCACTAAAAAATTTTCCCCTATGATTACGAGCCAAGAACCATTTTTGGTTAGCCTGGCGTGGCCATACTCAATTCTAGTCAGAATATGAGTCTGGTACCGCTCCATTGAGCTTTGATAATGGGGCGTGTTTCAACCGAGCCAGGAAAGACCTCAATTGGATAGACCCACAACCAATCAGAGCAACGGAGCGACGCGTAACGTTAGTTGTCAAATGTCAACAGAACTCAACTGCACTGTGTTACCAAGTCCGTGTTTTTATCCATGTCCGCGGGTTGAAGCGACCCCAATTATGTGATTATATAAACCCAGGAATGCGAATTTTAGCAGGCAACCTTGCCAAAATAACATATTTTGCCAACCAAACGCCATTTTTTTCCGGAGAACCCCCCGGAAAGTTATTGTTTTGGGCTATCGTTTTGAGTAGCAATTGTGCGCGACATTGCAAAAACACTTGGAAACCCTGTCTGCACGCACGCTGGATTAAGTAACGTTACAAGAAAAAGATGAGTGTAAACGATCTTTGCCAGTAATAAAATAATTTAAGGATACACAGAGTACTTACCAACATGATCATCGTTTCTGAGAGAAATAGTGAAGGTGAATGCATATACGAACAAGTTCTCCGTTTAGGATAAGAGCAAATTCAACCCAAGAGCCTTCGATGACGTGGATGATTACGTTACTGTTGATCATCTGTCCATCATCGTCTAAAGCCCGCCCTGACAATTTCATTGGTCCGAACAGTTACTGTTCGGGCATAATTCCTCCTCTATGGAGCGAGTCCAGACCGAATTGCCCGAGGAAAATTTTTTGTGGGCGGGGCTAAATTCGGCTGGCATCCAGGCTAATTTTTGGTGCCTTACAGAAATTTTTTTTTTAGAGTGTAGCACCTAAACTTTGGAACAGTCTTCCTAGCATTGTTTGGGAAGCAGACACACTCTGTCAGTTTAAATCTAGACTAAAATCACATCTCTTTACTATGGCATACACATAGAACATTATCAATTTATATTATCAAAATCGGTTAAATTATTGTTTTAGGCTGCATTAACTAGGTCAGCCGGTACCGGGAACACTTCCCATAACACCTGATGTACTCATTACATCATAAGAAAAATGGCATCTATGCTAATGTTAGTCTCTCTGTTTATCCCGAGGTTTACTGTAGTCAGCCTGATCTGAGCCATATCCAGGCCATATCCAGATCAAATGATGGGCCTGGATTCTCCTAAGGTTTTGGAGAGGTTTTCCATTCTGGCTCCTGATGGAGCTTTGGTTCCTTACTACGTTGCCTCTTTTGCCTTTGGCTTTTGGCTTGCTTAGTCGGGGACACTAAATATTAAACTATATTACTATCTGCAATCTGCCCGCATTGACACTATATGAGAACTGAAATGAGCTGGATTACATCACTGTTTTCTCCAGAGCGGCTGTACAGCCGAATCAAATTCTGTTGCATTATTTTCCTTTTACCCCTGTGAAGCTGCTTTGAAACAATCTGCATTGTAAAAAACACTATATAAATAAAGGTGATTTGACTTGACTATTGACCTTTTTTGTGTTATTTAAAGGGCAAGTTAGTAATATGCCATGTAAAAAGTGAATCCGGCATGGTGCAAGCGCAACTGGCTTTTAAAGGGAATGGGAGATGAGACTCTGATTGGTTTATTGCACATTATGCCCAAAGCACACCCATGACTTATTAAGAGACTAGGTATAACCCTTTTAGACCATGAGCCTGGCGCGCCCATCTTTAAACTTGCAAAAGTGGATTCGGACACGCCCCAAGTGCACCTGCGCTGTGCCCATTAGACCATGTGCTCAGATCGTTAAAATAGGGCCCTTAGACTTTAAATGATATTATGTGTGCTTTTCCAATTTAAAAGTGAAATGCCCAGTGAGTGGCACTTAAACCATGTACGATTTTCTCTGAAACAGATAATCTGCTAATTTCTCTGGATTTAAACATTCTTGGCAACATTTGGGATAATGTAAGTACAGAAGTCAAAAAATATATAACAATGTTATAGTTGTTTTTGGATATTTTAATCCAAAAATCTTACATATTGTGCCTTTAATGCTCTATATGTTTTACAATAGCATGCCACCTACACTACCCTAACCAAACTGATAGTGTTAGAAAAGCTAACGTGAGATTATAACTGAAGCAACCTTGCCATTTTAGATTGCTTTCACAAGTCTTTGAGCCCACAGCTCTTTCATTGAGTGTCTTGAGTCACAAGACTCATTCCCGAGCGCTCCAATCTCAACAAAGCCTACCAGGTGAACTACAGAGCAAGTTTACCTTGTCAGAAAAGCCAAACTTACTGTATGTAGCTGTTTATGTGATGGAAATGACAAAATGCACGAATTATGCTTTGTTAAATATGTTTTTATAGTATTGTGTAAGGAACAATGTAAAATGTAGGTAGAGGAATGTTTTTCTTCTAATCTATGTTGAGATTAGAAGAATGGCAGTAAAAGATCTCCTACATTATCTTAATGTTAAACTGAATTTGAGTTGTATGTGCAGTTACCCATCCTCCTGGCCTTATAGATCGACTAAACCAGGGATATTTTCCTAATATGTACAAAGTCATGGAAAGTCCCCCAAATCTGCAGGGGTGAGTGAGAATTAGCCTAGTCAAGGTTGTCATTTGGACATGTGCGTTCACATCTGAGCTCCAGATGAATATCACATAGGAGCATTTCTTTCCCTCACTGGCGGAAATGTCAATGCTGTTTAGACCTGCGTACTGAGAAAGAATCAAATCCCCATGGCAAATTTGGTTTGAGGCCCTTGCATTTCTATTACAGAGCCTGACTGCCCGCTGACTCAATCTGCGCACCTGTACTAAAAAGGCTACAGCTTTTCTTATATAAAAGTTATTTTGGTTTGTTTTTCATAGGCAAAGCAGTGATTTCTAGCCTGACATGCCAGACCCACATCAAGATGTTGGATCTGGAACACACCATTGGCAGGGCTCAATCCGAGGGGCGGGATAAACGGTTGCCTTTCAAATTCTCTCTGCACGCAATAGGATTGCGCTACAACCAACCAGAGCGCTATCAGTGGTGAGACAACAATCACAAGCGGGTTGTGGCTGAGTCCCATGCGTTTTCCCACCAGCAGAGCTAGTTGATAGATTAAACTTTTGCCGTATCCGTTTGGCAAAACTCAGAACACATCTTCCTTTTTTAAGAATGACTTCAGTGCCATTTTTTGTTCTTCTCTCAAAGAAAAGCTTAACTCCAAGTCTTCCAGAGTCGCGGCCCTAGCCGATTCGAAAGCAGCCGCAGCTTAATGTTAAGCCCACCCACCAACTCTATACGTGATGTGATTGGCCTGACTAGAGTTTGGTTTTTCATGCTCGCAAGCCAACTGAGAGTTGCTAGACAACCCTGGCTCCAAATTACATTTGTTGCCGCTAGGGTGTGTCTAGATTTCTAGGCTAAGTGGTTTCAATAAAAAATTAGAATAATCTAATAAAAATCTAATAAGAATCTAATTAAAAAAAACATGTACAATATTATCAAAAAAATTCAAAATTCTGTTTTCTTGGTTTAAACGTAACCCGAACGAAGCTTGTCGATGGGCGCGCTCTAGCTCTCGCTCTTGTTGATGTGGCACGTGCTCATCCATACTACCCCCCCCCCCCCCCTTAATATAACTCTGATTGTGTTCGGCTGAAAAAAGTTATATAGACCTAGGATGGCTTTAGGGTGAGTAAATTATGGGATAATTTTCATTTTTGGGTAAACTAACCCTATAAGTACCCCATTGGGAATCACTGATTTAAGGTGCGTTCACTCCATGTCGGAATTATGGTCATTTTTACATTCACATCCTCGCAGAACTCATACATTCACCCTGCAAACTTAGAATTTTCTGAGAGCTCTGACTTATACTACCTGACCGCTGCAAATTAATTTTGGCGTTGACCGTGTTGCCATAGAAACGCATAATTCCAACCAGCTCAGAGAACGTCACGTGTTGTCATCTCGTAATTATGATAATTACTACCTGGCGTGAACGCAGCATTAGATTACCAGTAGGTCCAGGCTGGAAAAGAATCTCTTCAATTCAAAGTCCAAACACATTCATGAATAAATCTATTCTAAGAATAGTCATTTTGCAGAGGTACTTGAGATGTACACACAGCTACCTCGCCTCCCGCTATTAGAATATGATCAAGTGCATCTGTCTTTGTTTCTCCTGAATCTTTAGCTTGTCTCCATCTCCTCTCCATGTGCCCTGCAGGCTATCGTGATACATCTTGATCAGTTTTTTCAAATGTTGCATTTGGGTCTTACTGATTTCCCTCACCACAACAGCTCAGACATATTAGGAACATATTTGATTTAATGCTAAACTGCATTAAAAGCTGAATAGTAAAAGCGAGCCAGGCTGTATTGCGTGAGCCCTGTGAGTTAAGATCTACTGTGTGTGGCGTTTGAACTGCATTTAATGATTAAATATAAAGCCCCATGGGAGGCCTTGCTACCCTGCCAGATTCTAAGCATCAGGTTAGCTGATGTACTTGATGTACATAATGGGACGTTAGTTTGCTTTCAAGCCATCTGTGTGAGATGCTATCATGGGAACAGTTTAGTCTAATTGAAATGAAAAACCATACACTGTCAAATCAACTGTTACAAACAGAAAAGTGCAGTTGCCTAGTTACTGAACAAAGTTGGTACTACTCTCAAGTTCACCAAGTATATCTCTTTTTTTCATGTGGTGGTGTTCATATCCTTTAATTCAGCATGTTAATGAATTAAATATTATATTAACTAAGATAAGGAACATTATTACATTATGCAATGTACAGTTTAATATATAATATAATATACTGCAACACTGGGACTTTCCGCGCGTTCCATACAGACCGTCAGTTTGTGTATTAGTAATGGGGATTTTTATGTTTTTACATTGTTACACCAGGGGGGTATTCCAGTCACATATACCTTGAACTCTCGGTTGATTAACCCAAACCTTGCTTACTCAAGGTATGCTCGTTCCACAAAAGAGTCCGGGAGTAAGTTCAGACAACTCAGAGTACATTCCCAGTTAACACACAAGACATTGTCAACAGAGTGACGAAACGATGATTCACCATGGAAACAGATGCTAAGAAAAAGCGCGCCATTCTACTTCCTTCTTCTTCTTTTGTTTAATGGCGATTTACATAACTTACTTAGTGCACATCGCCACCTATTTGGTGGTTGTGCAATCATTTTTTCAATCTCTTCGTTTAATAAGTATTCTTAATTCACTGAGAATAAGGATTATATTGTTTGTTTGGTGCTAATTAATTGAATGCAGATCCATGTGTGAGATGACAATACAAAAAATAATAAATATATTTTAATTGAATTAACATTTAAACATTCCCTTGTTATAATAGTGCTTTAGAATTAATATACTGTATAATATTGTGTATTATAACTGTAACTATGTAACTGTGGTGACCCACAAAGAGGACTGTTAGAGACATTCACTAAGGGACTGTACCTTTAAGGGAGAAGGAGAAGATTAGGCGGTTCCGGTTGAAACGTTTGTTGTGATGTTTTGATCTCACTCGCTGTTGAGTTCTGAGTTGAATAATAAGTGGAGAATAAAGCTGACTCGACGCATCTCCGTCTCTTGTCTCCTCCTTTATTGCACTCCACATAACAATAATAGTTAATATTTATATTAATTTAACTATATTAATTATATTACACACATCTGAATACCTCTTAAGCAAACTAACCCTGGAACATAATCTGGTTATGTTCAGAGAGTGAGTTGCTATGGCTACTTACATACCCTGAAAGTTACCTCCATTTTTGGAACCGAAAGTTGAGGTTATCCACTCACTTATACCCTTAAACATACCTGGGTATGTCACATAACCTGCTTTCTCGAATACCCCCCAGTAAGTGTTGTGATCATCTTTATGAATTTTCATTCAAGTGATTCATTAAAAAGCACTTATTAATTCAGGAACGAAACAAAGTTACTGAATCATTCACTCCACCTACATGAGTGAGTCATTGAATCATTAACTTGTCTGATTCAACAGCGTCGCTATATGCTGTGCTGGCAAAATGAGTCGTAATTAGTACATTTTCAAAAATAAGTTAGTAAAAATTAGTTATTGTTATTTTCATTCTCTATTAAAAAAATCTTCAAAATGATCTATGATTTGTTTGAATTGGAAATGACTGAGCTACACCTGTTTGAAGTCGATACAGTCAGCAAAGTCAATTTTGAGAAACATCGAGTTAAAGTTTCCCGAAGGTTCCAAAACAAAATCACCTAGCAACCAGTCATGAAGATACTATGTTACCATATACGGACTATGGGGCACGTTCCCTCATTTCACATGTGCACACACATAGTATACATTGATATATTGATACTGGAAAGATATAAAAGGGTTGGGTGCAATATATGTAGGATTATTGTGTGTAAAAATGTGTGACTTAATGTTATGTATGTTATGTTAGACTTCCCTATAGCTTGGTATGTTCCATAGGCAGGGCCATAACATTAAGATTGCCACCGTAACATTCAGTAGTCAGGTGTGCTGAGAGTGGCGTGAGCGTGGTCTGAGTACTGCCACTTTAGTCTGTGTGGGTCAACAATAGACTGTTTGCACAAACGTTTCCTTGGGGGTATTCCAGAAGCAGGTTATGTTTAAGAGTAAGTTAGCGGATATCCTCAACTTTCGGTTCCAAAAACGGACGTAACTTTCAGAGTATGTAAGTAACCATGGCAACTCACTCTCTGAACATAACCTGCAGGGTTAGTTTGCTTAGGTATTCAGATGTGTTTTATATAATTAATATAGTTATTAATATAACCAAATGTGTTTCAGTTATATAATATACAATAGTATATATTAATTCTAAAGAATTAGAATAAAAAAAAAGTTTAAATGTTAATTCAATTCAAATATATTTATTATTTATTTTATTGTCATCTCACACATGGGTCTGCATTCATTTAATTAGCATCAAACAAACAATATAATCCTTATTTTCAGTGAATAAAGATTACTTATTAAAAGAAAACATTGAAAAAATTATTGCATAACCACCAAATAGGTGGCGATGTGCACTAAGTAAGTTATGTAAATCACCATTAAACAAAAGAAAAAGAGGAAGTAGAATGGTAGGCTTTTTCTTAGCGTCTGTTTCCATTGTGAATCATCGATTCGTCGCTCTGTTGAGAATGTCTTGTGTGTTAACCGGGAACATACTCTGAGTTGTCTGAACTTACTCCCGGACTCGTTTTTGGAACCAGCATACCTCGAGTAAGCAAGGTTTGGGTTAATCAATCAAGAGTTCAGGGTAGATGTAACAGTAAGTTAACCTTGCTTTCTGGAATACCCCCCTGTACTGTCTACTTTTATTTATTTATTTTGATTTAATTTGTGTGTAGCGCTATTTTTTTCTTTACCTCATTGCCTCTAACCGTAAGGTTCATCCACAACACAAACATAACTTAAAATCCCTGGTAATAATTTGTGTCATATAACACAACATATTAAGCATTGGTATGTAGGTTTATAATTTTTACCTGGGGAGAAGAAGTTACTGAAATCAGGTCTGAGCAAGTTTTGTTCAGTGAACGAAAAACGACTGGTTCATCAGAATCACTTATTTATGAATCGGACAACAGTGGGCACACTGCATGAAGAAATTTATGTTTTCTTGCCATTACTTTGCAAGTTATTATTTCAGTGGTATGAGATGGAACATTTCAATATTAATCTCTTGTGTCAAAATGCAGCCAGTTGATATTGATGACTTTGGCCAGCATTTATATCTCAAGAAGATCAGTAATTAGTTAGTCTCATGAACTGGAAAGGATGTGCACTATTAAAGTTATCACAATAATATGGTATGTATTTATGTTCAGAACATGTGGGAATATGATGAATTGTCATTTGTTATGACTTTTGTCCATTACAACTGAGGATACTATAGAAAGATGTAATTTCTTGGCAGAATATGGTATCTACATGTTTCCATATTGGACACGATTCCAACACATCTTTGACTCTCTGAAAGCAAAGCAAGTGTACAAACAACCTTTACCTGGCCTGTTCCTCACACTAAAATGTCCCTCTTCTTCCATGGCCATCTGGTTTCAGTTCTAGGCTCATCTGGTTCTGTCTCCAGTGAAAGAATTTCAGGAATACGTCCTGGATACATGCCCACATCCGTTCACACAGACCAGTGTTTTCAATTACACTCCTTTTAAATGGCTCTGAGGAGCTTGCTGTGTGTAAGTGTGTGTGTGTGTCATCTGATCACACAGAAGAGTGTTTTCAATTAGCCTCCTTTAAATGGCTACAAGTAACTTGTGGGCCAGTGAGAGGTGGGCATCAGTGGCTTGGTTGGGCTCTGCTGACACTTTATGCTATAGTTTAAGGCTTAAAAACCCAGACTGCATATATGTGTGATAGAGAGGAAAAGATCTTGACATAGGCCGGACTTTTTTGTGCATTGTGTCCTTGTGTGTATTCCTAAATAAAATAAATATATAGAAACAGATCAATATTGTATATTATTATTATTATTTTTAAATCAGCTTCAGTTTTATACAACAATTAATTCCAACAATGACATTCAATAGCACTTGAATGTTTGTCTGTTTGTATCATGCTTGTTTGTTGTGATGTTCTAGATTATGTGAACAATGTGGATTGGAAACGCTGCAAGGAGCAGACTTTTCCTGTAGCAAGTTTATTTTTCACTCAAACTGGGAGTTCTCTCACTAGTGAACAAGGAGTTGAGTGGAGCTGGAAACAAATGATTACTTTGAGCGCCACTTATTAGGGGCCCTATTATACACCCAGCGCAACGACGCCAGGCAAGTGTTTTTTGCTAGTTTCAGCCCGACGCAGTTAACAGTTTCACGTCCAGCACTAGGGGTGTAACAATGCATCGATCTAATGTCTAACGATCGATGCAATGCGTTAAAAATCGATACCTGTTGGCTATTTATATATTAAGAGGCACATTTGTTTTAACACTCTCCACACTTTCACACAATTTCAGTCTATTATTGGCAACGTGTGCATTTTCGTTTAAATTACCTTTCAGAGCTTGTAAAAGACTCTCCGCTCAGGACAGTCGATGGAACTGTCACTGTCCCGATCGGGCCAGTGCTGAATCTTCACGAATGTTTATCACTTGCTTTTGTTTAAAGCCTTGCAAAAAGCAGTGCGCACTCATCTAAAACAGCGCACAAATAAGCCAGTGAATTGAGTCTTCTTTTACTTGTTTTTGTGCTTCACTAGATAAAGGTCTATGGTTTTGCATATAAGGAAAATAGAGTGCTATGAATCGTTCTTCAAACTGAAATTAAATTGTTAAAAGAAAATGCTCAATAAACTGTGTGCTGTGACTCTGTGTTGCTTGCGCATCTTTCTGCGTGCTTTGTGCCGCTCTATTGTAACGAATCCACTGGAGGCAAGTTGAGAACCCAAGTGCAGTTTATTTACAAGGTGAAACACAGAATCCAAATGGTGACTTTGACTTGACGTGACATGACTTGAACTGAAACAAACTTGACTAAAAAACATGACAGACAGACACTCACCAACAGCGGTTACACATAGTAATACTCGACAAAGACACATGGCAAACATGAGGGCTTAAATACACACACTAAATGACATGACAAGTGACACCTGTGAACAGTGATTAAACAATGAACCAATGACAGGACAAGACACAAGATCACGTGAGGGCATGGGAGTCACATGACAATGAAACACATGACAAAACCAGGAAGCTGACAGAACAAGACAAACTTAGAACCATGACAGTAAACATGAACTAAAAACATGAAACATGAACTAACACCAAAACACCCTGTGACAGATCCCCCCCTCTATGGGCGGCCCCTGACGCCCAAACAATACCACAACACCAATGGCCTAACAACAGAGAGTCTCAACAAAAAGTCTTGGGGGGCGGTCTTGGGGGAGGGATGGTGGGCCAGGCCCGTGCAGGGGCACCGGACCCAGACATGACCTGGACGGGCCTGGGAGCGTGGGCGGACCTGAACCCTGTGGCGTGGGCGGACCTGGACCCTGAGGCGTGAGCGGACCTGGACCCTGAGGCGTGGGCGGACCTGGACCCTGAGGCGTGGGCGGACCTGGACCCTGAGGCGTGGGCGGACCTGGACCCTGAGGCGTGGGCGGACCTGGACCCTGAGGCGTGGGAGGACCTGGACCCTCAGGCGTGGGAGGACCTGGACCCTCAGGCGTGGGAGGACCTGGACCCTCAGGCGTGGGAGGACCTGGACCCTCAGGCGTGGGAGGACCTGGACCCTCAGGCGTGGGAGGACCTGGACCCTCAGGCGTGGGAGGACCTGGACCCTCAGGCGTGGGAGGACCTGGACCCTCAGGCGTGGGTGGCCATGGCAGCAACGGGAGTTCATCAGGCCATGGCGGTAACGGCAGTTCATCGGGCCATGGCGGTAATGGGAGTTCATCAGGCCATGGCGGTAACGGCAGTTCATCAGGCCACAGAGGCGGGGCCTTCATGGCCTCCATGTACCCCTTGCCCCCCCCCAAAATTTTCTTGGGCGGGACAGCGGGACCATGGGCTGGAGCCTGGACGGGGCCGTGGGCTGGAGCCTGGACGGGGCCGTGGGCTGGAGCCTGGACGGGGCCTTGGGCTGGAGCCTGGACGGGGCCTTGGGCTGGAGCCTGGACGGGGCCTTGGGCTGGAGCCTGGACGGGGCCTTGGGCTGGAGCCTGGACGGGGCCTTGGGCTGGAGCCTGGACGGGGCCTTGGGCTGGAGCCTGGACGGGGCCTTGGGCTGGAGCCTGGACGTGGCCGTGGGCTGGAGCCTGGACTTGGGCTGGAGCCTGGACGGGGCCGTGGGCTGGAGCCTGGACGGGGCCTTGGGCTGGAGCCTGGACGGGGCCTTGGGCTGGAGCCTGGACGGGGCCTTGGGCTGGAGCCTGGACGGGGCCTTGGGCTGGAGCCTGGACGGGGCCTTGGGCTGGAGCCTGGACGGGGCCTTGGGCTGGAGCCTGGACGGGGCCTTGGGCTGGAGCCTGGACGGGGCCTTGGGCTGGAGCCTGGACGGGGCCTTGGGCTGGAGCCTGGACGTGGACGTGGGCTGGAGCCTGGACGTGGGCTGGAGCCTGGACTTGGGCTGGAGCCTGGACGTGGGCTGGAGCCTGGACGTGGGCTGGAGCGGATGACTCTGGCTGGGTTGTGGTGGGTACTGTGGGGTTGTGGGGCCCCTCCTCCACAGTCCCCACCGTAAAAGAAGACCCAGCCAGCAGAAGAGCAAAGTCAATATATTGGGCCAGGGAAAAATGGATCTTCCCCCCTGGCATCTGTGAGCGGATAGGGTCGTTTAGCCCAAACCTAAAAATGTCCTTGAGGGCCACGTCATTAAAGTCTACCTCATGGCATAGTCCACAAAAGTCCACAACATAGTCCTCAATGGGACGCTGGTCTTGGCGTAGACGTAGCAGAGAAATTGCTGGGTTCATGGTTGAAGGTCGAGTATTCTGTAACGAATCCACTGGAGGCAAGTTGAGAACCCAAGTGCAGTTTATTTACAAGGTGAAACACAGAATCCAAATGGTGACTTTGACTTGACGTGACATGACTTGAACTGAAACAAACTTGACTAAAAAACATGACAGACAGACACTCACCAACAGCAGTTACACATAGTAATACTCGACAAAGACACATGGCAAACATGAGGGCTTAAATACACACACTAATGACATGACAAGTGACACCTGTGAACAGTGATTAAACAATGAACCAATGACAGGACAAGACACAAGATCACGTGAGGGCATGGGAGTCACATGACAATGAAACACATGACAAAACCAGGAAGCTGACAGAACAAGACAAACTTAGAACCATGACAGTAAACATGAACTAAAAACATGAAACATGAACTAACACCAAAACACCCTGTGACATCTATATTGGAGCCTTCATATTATAATACTTTTGCACAATGTAAGAATATTAATAGCATATCTTGTTCTGTCCTACCTATTAATATGTTGTTGCTTCATAAACAATCTGCGTTATACATTTAAAAGAAATGTCTTTTAATTTTATAAAAATTCTTCAAATTTTGGAAATTTTGAAGAGCGGGTTAGTAATATAGATGGTGAACAATGCGTATGGTAGTCACAGAAAGATAAGGATTATATAGAATAATATTTAATCAGAAAACACTCAGGAAGAACACAACAAACATTAACGATGACCGACATCAAACTGAACCAAACCATAAGTATTTATACACAAGGGAAATGAGGGAACTAAACAGGAACAGCTGTACAAAGATTGACAAATCAGTAACCATAGAAACTAACAAGAACTAATACAGAAACGACAGGACTTGGGGACCGACTCACAGAGGTGGAATTAAGGTGCATGGAGAAATTGCCGGAGCAGAGAGGCAGACGGTCCTGGGCAACATCCACGGCCCAGCAGCCCAAAGTGGAGCTACTGGCTCACGGGACTGAGGTGGAGATCGGGGAATCGGCTGACCGGGGCGACGACGGAGGGAGTGAGGATAATGGGGAAGCCCAAGGGAAGGAGAAGCCTGGTGGAGCCAAAGGGGTGGAGGGTCGGGGTGTAGCTGGAGACTCGCAAGTCCATGGCAAAGGCAGAGCGATGACTGATCGAGGCTGATCTGGAGAGATGAGTGAGCCCGGAGGAGTCCTAGGGCTGACGGACCACGTTGGAGTCGAGGGAGCGCAGAGCCGTGGCGAAGCCGACGGGCTGACAGGCTGATGTGGAGACTTGGGCCTGAAGGCCTGATGTGAAGCTAAGGACTCGACCTCAGATCGAGCTGGTGTACGGGAAGACAGAGCCAGTGCCGAGAAGCCACATGGAGCAAACTGCGGTGGCAGAGCCGAGGAGCAGGACAACATAAGTGGCACTGACGGATCCAGGGAACTGGACGAAACCAGGAAGAGTAAGATCTCCTGACGGGACCAAACAGGACTGGCAGAAAAGGCGTAGAGCAGGTGGTGTTCCGCTCCTGGCTCTGAGATGGACTAGACAACTTTCTTCGACCCTGGGCAGGCAGCTGGTTCTGGCTCTGGCTCTTTCTCTGCCTCCCTGATGTTACATGAAGAATTGCCCAGTTGTAGCCTCCACCACCAGTATTCCACCAGTGCCCTGTTCTAGAGGTTGGTCATTCTGTATGGTAGTGGTATGGTAGTGACATGGTATGGTAGTCACGGAAGGACTATGTAGAATAATATTTAATCAGAAAACACTCAGGAAGAACACCACTAACATTAACGATGACCGACATCAAACTGAACCAAACCGTATGTATTTATACACAAGGAAAAAAAGGTGACCAAAACAGGAACAGCTGGACAAAGATTAACTATACAGTACCCATAGAAACCAACGAGAACTAATACAGAAACAGCTGAAAATAAATAAACAGGACATAATCGTGACAGGTGTTGAGGACAACAGTTTAGGACCCAAGACCAGATGTGAGGAATGAAGACCAAGAGTCAGAAGTGTGATTAATTAATGAAAATTTTTACTGAAGAATAGTTTGCAGTTTTATCAGCAGAAGCCAGCTTCAGGTCTCACAAGGAGTTCCTAGGCCACGCTCTGGATACATTAAATTTCTCAACTGTGACAGGGGGAAGAAGCACATGACACGAGGATGCAGGTGAGTTCCCCGAAGGGTGGATTTTATTTAAGGTGGAAGTGCAAAGAAGTAGGTTAAAGTGCAGGCGGTGGGTGCTCGGTGCTCGGCGTCTCGTCTTCAATCCTCCTAGTGTGGTGCAGTGCAGTGTGGGTCCGTGCTCTTCTCCCGTGAAGTGGCTGGCGGTCACACGCTGCTGTCTGTGGGAAATAGCAGAGGATAAGGTTAGCCGAGTCTTGTGGAGACATGTCTCACCTCTCTGCTCGTCTCTCAGGCTTATAAAGCGAGTGCTTGACGATCAGCCAGTGATGAGCGGGTGCAGGTGTGGCTGGTCTGTTTCCAGGGCGACGCTGATGGAGGCTCGGGACGCTTATCATACTCCCCCCCTAAGTGTCGACCTGTTCCGGAGGAGAAGCGGGGGAGCTGGGGGAGGGCGGGGAGTGGACCCTGACAGACCTGCGAAAGCTGCCCACATCCTGGAGAGACCGTCGGCATTGGCGTTGGCCGTCCCCGCTCTGTGTCGTACGGTGAAGCTGAAGTCCTGGAGCGCGAGGAACCACCGAGTCACCCTGGCGTTCGTGTCCTTCGCTCGGGCCATCCACTGCAAGGGCGCATGGTCGGTGATCAGGGTGAAATGACGTCCGAGGAGGTAATAGCGGAGCTCCAGGACTGCCCACTTGACGGCCCACGCCTCCTTTTCGACGGTCGCGTATCGTTGTTCAGCATCCTTCCCCTCTTGACGTCAACCCGGGTGAACGCTGGCGCTATTAGCTGCAGCTGCTCAGGGAGAGAATTTTAAAAACACTCTAGCACTCCTAAAGCTTCCTGCACTTATGAATGCATGAATGCATTTATGAACTGTTTTAAACTCTGACCTGTGTATCTGCGTTGATTCGGCGGGTTTATACGCTGGTTGATCTGCGGTTGCCGGTTTGCCTGCCGGTTACTGCCTGTTCTTCGTGGTACCTCTGGCACGGGGATCAACTATGAGGATAATTGAGCTACTGGTCCGGATGAACTACATCTGGGTTGTCCTTTCTGCTGTCTACCATTCTGTGGTGTGGACGATGCTCCAGTATTCGGCGACGGAACTCATTCAGCTCCGTGTGCGTCCTTTTAATCTACCGTCAGCTCTACATCGTTCCTTGGATATTGTGTACATACCACGATGAAAATACATACATCGCGGGTCTCGGCGGAGTTATAACATCGATGGCTCATGTAAAATACAGTCCTTTTGGTTATCTAAACCACGCTTGCAGAGGAGGCTCTCACGGACTGTTGATCACAGTGTGTTAACCAACCTGGCCAGATCGGTAAAAACAATCTCTCCTTTGGATTACTTAACACGCGATCACTTTCCACTAAAGGACCTCTGGTGTACGATCTGCTGTCTGACCGTAAGTTTGACTTTCTCTCTCTTACTGAGACATGGCAGAAACCAGATTACTTTTTTCATTTAAACCAGTCTGTTCCCCGAGTATATAGTAATGTTAGTAAATCACGTGATACAGGACGGGGAGGGGGAGTGGCAACACTTTATATAGAGAAATTGAAAGTATCTCAACTAACATTGCCTACATATTCTTCTTTTGAATCAATTGCCTTAAAAATGAATGGGGCGATTCCTACCATCCTCACAACTATTTACCGTCCTCCCAAAAGCAATAACGCCTTTTTAACTGAACTGTCTGAACTCTTGACTTATCTGTGTTCCATGTCTCCAAATGTTATTATGCTGGGTGATTTTAACATTCATGTAGATAATGTCAGTAATTTTTATCATGTTTGGATTGCTTTGGTATACAGCAGTTTAACACTCTTGATCTTGTTTGCTGTTCAGGTATAACACCTTATAATTGTACTGTTTCGGACCTGTCCATATCAGATCACCTGCTGGTGTCTTTTTATGCCCAACTGGCAGTTTTTAAGGTAAACCCGTGTCGTCCGATCACATTTAGGAATATTAAGAACATTGATGTGCCTACTCTTGCTGATGAACTTGCCATCTTCTCCAGTAAATCTGATTTCTCTACTGCTGATGAACTGGTTTCATATTATAATGATGGACTGAACATGATTTTAGATGATCTTGCACCTGTGAAAACTCGAATCGTTTCATTTGAACATTCAGCTCCTTGGTTTACACCTGAACTGCGTGAACTTAAAACTAAAGGCCGTAGGCTAGAGTGGTTGTACGTTAGGTCTGGCCTTACTGTTCATAAAGAAATGTATGCTGAACATATTCAAAATTACAAAAATGCACTGTTCAAAGCGAAATCTGATTACTACATCAACATAATTGGAGTCAGTAATGGGACCTCCAGGTCTCTTTTCTCTGTGGTAAACAATATGCTGCGACCTCCTGATTCTTTTCCATCGGATATGTATTCCACTGAATTATGTGATCGTTTTTTGCCTTTTTTTGAGTCTAAGGTTAAAAATGTACATCAACAATTACTTACTGGTACTGCCCATTATGACTCCTGTCAGTCCATCTCTCATGCACCTCCCCACTCTGTTTTTTCTACCTTTACATGACCAACTACCTTAGAGACAGTGGATCTGATAAATAAATCTAAATCTTCGACCTGTCATTTAGACCCTCTACCAACTCCTTTAGTGAAAGCTTGTTTACCAGCCCTGTCTTCATTGATTACTGAAATTGTTCATGCTTCACTTGTTTCTGGGTCTGTACCTCCATCTCTTAAATCTGCTAGTATTACTCCCATACTTAAGAAATCAAGGGCTGATCCACTTAATTTTGATAGTTTTCGCCCAATTTCGAATTTACCTTTTATCTCTAAGGTAGTGGAAAAGTGTATTTCAATACAAATTCAAGAATATCTTTCTAATAATAATTTGTATGAACAATTTCAATCGGGTTTTCGTCCTCACCATAGCACTGAGACTGCTCTTGTCAGAATAACCAATGATCTGCTGCTGGCAGCTGACTCTGGGCTTTTACAAATACTTGTCCTTCTTGACTTGAGTGCTGCATTTGACACTGTTTCACATAAGATTCTTCTCGACAGGTTAGCTTCAATTGGGATTGCTGGCACTGCTCTTTCTTGGTTTAGGTCGTATCTTTCTGGACGCACTCAGCATGTTAAATTAAAAAGTTTTAAATCAAGAACATCTGCAGTCACCACTGGTGTTCCACAGGGTTCTGTCTTGGGCCCACTTATTTTCATTATTTATATGCTTCATCTTGGTTATATTTTGAGAAAACATGGCATTCATTTTCACTGTTATGCGGATGACACCCAACTTTACCTGTCTGCCAAACCGACTGGTTCTTTTCCTCCACCATCTTTGTCCAACTGTTTAGCTGAAATTAAAGACTGGCTTTCAGTGAACTTCTTGAAGCTAAATGGCAACAAAACTGAGGCCTTACTAGTCGGCGCTAGATCTGTTTTATCGAAATCTAATGATTTTTCTTTGTACATTGACAATAATGCAATATCTCCTTCCTCACAGGTTAAAAGTTTGGGTGTTATCATGAATAGCACACTATCATTTGAAACTCACATTAATAATATCACGCGGACTGCATACTTCCATTTGCGTAACAATAACCGTCTCCGTCCCTTCCTCTCAACCAGCAATACCGCAGTTCTTATTCATGCATTAGTCACTTCACGTATAGTCTATTGCAATGGTCTTCTCACAGGTGTCCCCGCTAAACTGCTACATAAGCTTCAGTTGGTTCAAAACTCTGCAGCACGTGTTCTTTCTAGATCACCTTCTACTGAGCACATTACTCCAGTTCTTCAGCAATTGCACTGGCTTCCAGTAAAGTATCGAGTTGAATTCAAGATCTTGCTTCTAACTTACAAGGCACTTCATAGTCTTGCACCCCAATACCATACTCAACTTCTTCATGTTTACACTCCTTCATGTACTCTGAGATCTTCATCTTCAATTTCGCTTGTGGTACCTCGGATTAGACTTACTACCATGGGTGCCAGATCTTTTAGTTATGCTGCCCCCCGCCTATGGAACTTCCTTCCCCTTGATGTTCGCAATAGCGATTGTTTATTGACTTTTAAAACACGTCTTAAAACCTATCTTTTTATACAGGCTTATTTATAGCATGTTTTATTGAGTCTTGACTGCACTTTATTTGTATATGCAGATTGTTTGTGTTGTGTTGTGTATTGATCTGTTTTTTGCTTGTGAGGTGACCTTGGGTGTTGTGAAAGGCGCCATTAAATAAAATGCATTATTATTATTATTACTGCCAGTGGCCACTCGGGGTGGAGAAGGCGGTCTTTGGATTGGCGTTCTCCGTCAAGGGTACCTGCCAGTATCCTTTCGTCAGGTCGAGGGTCGAGATGAACCGGGCCCTTCCCAGGCGATCCAGGAGCTCGTCGACCCGGGGCATGGGGTAGCCGTCAAACTCGGAGACCTTGTTCAGCCGGCGGAAGTCGTTGCAGAAACGGAAGGTGCCGTCGGGCTTGGGGACCATGACGATGGGGCTGGACCACGGTGCTGCGAGACGGCTCAATGACCCCCAACTTCAACATCTCCTGCACCTCTTCCTCGATAGCGTGTCGCCGAGCCTCCGGAACCCGGTAGGGCCGCTGCCGTACAACGACCCCCGGTGGTGTGCGGATGTCGTGCTCCAGAACGTGAGTCCGCCCGGGTCGGGGAGAGAACACAGCAGAAAACTGACTGACCAGGTGCTGCAGCTCGGACTTCTGAGTGTCGGAGAGCTGAGGATCCATGTCGACCACCACGGGAGCCACGGTGGCGAGGGCGGAGAGCTGGGGTCCGGTCCCGACCCAACGCTTCAGGAGGTTCACATGGTATAACTGGTCTTCCTTTCTTTTCCCTGGCTGGCGCACTTGGTAGGTGACAGGGCCGACCTTCTCAGTGACGGTGAATGGCCCCTGCCAGGTGGCGAGAAACTTACAGGCGGCCGTGGGAACCAGGACCAGGATGTGGTCACCCCGCCGGAACTCCCGTGGTTGGGCCGGCCGGTTATAGTGCCGCTGCAGGGATCGCTGGGCCTGGGTGAGGTGCTCCCGGACGATAGGCATGACCTGGTCGATCCGTTCTCGCATCTGCCTTACGTGCTCGATGGTGGTTCGGTGGGCGGCTGGTTGCTGCTCCCACGCCTCTCTGGTGACATCCAGGAGCCCGCGGGGCTGTCGGCCGAACAGGAGCTTGAATTGGGTGAAGCCCGTGGACGCCTGGGGAACCTCTCAGATCCCGAAGAGCACGTAAGGCAGAATCTGATCCCAGTCACGTGTGTCCTCGGCCGCCACCTGGCGTAGCATCTGTTTGAGCGTCTGGTTGAAACACTTGACCAGGCCGTCGGTCTGGGGGTGGTAGATGGTCGTGCGGAGCTGTTGGACCTGGAGGAGCTTACAGAGGTTGGCCATCACTCTAGACATGAACGGGGTGCCCTAGTCAGTCAGTATCTGGGACCTGTATGCCAACCCGACTACTCAGCAGGAACAGCTCCTGGGCGATGGCTTTGGCGGTGGCCTTGCGGAGTGGGACGTCTTCCGGGTAGCGGGTGGCATAGTCGACGATGACCAGGATGTGCTCATGGCCCCGGGCGGACTTCGGGAGCGGCCCTGCCAGATCCATTCCAATCTGCTCGAAGGGCACCTCAATGATGGGCAGCGAAATCAGCGGGCAGGGAGGAGGGAGATGGGGCGATGTTTGTTGGCAGGTTGGGCAGGCTTGGCAGAACCTCTTGACTTCGGCTTCCAGGCCTGGCCAGTGGAACTGGGCCCGAAGGCGCTGTATCGTGTTCTGGGGTCCAAGGTGGCCTGCCATCGGATGCGCGTGGGCTATCTCCAACAGGGCCCCAGTCTTGGAGCGGGGCATGACCAGCAAAAGTTTCTCCTCCCCCCTACGCTGGGCAACACAGTAAAGCAGACCATTATTGATCACGAAGTGAGAAGTGGGGTGGGGTGCAGGCTGGAGCTCCTTCCCATCCACCACTCTTACTTGGGCCCAACAGTGTTTTAGACGGTCGTCCTCGTGTTGCTCCTTGGCAAAACCCCCAGCCCCGGAGACCTGCTGGTAAAGATCAAATAAGAGGTTAGTGTCACGAGGGGGCAACTCACCATCCCTGGGGCTTTCCGAGGCCAGCAACACGGGACGCCGTCGGGCCCTCCTGGAGGTCCTCCGCTTGGGGTGGCTCCCGGCCGAGTTGGCGGGCTGGGTGGTGGCGGCGAGCAGGCGGTCAAAACCTGGCCAGTCTCTACCGAGGAGAACCACTTCCACCAGCCCTGCTCCGGGTAGAGCCTGGATGGTGACGAGCTGGGCCGGCACCTCTCTTGTATCGCCATGTACGCAGGTGACTGGTAGCTTCGTCTTTGTTTCGACCCGCGGAGGTAGGATGGTGGTCTTCAACAGGCTGACCGCACAGCTGGAGTCCAGGAGAGCCAGATATGGGTGGCCGTTGATGGTCACCTCCGCCTGCGCCAAGCTCGTCCCGGTGAGCGAGGTTCCTCGGTGGGCATGGGTTCATCCTGCGGGCCGGGAACCGCTGGTCTGCTCACTGGCCGCTGGGTGCCCTCCGGCGCGCATCGCTCCTGGACCACCCTTCGGGGAAACGGTGGCGCTCGCTCCCAAACCTCCCGGTGTTGGGTGGCTTCCGCCAGCTCAATGGCCTCCGCGAGCTCGTCGATGTTGGCGGGGTTCCGCATGCCTGTTGCCTGACGAAGCGTTCCGCTGACACCAACATAACCAATGCTGGGCGAGGCGGGAGAGACTCGCAGCTTGAGCCCGTGCGGGCCGGCGTGTTTCATAGGACCACTCATGAAACAGTTGTGCGGCACTAAGCGGCAATAACCCCGCCCGGCCCAAGATCTCCCTCTTCAATCCTTCATAGGAAGCACTCTGTTTGGGGGTCAGAGCGAAGTAAACGCGCTGCACTTCTCCCGTCAGGAGCGGGGCTAGGATCCGGCCCCACTCGTCTCTGGGCCACGCCTCCCGGACTGCGTCGCTTGGACCCGGGGATCAGGTAGCGGAGTTCGCTGGGCAGTGGCGGTGCGGAGCGTGGTGAGCTCCCGTTCGGTTTCCCCTTGGCGGAAGGCCATGTGTTCCATTATTTGCTGCTGGCGGATGCTCACCTCGGTGAGGTGTTTCAGAAGCTTGTCCATGTTGGGGGAGGAGCGCCACCTGGGGGAACAGAGAGGGTAGGTGAGCCGACAGAAAACAAACGGAAATCCCCAACCAAAACAATCCGAAGGACTTCCGGGGTGAACCCGGAAGTGCAAACTCAACATGCAGGGAATGTGTCGGTGACTTCTTCACTGTAATGCCCGCATTCTCCACCAGTGTGACGGGGTGAAGAAGCACACGACATGAGGATGCAGGTGAGTTCCCCGAAGGGTGGATTTTATTTAAGGTGGAAGTGCAAAGAAGTAGGTTAGAGTGCAGGCCGTGGGTGCTCGGCGTCTCGTCTTCAATCCTCCTAGTGTGGTGTAGTGCAGTGTGGGTCCGTGCTCTTCTCCCGTGAAGTGTCACACGCTGCGGTCTGTGGGAAATAGCAGAGGATAAGGTTAGCCGAGTCTTGTGGAGACATCTCTCACCTCTCTGCTCGTCTCTCAGGCTTATAAAGCGGGTGCTTGACGATCCTCAGGTGTGACCGCTCAGCCCGTGATGAGCGGGTGCAGGTGTGGCTGGTCTGTTTCCAGGGCGACGCTGATGGAGGCTCGGGACGCTTGTCACACAACACAACTATACTCTTTTCAAGGTCTAGTTACGTCATTACTGCAGGTTGAATGATTCAGATTGGCTAAGAGAAAACAGATAATCATATTTCATCACATCGGCTGATAGGCAGAAGCATATCTCCATCGATCAAACTGCTAAAGCTGGAACCCCAGAATTAGGACCGTAGTGATCTTCCAAGTCGTGAATAGGTGCCAGCTTGTCCGGAACAACAAGTCTGTCAACCTCCCTTGGATGCCAGTTGTCCACCTCCAATACGGATCTGTAACAAAGAATATTAGCGCACTTACACAGATACACAGCTTCTTCAATGTTGGAGTTGGTCGAGCTCTAGCTCTGACCAGAAACTTTCCCAAAACATACTGATAGCATGTTCTTTCTCTCAGTACGAGGTACAGACAATATTCATCTTATTCTCTAGTGATGGAAGATTCAAAGTAAAATAAAAAAAAGAAAATATGAAAAGAATAATAAACAATCAAACAGTATTGAAGCGGCAGTGGATTTTAGAACCCACCCCCTTCACAGGTGTGTACAGTATGGAGTGAGTTAATATTGAAGGGTTAGTTCACCCAAAAATGAAAATTAGCCCATGATTTACTCACCCTCAACCCATCCTAGGTGTATATGACATTCTTCTTTCAGATGAATAAAATAGACAGAGTTATATTTAAAAATGTCTTGGCTCTTTCAAGCTTTACAATGGCAGTGACTTCGTTTTTGAAGTCCATAAAAGTGCATCTATCCATCATATAACTGCTCCATACGGCTCCAGGGGGTTAATAAAGGCCTTCTGAAGCAAAGTGGTGCGTTTGTGTAAGAAAAATATCCATATTTATATAATTTTATAGACTAAAACTTCTGGCTGACCTCTGTACACATCGATTTACGGCGAAAGAGTAACCCTTGACCCTTGACGCATGCGTATTGACGAACGCAGAAGTGCCAGAGGATTGAGCAAAACAAAACACTGGTCATGAATTAGAAGTTTAAAATGAGAATTTTTTATGAGAAATTGAGGAGGATTTCGATATAAGAGAAGGGGGGCTTGAGTTTGTTGCCCAGCCCTATCCGCGAGAGCCGTCAAAGCTTACGATGCTGCTATACATTACGCCATGCTATACATAAGGCATTTTCGCCCACAGGACTGCCGCATACTGGATGTTTTTCCCTTTTCACACCATTCTTTGTAAAGCCTAGAAATAGTTGTGCGTGAAAATCCCAATAACTAAGCAAATTGTGAAATACTCAGACCGGCCCGTCTGGCACCAACAACCATGCCACGCTCAAAATTGCTTAAATCACCTTTCTTTCCCATTCTGACATTCAGTTTGGAGTTCAGAAGATTGTCTTGACCAGGACCACACTCCTAAATGCATTGAAGCAACTGCCATGTGATTGGTTGATTAGATAATTGTATTAATGAGAAATTGAACAGGTGTTCCTAATAATCCTTTAGGTGAGTGTATTTGGAAACTACTGTTATGGTTGGCGGCTGTAATGAAGCGCACGACGAAGGAGATACTCAATACTGACTTTCAATCTAATAATAAACATGACAAACAAGAGAATTACTTGGGGAAATTGCAACCACGTTACGTATAGACATTAACAATACAGGAAACACTATTGGCTATTTTAAAAAAGGGGAGGAGCTGTTCGATATGTCCCGCCCTATCTTCCTGTTTCAGTGGAAATTACATCACCACATTGAATAATGCTGCACGTTTCAAGACACTTCAATGGGACTTCAAACCACCAAACTTGTCCCTATAACCTTACCCATATCCCATTAGCAGCAAGTGTTTTTCAATACAATATGAACACAATAAGTACTTACTTTTTATGATTTTAACTACATAGTTTTTAAGGACATATATAAAAAGTGACCAACTATGGTATATTTATGTACTTTCTTTAAAATAATTTCCACCTGCTTTGATAATAATGTAATGACAATCAGGCCTTTTAAGTATGACTTAACTGTTGTAATATTTCTCCAGTACAACATGGTCTCTAATACAGCAGAATATGAACTATGATTTTAAAGCTTTCCAACAGGAAGTGCTCTGAATCCATTGGTTCACATTTGCCTGGCTCTCCGTCTATCTCTCCCTCTCTTTTCCCTTTCTTTCAGAGCTCTGATAAGGAGTATTACACTGTCACATACAGTGGGGGATGGCTAATCTGAGAAAGAAACATTGCTCCCTGTTTTCCAATTTGCATGCTAATAGAGTTCCCATGCTCATCTGTTCATCTGATATAGCCTGATCATAGCTATTACCAGAGGCATCAACCATTTCTTTCTTATTTGAGGGGGCACCAGCGGCTCTTCTGACTTATATAACCATATACAGTAGATCTGTTAAGGCTGGTATACATAGCCCTACCAAAACACAACATTTCAAACATTATTAATCAAAATCGACTGGGTCGAAAGTTTAAAAGGGCACATACATTTTGAATGGGCATGAAGTTGCAGGTTAAAGCATATTATACATACATAAATATAGTAAAGAAGGCTCCCGGTGGTGTAAAAATAGCTTGCACTCTACATAAAGAAATTACATTTAATTTAACTTAATCCACTTTAAAACCCAGACACAAAAAACACACCCATACACACACACCAACCTTTAATTCAAACTAGACTTGAAAGAGCCAGATACACAAACATACTAACATTTGGCTCAGATATAAAGGAGTCATGAAATGGGTTTATATTCCACAGGCAGATTAAATAATTTTGCAACACATGTAACTTTAAAACCGTGCATGTGTAAGACGTCCCATGAATTCAGATCAAAAGAGGAACTGTGAACACTTTTGGAGTAAGGTATTGCAGCATGAAAGAGAGCTTTGTTTTGGAAAGTGTGTGTCTGTGTGTGTCCGTGTCTGTGTGTGTTCCGCTGAACACAGCAGCATCCTTCCGGCCGGAAGCTGTAGCCCAAGTACATCAGCAAGTCAATTACACCAGCTAAGGGACTTTCTCAGAGATTAGTGTGTGTGTGTGTGTGTGTGTGTGTGTGTGTGTGTGTGTGTGTGTGTGTGTGTGTGTGTGTGTGTGTGTGGCATGTTTTCGTGAAATATCAGGACACAAATGTGTATAATGACATGGGTATGACATAGGTATTACAAAAAGAGGGTGAAATATGAGGACGTTCCCCATGTCCTCACTTTTCAAAATGCTTATAAATCACACAGAATGAGGTTTTTTTCACAGAAAGTGAACTGCACAGTCTCCTGTGAGGGTTAGGTTTAGGGGCAGGGGCAGTGTAAGGGGATAGAAAATACGGTTTGTACGGTATAAAAACCATTACGCCTATGGAATGTCCTCACATTTCACAAAAACAAACATGTGTGTGTGTGTGTGTGTGTGTGTGTGTGTGTGTGTGTGTGTGTGTGTGTGTGTGTGTGTGTGTGTGTGTGTGTGTGTGTGTGTGTGTGTGTAAGTGTGTGTGTAAGTGTAAGTGTGTGTGTAAGTGTGTGTGTAAGTGTGTGTGTAAGAGTGTACTTGTCTACCTATCTAACAGGGGACCTTGGTGTCGTAACACCTTGTGTGTGTGTGTGTGTGTGTGTGTGTGTGTGTGTGTGTGTGTGTGTGTGTGTGTGTGTGTGTGTGTGTGTGTGTGTGTGTGTGTGTGTGTGTGTGTGTGTGTGTGTGTGTGAATGAATGCCAGCGTAAATGTCTGACTCATTCTCAACACCATACAGTATCCCAAATACAATTCTTTACGCATATGCATAGCTGACAAATAACATGGATATAAACTTTTGTTTTCAACATCGTTTCTTCAACAATGATTTTTGATTTTGGGGCATTTTTGTTAAATGAGGGACACATTAAAACTGCCTTAGAGACTTTTTATCTGACAAATTTTTTATTTGATTGTCTATAATTATATTATATTGTTGAGGAGGTTGAGGAGATTCCCCCCTTCAATGTAAAGTGCTTTGAGTACCCAGAAAAGCGCAATATAAATGTAACAAATTATATTATATTATATTATATTATATTATATTATATTATATTATATTATATTATATTATATTATATTATATTATATTATATTATTATAAAGTGTCCATCATAAAATATTAATTGTTAGATTGATCTTTGTTGTTAAAAAATATTTTAATAAATGTTTACACAATTACAACAGAATGAACTAAAGAGCTTAAATACACAATATAACAAACTAAATGCAAACAGGTGTGATCTAATTAATCATATAATGAATTGTCATTACAACCAAGGGACAAGCAGGAACATAGAACAAATGGAAACAAAGCAGAGCTGGTGGGACTGAGGCGGAGCCAGATGGAGCCGAAGGGGTGGAGAAAATGAGTGCAACGAACGGCTCGTAATTTCATGGTGCAGGCAGGTTGACATCTGACCAAGGCGTAGCCGGAGGGATAAGGGAGCCCTGTGCAGCCATAAGAACGATGGTATGTGGTGAAGCCGAGGGAGGGAGGAGCCAAGGTGGAGTGACAGGATCAGTGGCTGGAGGCAGAGCCGGGGGATCCACTTGCCTAGGCGGAGCTGGAGACCTGAAGACCCGAGGCAAATCGACACAATATAGAGGAGAGGAGAAGAGACAATATAGAGTTAGAGGAGAAGACGAGGGACTGAAGGAAACAAATGGAAGCAAGTCTGATGGACTGGCTGACTTTAGAATTTGGGTGGAAACTCTGGAGACACAGGAGACTTGGAGCTGGGGGGGACCAGTGGAGACACAGGAGACTTGGAGCTGGATGGGACCAGTGGAGACACAGGAGACTTGGAGCTGGATGGGACCAGTGGAGACACAGGAGACTTGGAGCTGGGGGGGACCAGTGGAGACACAGGAGACTTGGAGCTGGATGGGACCAGTGGAGACACAGGAGACTTGGAGATGGATGGGACAAGAGGAGACACAGGAGACATGGAGCTGGATGGGACCAGAGGAGACTTGGCAGAGGCTGGGAATAAGGAAAACATCCTATTCCAATTCTCTCAAATCCTCTACCAAAAATTATAAAAACAGTTTGCAGAGGTCAGCTTCAGCTCACCCTAATCAGTGAGAGTGTGGACATTGTCTTCCTTCATTCCCCCATACTCCACGGATCCCACAAAGACACATACTGTTGCTGGCTCACACACCTGGTCAGACTCACAGTGGAGCTCGGGCTCCAGGGCGATGGTTGGCTCAGCCCTCATTTTGGGCTCTGGCTCATGCATCATGGAGGGCTGAAGCCCTCTGTCTGTGATGGGCTCTGGCTTCATGTCTGAAAAGGACAAGCAGGGACGAGGATTAATCCCACAATGACACATGCTGTTTCTGGCTCACACACCTGGTCAGACTCACAGTGGGGCTCGGGTTCCAGGGCGATGGTTGGCTCATCCCTCAGTTTGGGCTCTGGCTCATGCATCACTGAGGGCTAAAGCCCTCTGTCTGCGATGGGCTCTGGCTTCATGTCTGTACAGGACCAGCAGGGATGGGGAATAAGGAAAACATCCTTTTCCAATTTATTATAAAAACAGTCTTTTACATGTCTTGGACCGTGTTGTGTTCATTTTCAAACTGCACCAGAGTTAATTTGTAAGCGGACCAAGACCCATCTTTTTAGAAGTCTCAGTTCACTTGTTTGGTGCGCAACAGGGTTCAGATGCAGTGTTCACACTCATTCAAATGAACCGCACTAACAGAGCAATCGCACCAGCGTTGGTTTTAATCCAACTAAACATGCCAAGTGTGAACACACCCTTAAGCCCTATTCGGAGAGTAATTGTTTCTCGTGGGGTCGTAAGGTATGTTTATCATTGACAGGGGCTAGTCAGTGATTTTATTGTCGTCCGAATCCAGAATGTCAGTGTTTTTCTCCCACCACCCTCATAAAAATCCTCGGCCAAAGTACCTACTGTTTTTTGACAAACACCAAGGTTGTGTGGTAATTTAATTGCCGTTTTAATTGCCGTGAGTTTTCAAGAATATATCACTTCAAAATTCACTGTATATCGTTTTTGACCACTGCAGAGCACCGTATGTTTGCGCTTTGCTGTAATTTGGATGCATTTTAAAGATCTAGACTTTTATTACTGAAATGCTGGCAAGTATTTACAAGAGCAATATATTTCATCACAAAAAAAAAAAAAAAGAAGAAAAGCATGTAAACATTTGAAATGGGCCGTTATTACAGCAGCAATTATATGTGTTAAAATAACCAAGCAGCATTATGTTTACCTCATGTAAATAAGAGGCTGTATTAGGGCTGGGCGATAAAACGATAACGATATGTATCGCGATAGACACGTAATCGATATCAATAAAAAATGCGTTCGATAAAATGTTCAATCATTTTTTATTTTCTCGTCGGAAGAAACCAGAGGTTGCGAAGCAAGTTTGGTTGCACTAAAAAAGGCACTCACTCTGTGGTAACCAAGAAATGTAGGGAATGACAGGCTAACAGCCAATCAGGTAACTATATCTAGTTTGGTTGCGCCATGTCGTTGTCTCGCGTTGGATTCATTCTTCAGTAAACAGAAACGGCGTGGAGTGATAAGTGGAAAATGAGTGCCGCGGCGAGCGAGGAAATTGTTGATAAAACAGGAAAACAAGCCAGCTCGCCAGTAATAAAATAAGTCTGACCGTCGTCCCCACCAAGACTGGTCAGCGCGAACCTCCGCTGACAGCGCGCGCGCCTCGTTCGTTTGTGCTATTCTTGACTTTGGCTGAATCCGAAATCGCCCCCTAAAACCTCAATCACTATTCCCTACTTTAGTCCACTGATATAGTTCAACTGAAGGAGTGAATGAAAACAAGTGAGAGAATTCGGACAGGCGCTGTGTGTACATCGGCTGTACACTCGTTATTGCGGTGCATTGTGGGATAGAATGAGTGCACTCAATAACGTCCACTATGGTTTCGGACACCACTACAAATAGCTGTCCCCTCAAATAATGCCCTATTTAAGGGCATAGGGGACGATTTCGGATTCAGCCTTTGAAACAACATGGAGAGGTAATGTTACTCTGCATCAGTGCCTTATGACAAAGCATCTAAACAGTAACCGTTACAAAGAAATAACAGAGGCAATGCACCTTTATGTTAAGAGATAATGAAGTGTTCATTGTGATTTTAGACTTGTGTTTATATTTTAACCATGTTTTCCATGGTTGTGTTGACATTTCTGCCTTTATAACTGAGGGGATTATAATCAGAAGAAGGTTAAGTTTAAAATAAAAATGTTTATTTTAAATGGGTCATAAAACATATCAATAATTATCGATATCGACCGATATGAAACACTTATATCGTGATAAAGTTTTCAGCCATATCGCCCAGCCCTAAGCTGTATTAACTCATTTCCGCTCATTTCCATGTGGAATAAAATGACATCCTTTATTTTGAGATAAAATACAAGACAGAAAACCATTTTATCTACAATGTGCGTCTATATATCTTCCTATTTTTAAACAGATTTAAATGATTAAATATTAATTAGATATTATTTTCCTATTATTAAATGAAATATGCATTTATTCTATACCAAGCATTTTATTTACGGCATACAATGTTATTGAGCAAGTGAGCAGCACTTTCCCAGGTGCGCAGGATCACAAAACTCGCTGCTCCACATTTGGATGTCATCCGAATGCACAAATTTTATCACTGGGGTGACATGCAGATTTATTTTTACAGACATCCACGGAAACAATTACCGTCTGAATAGCGCTTTTGGCTACTTTTATGGCAACTTTAAGGTGTTTTTTGGAGCTTGGCGGCCCCTGGTCATTTTACTTTGATTGAGGACACAAGCTAAACAAGTTAACGAAAGTCAAATGGGTTTGGAGCAACATAAGTGACAGCATTTTCATTTTTGGGAACTATTGTGAACTATCTGAGCTATTCCTTTAAATAGTCCTGTAGCGTGTCATGAAATAATGTGTATAATTATTATAAAAGAATCATGCTGTTTGAAATAGTTTTAGGATTATGTTGAAGGTAACAATTGCAAGAATCGATCTCCATATTTTCCACTGTCACGTTCTGTCAGTGCATACTTCAATTCCCTTGGCTTTGTTCGCTGCATCATGCTTCAGATTTCTCTGAAAACATGCATATTTCCTTAAGCATCTCTCAGAGAATGCAGGCACGGCAAAAGAAGTTTCGGCATGCCTTGGGAATAAAGACGAACAAAAGCCAGATGTGAGCATGTTTACTTGGCCCATAGTTTCTGTCGACAACGCTGTACACAACCCCCTCCCTCCTCACACCCACATTTTTCCATACCCATCTGACTCTTTCAGTTCTTCCTGAATTAAGAAGGTTACATTAGACAGCTGGGTCACAGACAGGGTCAACGGTGACCGTACTGAGAGTGATGTCCGTTTGTGACGACTGTGAAGAAAGACACCTAGTAAGAAGTGTTAAGCGGTTTACACATGTTTCCTGTGAGATCACAGGCATTTCATATTGATTTATGAATGGAGAAGGTCCATAACACTTTACTATAAAAAGGATTTGCATCTCAGAGTACGGCTTTACAATCTTAATAAAAATGCAGGGGAGGATGGCATATATAAATAGAATATCATAGTCATAATCTTTGAGAAGCCACGAGAAGTTAAAGGCTCATATATCATTTACATTAATACTTATAAATCATTGTATTAAAATATATCTAAAAAAAATCTTTAAAATACAGAAGCATATACAGTACATTACTCATAATCAGTAAATTATGCCCATTTTAACTACTTGTAAAGTCTTTTATCCAAAAACTATCATTCAACTCATGTCAACTAGAATTATTTGTTATTTATTTTTTGCCACGTGATTCACTAAAGGAATTGTGCAAATAATTTAACAGTGCAAGAACACCCACTAAATAAATTTACAAACAATTTTGGACTTTAATGATGTGGCACTAAAGGAATTTTTTAGGGTGGGGCTAAATGAACCGCATGAACATGCCCTTCAGTTGAGTGGTTCCTCATTTACCGTGGAAGTTGCGGACGAGGAGCCCCGCCATCCCACAGTACCTACAACACCAGAGTGTCTCCATGCCCCTACTGTCATGTCTGGATTTGTTCACGTCATGCCCGCCAAGCCACAGTCTTTCCATGTCCAGAGTCCTGCGACATCTCCTGTCCACGTCCAGAGTCCAGCGACGTCTCCAGCCTGTGACCAGAGTCCAGAGAGGGCTCCAGCCCATAACCAGAGTCCAGAGATGGCTCCAGCCCCTGACCAGCGTCCAGAGATGGCTCCAGGTCATGACCTCATAGCTCTGCACATCAGCACAATAACTTTTTTTTGGGGGGTGCCTCTCTGGCCCCCTGAACTGCCTGCAACGCCATGGTGCCCTGAACTGCCTGCGCCCATATGGCTTCCTGAACTTCCTGCACCACCATGGTCCCTTGAACTTCCTGCGCCTCTATGGCTTCCTGAACTGCCTGCGCCGCCCATGCTCCACGGCTCAGGTCCACCCATGCTCCAAGGCTCAGGTCTGCCCAGATCCACCCATGCTCCATGGCTCAGGTCCGCCCATCTTCCCAGGCCCATCTCTGCCTTGCCAGGGTCCATGTCCTGTCCCACTGCACGGGCCTGGTCCACCATCCCTCCCCCAAGACCATCTCCGCTCCACCACCCTCCTGGACTGTTTTGATAACTTTGGTTTTGTTGGGCCTCGGGAGCCGCCCATAAAGGGGGGGATATGTCACTGTTTTGGGTTTTGTTTGTGTTCATGTCTTTGTATTTATGCTCATTGTCCCGTCCCTGGTTTTGTCATGTGTTCCTGTTTGTCATGTGATCCTGTCATGTGCTCCATTGTCATGTGGTTCCCTTGTCCTCATGTGTTGTGTTCTCATTGGTTGTTTTTGTCATGTGTTCATCAGTTCTGTTTTGTCATTGGTTCATTGTTTGATTGTTCACAGGTGTTCCTTGTTAGTCATTAGTACTTGTGTATTTAAGCCCTCATGTTTGCCTTGTTCCCTTGTCTAGTATTGTTTCCTGTATACCACTGTTGGTGAGTCTGTCATGGTCATGTTTATGTTAGTTTCACGTTTCAAGTCTAGTCAGGTCTTTTGTTTATTTTGTATTTCTTCACGTTTGGATGACATCAAACTGCACATGGGTTCTTAAAGCTTGCCTCCAGTGGATCAATGTTACAGATGGCTAGACGACTGGGTCAGAGCATCTCCAAAACTGCAGCTCTTGTGGGGTGTTCCCGGTCTGCAATGGTCAGTATCTATCAAAAGTGGTCCAAGGAAAGAACCAGCGACAGGGTCATGGGCGGCTAAGGCTCATTGATGCACGTGGGGAGCAAAGGCTGGCACGTGTTGTCCAATCAAACAGATGAGTTACTGTAGCTCAAATTGCTCAAGAAGGTAATGCTGGTTCTGATTGAAAGGTGTCAGAATACACCGTGCACCAGGTTTTGGTCTGCTATTGGTCGATCACATGTGAGTAAACGTGTTAACAGAGAAGAGAAGAGTGTTGCTGCAAGAGGGAGAGGAAGTTATTCTGAATAAGGATTATGAGGCACATTTTAAAAAGTCCATATTGAATTTATCACTTTTACAAAAAGTGCTCTTTGTAATAATGTCAAATTGAAAGTTTTATTTTACAATACATTTTAAATCATTATGTTTTAATAATATACATTTTAATATATATAATAAACGTGATATATATATATATATATATATATATATATATATATATATATATATATATATATATATATATATATATTAGATTAGATTAGATTAGATTAGATTAGATTCAACTTTATTGTCATTACACAAGTACAAGTACAAGGCAACGAAATGCAGTTTAGGTCTAACCAGAAGTGCAATAGCAGCAAGTGCAGGATATACAATGGATGCGTAAGTGCAGGACATGGATATGTACTGAATATGTATAAATATGTATAAATAGAGAGACGTTATTACTATAAACAGAACTGAATTTACAGGTGAATATGTACAGTGAATAAATATACAGATGGCTATTACTATAAACAGAATTTACAGGTGAATATGTACTATGAATACAATATACAGATGGCTATTACTATAAACAGAATTTTACAGATAGAGGTATACAATAATATGTTAGGCTAATATGAGGAATAGCAGTGGATTAGGGTAGTGCAATAAATTATGGACAGAGCTATCCGGAAAAAAAAAAAGTGTAAAGTGCAATGGAAAGTGGTTGCATATTACAGTTAGAAGTACAGTGCAAAATGCAAATGTAAACATTGGTACTATAAATACAGTCGGCAGTGCAAATGAGCATAATCCAGTTAAGATATGGCAGTGCAAGATGCATATGTAAACAGTTGTTACTGTGATAAACAGTCGGTAGTGCAAATAACAAAGTGAAGGAAGATGTGAGGTAGGAGAGTTATCAGTTTATGAGGGAAGTGGATCAACGGGGGTTAGAGTTCAATAAAGAGACAGCTCTGGGGAAAAAACTGTTCTTTAGTCTGCTGGTCCTGGTCCGGTGGATCCTGAAACGCCTGCCGGAGGGCAGGAGAGAAAACAGTCTGTGGGCTGGGTGAGAGGAGTCCTTGAGGATTCTGCGAGCTCGATGCAGGCAGCGTTTCCTCTGGATGTGCTCGATGGCAGGCAGTGGAGTCCCTGTGATGCGCTGGGCAGTTTTCACCACCCGCTGCAGTGCCTTGCGCTCCGCAACAGAGCAGCTCCCATACCACACTGCCACACAGTTGGTCAGGATGCTTTCTATTGCGCAGCGATAGAAGTTCACCAGGATAGCCGAGGAGAGCTGATTCTTCCTCAGTGTCCTCAGGAAGAAGAGGCGCTGGTGAGCCTTCTTGACCAGGCTGGAGGTGTTGGTCGTCCACGACATGCCCGCCGAGATGTGGATCCCCAGGAACTTGAAACTGGAGACACGTTCAACAGCCATTCCATTGATGTGGATGGTGTCGTGTGTGCCTCTTGACTCCTTCCTGAAGTCCACGATGAGCTCCTTCGTTTTGGTGGTGTTGAGGAGCAGGTTATTATCAGCGCACCATGTGGCCAGGTGCTGGATCTCTTCCCTGTAGGCAGTCTCATCGTTGTTGCTGATGAGCCCGATCACCGTAGTGTCGTCCGCAAACTTGACGATAGAATTAGATCCATACACAGGCTTGCAGTCGGCGGTGAAGAGGGAGTAGAGAAACGGGCTTAGCACACAGCCCTGTGGTACACCAGTGTTGAGTGTGATGGATGTGGAGCAGGTGAATCCTGAACGAACATTCTGGGGTCTGTCAGTTAGGAAGTCCAAAATCCAGTTACACATTGAAGTGTTGATGCCCAGGTCTCCAAGTTTGGCTATTAACTTGGATGGGATGACAGTGTTGAATGCGGAGCTGAAGTCAACAAACAGCATGCGTGCATACGTGTTCTTATGGTCCAGATGGGTGAGCACAGAGTGCAGTGCCATGGAAACGGCATCCTCTGTGCTCCTATTGCTGCGGTAGGCAAACTGGTGTGAGTCCAATGTGGATGGTAGAGAGTCTTTTAGGTGTTCCAGGACCAGCCGCTCAAAGCACTTCATGACGATGGGTGTGAGTGCTACAGGGCGGTAGTCATTAGGGCACCTCGGGTTAGAGTGTTTTGGCACTGGCACAATGGAAGTGCGTTTAAAGCATGAAGGTACAGCTGCTTGGGCAAGAGACAGGTTGAAAATGTCTGTAAAAACCCCAGCGAGCTGCTCCGCACATGCCCTGGGCACACGTCCAGGGATGTTGTCTGGTCCAGCAGCCTTGTGTGCGCTGATCCGGCTCAGTGCCTTGCAGACATCTGTGGAGGAGAGTGTGATTGGTGGGTGGTCAGCTGAGGGTTTGAGCTTGGTGGCAGTTTCTCTGTTGTCTCTTTCAAAGCGAGCATAAAAGTGATTTAGCTCGTTCAGGAAGTTGACATCAGTGGCTGCGGGGGTGGAGTGGGTGGGTTTGTAGTCACTGATGGCCTGGATGCCCTGCCACATGCGTCGAGGGTCAGAGTTGGAAAAGTGACCCTCTATCTTTAGCTTGTAGCAGTGCTTGGCCTTTTTGATGCCCCTCTTCAGGTTTGCCCTATATATATGTATATACCTAAAGGATTATTAGGAACACCTGTTCAATTTCTCATTAATGCAATTATCTAATCAACCAATCACATGGCAGTTGCTTCAATGCATTTGGGGTTGTGGTCCTGGTCAAGCCAATCTCCTGAACTTCAAAATGAATGTCAGAATGGGAAAGAAAGGTGATTTAAGCAATTTTGAGCGTGGCATGGTTGTTGGGGCCAGACGGGCCGGTCTGAGTATTTCACAATCTGCTCAGTTACTGGGATTTTCACGCACAACCATTTCTAGGGTTTACAAAGAATGGTTTGAAAAGGGAAAAACATCCAGTATGCGGCAGTCCTGTGGGTGAAAATGCCTTGATGATGCTTGAGGTCAGAGGAGAATGGGCCGACTGATTCAAGCAAATAGAAGAGCAACTTTGACTGAAATAACCACTTGTTACAACCGAGGTATGCAGCAAAGCATTTGTGAAGCCACAACACGCACAACCTTGAGGCGGATGGGCTACAACAGCAGAAGACCCCACCGGGTACCACTCATCTCCACTACAAATAGGAAAAAGAGGCTACAATTTGCATAAGCTCACCAAAATTGGACCGTTGAAGACTGGAAAAATGTTGCCTGGTCTGATGAGTCTCGATTTCTGTTGAGACATTCAGATGGTAGAGTCAGAATTTGGCGTAAACAGAATGAGAACATGGATCCATCATGCCTTGTTACCACTGTGCAGGCTGGTGGTGGTGGTGTAATGGTGTGGGGGATGTTTTCTTGGCACACTTTAGGCCCCTTAGTGCCAATTGGGCATCGTTTAAATGCCACGGCCTACCAGAGCATTGTTTCTGACCATGTCCATCCCTTTATGACCACCATGTACTCATCCTCTGATGGCTATTTCCAGCAGGATAATGCACCATGTCACAAAGCTCGAATCGTTTCAAATTGGTTTCTTGAACATGACAATGAGTTCACTGTACTAAAATGGTCCCCACAGTCACCAGATCTCAACCCAAAAGAGCATCTTTGGGATGTGGTGGAACGGGAGCTTCGTACCCTGGATGTGCATCCCACAAATCTCCATAAACTGTAAGATGCTATCCTATCAATATGGGCCAACATTTCTAAAGAATGCTTTCAACACCTTGTTGAATCAATGCCACATAGAATTAAGGCAGTTCTGAAGGCGAATGTTTCAAAGACAATCGAAGTAACTACATACAAAGATGTACTTCAACACGTTCAACTAATTGAATTTAATATAAATGTAATCTTTAATACATTTTCTTTTAATTGTGATTAACGTCCATAGTAAGTCTCAAAAACATTACATTCGTTTCACATTTAAGTATATTCTTTTAAAGTATATTATTTCCATAATAAGAACTCTTTTTAAAAGTATGCTAAAGTCTCAAGGACCGTCTCCAGTAGCTGAAGCTGATCTTTAAAATGAGAGGCACATCTGGACATACGGTCTTCTCCATCATTTGATCGTCATCATTTGACGAATTACATACTCAACAGAAATGCACTCATATTTCTCTTTTTAATTAAAATATTTACCAATTGCTTTCTGTGTTATACAGTCCGAGTTCTGTGAATAAGGTGCATTCTATAAAAAGCCTAAAAATGAATGTGCAAAACATTTATATTTAAAAGCATATTTCCCTGTACAGTTTGAAACAAGGAAAATGTTGGTTTGTGAGCAAATCAATTTTGATTTTGGCTTAATGAATGGTTTGATTTACAAACATGTTTTGAATGATCAAAGTGAGCATGACTAAAAAAAAAACAACTCTCACATGAACTCGATGACAGCCTCTAAATTTAACCTCTACACTTGAAGTTAATTCGATTTTTTTCTCTTTATTTGCACAAGACATATAAAATGTGGTTTTTGATGCCATATATTGGCACCTGAAAATTAAGAACAGGAGTAATTAATAAGAATAAAAACAATCTGAATTAAGTTTGCATGAAGCAATTTAATCAATAAAACAAAAGTTCAGGCACAAGTTACTGATTATCTGGCAGCCTCAGCCCGTCTAACTTGCCTGCGTTCCATTTTGGGAACAGTTAAAAAGTTGGAGATGGGTCAAGTGGAAAAATGACGTATTATGTAAATAACCTGTGTCAAAAAATAGCCCTTCAAATGAAATGCAGAGACAAGACCATTTTAGCTGTTTATGTGCTTATGACCACTAAGTTGGCTGTGTAATGCATCCAAGCTGCAGAGACCTATTGCAAACAGTTGTATTCCACATCAGTCGGTAACCATCTGCATTCACACACCCTTTGCCAGGGACGGCAACTTGAACAAGCAAGGGAGACTGGTAGAAAGTATGTTACTCATTCACCAAATTTAACACTCTACCCAGCAGTTCTTACCGCGACTTGGATCTTACAAAACCGTATTAGCATGATAACGATCTGTTTATTATAAATGTGCACTGTAGCTTTGCCGTCTGCACTTTAAAGGGATAGTTCACCCAAAAATGAAAATTCTTTCATCATTTACTCACCCTCAAGTTGTCCCAAACCTGTATGAGTTTCTTTCTTCTGCTACACTACACAAAAGAATATATTTTGAAGAATGTTTGTTACAAAGCAGATAGAGCAACCATTGACTACCATAGTAGGGGAACAAATACTATGGTAGTCAATGGTTGCTCTATCTGCTTTGTAACAAACATTCTTCAAAATATATTCTTCAGATTTTTCAATTTGCTCAATTCGCGGTGTGTCATTCGCGTGAATCACGGCGCCTCATTCGCGCAAATCGCACCGCAGAATGTCTATTCGCGTCTTTGCATTGACTTAACATGTAAATCACTCGTGCAAATCGTGTCCGGTGTGAACGCACCATTAGACACGTGAGCATCACATCGATCATGTAAGAAATGTCTTGTCTCGATTGCTGGCTAACCATCTCTATGTTAAGGCAGAGAAATGTGAATTTCATGTCTCAAGCACCACCTTCCTCAGCTACAAGATCAGTCATAAAGGAGTGGAGATGGACACAGTAAAGTTCAAGGCTGTCACTGAGTGGCCCCGTCCTACCACGGTGAAGGAATTGCAGAGGTTCTTGGGATTTGCTAATTTTATTGGAGGTTTATCCGGAATTACAGTACCATCGCAAGCCCCCTTACATCAATGCTTAAGGGAAAACCAAGGAAATTGTTAGGAACTCAGCAAGCTCAGTCAGCATTTGAAGCCCTAAAAACCAGCCGGGTCAGAAGGTCTGGCTGTCTACTTGAGATCTGCACTTACGGCTGTCCAGCAGGAAGCTCAGCCCACGGTATGTAGACCCATTTCATATCTTACGACAGATTAATCCAGTAACATACAGGCTAGAGTTTCCTGCTCATTATCGTATCTCTCCTATGTGAGATGGTGGTCCGGTGGGTTAAACTATGGAACTGATACGCAGAAGGTTGCTGGTTTGATCCCAGCGGTCACCACCAGTGTGTCCTTGAGCAAGGCACTTTACTCCATGTTGCTCCAGGGGGATTGTCCCTGTAATAAGGGCACTGTAAGTCGCTTTGGATAAAAGCGTCTGCCAAATGCATAAAAGTAAATGTAAATGTCTCCTTCTTTTCATGTGTCTCTGTTGAAACCGGTCCATCTTGCTGCCGGCCCTACTACGGAGGAGAGAGAACTCCGCCACTTGAGATTGATGGAGCTCCGGCTTACCTGGTAAAGGAAATCCTGGATTCCAGGCATCACTAGGTGGACTGGGAGGGCTATGGCCCAGAGGAGAGATCATGGCTGGCTGCCAAGGACATCTTAGACCCATCATTGATTCAGGATTTCCACCGGACACACCCCGATCGACCTGCACCCAGACAAAGGGGATGGCCACGAAGAACACCTGGAGGTGTTCATAGAGGGGGGGATTCTGTAACATCTGCATCTGCCATCCATTCCTCCAACCGCCAGAGGGAGCCATCTCCTGAATACTGAATACTGCCCTATCCTCTTCCATCACTTCCTGTTCATACCTGTTATAAGCCATGTTGTTTGTTCATCATGTTGCAAAGTATTGCCAGTTTACCCTGTCTCTACCGAACGTTTCATTACCCTGTTTGTTTATGCCACGTGTATGATTCTCTGCCTGCTTTTGACCACGAATTTAGGATTATGGATTTGGACTTGTTAACTATCAGGACTGCCACTGCTGTGATCGGCTACTTGCTCTGAACACCCTTTTGTTTATACTGCTTTGTTTAATAAAGCACTGCATATGGATTCGAACAACCAACCGAGTCAGTCTCTGTTACACATATATACGACACGAGTATCCTAGTTAAATATTGGACATGAACGCTTATTCAAGTCGTATTTACCACTGGGAAGCTTTGGGATAATTTTGATACAGAGTTTCTGAATTGGAAGGGCCATAAACTTTAAATATAGCAGAGCCGAGAATGATTTCTGCTGTATTCTTCATTAGTTTTTTTTCCTTGTCTTGTCAGTAAAGTAGTGCATATTTACATATATTAATAATCATTTGAACCGGTTTGTATGCTTTATACACAGCAAAAATAGCCTGTATTTGACCAAAATTCCAGAATTGTCAACGAGTTGACTATCAAGATAAACACAAATAAATATACAAGAATAAACCATGGTGTCCTCCATGATTCCTGTTCTTCCCGACAGCAAAGCACTTGAATGTGACGAGCTCGTGATCACGACTTCAGAAGTGTGAAGTAGGAAATATATGACAGCATGTGAAGGTAGCGTAAATGTAGAGGCGTGTGCGCTGTGACTGATGGCTGTTGTAGTTCTAGACTAAATGTGTGCATGCATCTCACTTATCTCAGTTGCACAAAAACAGATTCAGTATTCTTCAAAGTGGATAAAAAACAGTGTGAATAGTATGCAAACCTACAATGATTATATATGTTGAAAACATAAATATACTCACTTTTTTAACCAATGTCTGTGCTGCTGACCTTCGGTGATCTAATTCAACCATACTAATATGCAAAAATGACTTTAGATAAACATCACATTTGTGTAAATTTTTTGGTCACACTTTAGATTAGGGCGCACATATTCACTATTAGCTAGGAGTTTTTCCTCAATAAACTGCTTATTAATAGTTAGTAAGGTAGTTGTTACGTTTATATTGGGTAAAATTAAAGGGATGTAGAATATGGTCATGCAGAATAAGGCATTAATATGTGCTTTATAAGTACTTATAAACAACCAATATGCTAGTAATAAAAACGCTTATAGGAACGCCCACCTGGAGGGCAAAACAAGGCTTTCCTCTGTTGCCCACCAGTCATTTTTACCAGGTTTGTAGTCAGTATTAATGCAGTAGTGATATTAAAATACCAAATTCAATATAAACCTTATTGATGGTGCTATTTTTGTACAGGAAAGCAGATGAACTCAGAATAATAGTGCAACACAAGGTTTCTTGTTAAGTGATTTTTTTTTCCATCGAAACCCATTTTAAACAAAACGCGCTGGGCTCATATTCTGGGCCCATCTGCTCGCCTGTATATAGTAAAGGCTACATCATAAAAATGGTGTAAACTGAATTTGATCTTTTAATATCTCTGTGTCAGTATATTAAAGGACTTTAAGGGTGGGTTGCATAAATAAGGATTCTTTAGCCTGATGTCAGTAATCTGTTTAAAATTAAGTGGTGCAACAACTCGATTTAAAATAAAAACCCATATCTACAAATCCTAGATTAGTGTTAAACTTTGCTTAATTGAATCCTTATTGGTGCAACCCACCCTAAAGTGTTTTTCATGTTAAATGTTTTAGAACGTCTCATTGTTTTTATCGATTGAAATACTGCAGCAGGTGCATGTGGATCATAAGTGCACAAAACGTTCATCTTCTTCACATATTTTTGTTTTAAGATGGAAATTTGACAGGCTTCTGCTGCATTTCAATTGAGTTCTATGGCGGTTTTGCCCTCCAAGGCTCCGCGACAGTCACGTGACTGAAAACTATGAATATACATGCTAATAAGCAACTAGATAATAGTGAATATGTGTATCTAATCTAAAGCGATTTTTTTTTTCTTCTGAAGTAAGAGTATTGATCTTTCTTCTGCAATCTAGAAGCTGAAAGGTTTGTTTGAGCAGCTCCCTCTACTGGACAGGCGTGAATTTGCATTTACTTTAGCCTGAGGCTTATTCATTTCACTTTTGGTGTGAAAGGGCCTTTACATTTGTCAAAAGTAGAACTTTTTGGTCTGTAATTAAAAAACAAAACAAGCAAGCTCAGCCCAGGTAACAAAAAGTAAAGCAGAAGATTTTTAACGCATTACTTTCCATAAAAAGTAAAGCAATTAAATACTTTTTTAAGGGAGTAATGCAATATTGTAATGCATTACTTTTAAAAGTAATTGGATCTGAATGTCAACTAATACATTATTTTGTGAACACTTTCTTGTTATTTGAACAACAGGGAATCAGTAGTTCCAAAGACAAAAAAGAAAACACGTTAACACTTTAGTTTAGGGTCTAATTCTCCAAAAAGTTGCTTTTTAGCATGCATATTACTAGGATATTGGCTGTTTATTTACTTATAAAGCACATAGTAATGCCTTATTCTGCATGACCATATTCTACATCCTTTGATCTTACCCCATACCTAAACTTAACAACTACCTTACTAACTATCAATAAGCAGTAATTAGGAGTTTATTGAGGCAAAATTCATAGTTAATAGTGAGAATTGGACCGTGTGACCGAAAACACACAGTATATTTTATATTTATTTTATTTATTCTTTTTGCAATTTGTATTGTCTGTGATAGAGAAAAGCGGTAACCCTTTACAATAAGGTTTCATTAGTTAACATTAGTTAATGTATTAACTAACATGAACTAACCATGAGCAATACGTTTGTTACTGTATTTGTTCATCTTCGTTAGTTAATAAAACATACAGCTGTTCATGGTTTGTTCATGTTAGTTCACAGTGCATTAACTAATGTTAACAAGATTTTAATAATGTATTAGTAAATGTTGAAATTAACATTAACAAAGATAAATAAATGCTTTATAAGTGCTGTTCATTATTAGTTCATGTTTACTAATGTAGTTAACTAATGTTGACTAATGAACCTTATTGTTAAGTGTTACCGAAATAGCATATATAAGAAGTGTACATGTTTTACAGCCATCAGCTATATCTAGTAAAAGTGCTTGAAAAAATAAGATTCATTCCTCATTCCTCTATTCATGTTTTATTTATTTGTCCAGTCTTGATTGAACTGGACAGATTAATGGCTGAGGTGTAAAAGTCAAATCCGTGTGGTTAAGAAGTGCACAGTGTCCTCAACCGTTATGTGAATTGCAGAACACTTTGTTCTTTCCTAATAACACAGAAATACAGTACAAAACCCTTTTACAAATAAATCAGGCATCAGCCCTCTCTCAACATTAACAGTAACATTAGAAACAGCTGTCATCTATGTTGCTTGTTCTCATGCAGTCTATCTCTTAATCTTTATCTCTAGCTAAAACACACATTACTATAAAACCCGATCAACAAAAGACACAGTACACCTGCAAACACGCTACAAAACATGCCAACAATATAGTATCATTTAACTAAGCTGGATGGCTGTTAGTATATGACGGAATGGAGAATATCTGTCAAAAGGAGCGAGTCATTATTGATCTATATGAGAAAGGAAGAAAAACAGTTTGGAGCTGAATGAAAGGAGGGTTGCTGTTAAGTGAACAAAACTGCTAATGGAAACTTTAATAGGCACTTTGAATAGAAAAAACAGGAATCTTTGCAAAGAACTTCCAGTGGTATGACTCAGAGTTAGTGGCACCATGACACACCCAAACCTATTTGATGTTCAGTGGCCATTAAGTTTAACTTTGGCGGGTTAAAAAAGCGTGGAGTCAACAAAACTGGAGTAGGGGTCCTACAGAAGAACAAAAGCACACTCATGTTTTATAGAGTCATGTGACTTAAATTAGAAGACAAAATACCTATTAAAATTATACCTATAAAAATAAAATACCTACTAAAGACAATCACAAGTTTTAACCCCAATGTTCTTCAAAATCTCTTCTTTTGAAGGTTTGGAACAACATGAGGGTGAGTAAATGGTCATGGAATTTAAATATTCCGGCTTTTCCAAGCTTTATAAAGGGAGTGAATAGTAACTAGTAAAAAGAGGTGACAAGTAACAAAGTACAAATACTTTGTTACCTTACTTAAGTAAAACTTTTGGGTATCTATACTTTACTGGAGTAATTATTTATTCAGCCAACTTTTTACTTCCACTCCTTACATTTTCACGCAATTATCTGTACTTACTGTACTTATCTCGTTACTCCTATTTCATTTCGGCTTGTTTTCATTCCGGCCTGTCATCGTTCAAAAGAAGAAAAAAAAACCCTATCCAGATAAATCGTGCCACCCGGATAGAGGGAATTTGATTGTGGTTCGATGAGAAGTATAAACATTTACCATTCCGAGAGAGTACATCAATTTTCTTGTCTGTTGCCCTCACAGATTCCTGCAGCTAAGCTTGGATGTACATTTACATTCCGATAAATGTTATTGATAACATGCCTCTGAAGTTTGACTTTTTGCACCATTACAATACTTATTGGCAATTAGTCATCATATCTTCCGCTCCATGAAACACATGTTAATGCTCAGTAGTACACATATATGGTTATTTAATGTATTTGCATTGTACTAAAATGCGTTAATTTTCAATGGGCATATATGCGGCTGAAACAGGTAGCCTAGTGCATCCCAGATTTTCAACATTAACATTTTAACATAACATTATAGTCATTATGGCCTTTAGAATTTTTTTTTTTGAGGAGGTGGGATAGTGCACTATAGGCCCCTGTGGCGCGGCCTAAACTTTTGTCCTTAATGGCATTTTTTTTTCCTTACATTACTTTTACTTTTATACTTAAGTAGTCTTGAAACCAGTACTTTTACACTTTTACTTGAGTAAAAAGCTTGAGTTGATACTTCAACATCTGCAGAAGTCTTTTTAAACCCTAGTATCTATACTTCTACCTGAGTAATGAATGAGAATACTTTTGACACATAAATAGTAAAAAAAATTTAAACCCTAAAAGTAATCCATACGGCTCCATGGGGTTAATAAAGGCCTTCTGGAACAAAGCAATGCGTTTTTGTTAGAAAAATATCCATATTTATAACTTTATGAACTGAAATCAATATCATCAATAATACTTCCGGTGTAGTCTGTCACAAGAGAGTTGAGTTCCGACATATGACATAGGATGTAGGTGTAGTGTAAGGTGTTAGGTGAGAGTAGACCCCCCTCGCGTTTGGGCAACAAACTCAAGTTCCTGACATTTCTCTTTAAAATTCTAATTTTAGACTTCTAATTTGGGACCAGTGTTTTGTTGCGCTTCCGCGTACATCATGCAGCGGGTCAGAGCAAGAACTTGTGTATGGTCATTACCGGAAGCCAGTGATTATAGTTATTAGTATGGATATTTTTCTTACACAAATGCATCGCTTCGCTTCAGAAGGTCTTCATTAATCCCCTGGAGCCGTATGGAGTACTTTTATGATGGATGGATGCTCTTTTTGGGGCTTCAAAAACTCAGGCACCATTCACTCCCATTATAAAGCTGGGAGCCAGGATATTTTTAAATACAACTCCCGATTGTATTCGTCTGAAAGAAGAATGTCATTTACACCTAGGATGGCTTGAGGGTGAGTAAATCATGGGATCATTTTTATTTTTGGGTTCTTTAAGGCACGTTTACACCAAGGACAATAAGTATAATGATAAAGATATAGTTCAAAAAATCTTTCAAAATGTTAAAGAGTAGCAGAGTCCACATCACAGCTATAATTATAACAGCACAGAGAAACAATTGGAATCACTTTCAGACTTAACACTTTCATCACTTTTTTTTTTCCAGTTGATGAACGATAAAAAAAAATTGACAGCCAATCAGAAAATATTCTGCTTTAGTGAGCTCCAGCATTTAAAGTGGCAGACGACAAAACTGCAGTGAATGCTTAAAATAAACAGTACTATATCATCCAATTTATAGTTATGGTTCTTGGTATGTGAATGGGCCTTTAGTTCGTAAGTCAAAACAAACATGCAACCTTTCTATACAAATGAGGTTTATTATGGTGATTAATTCCCAGTGCTATCATCCCAGCACATTTAGGGCCAGATTTACTAAACAGGGAATATTAGCGTGAGAGCACAATCCCATAAAAGCGCAGATGGGAGTGGAAAATTCTGCGTGTGATCCACTGACGACACACATATTAAAGAACATAGATACAGCCAGAACATTTCCATAATGACCAACACAATCTACCAAGAGCAGTGCAAATTCTTCTTTTAACACCAGTAAATTGACTAGCGCACTCCTTAGTAAATCACCTTGCATGATTTGTAGGGAAACTTCTACAAATTAATATGGTCAGCCGCAAAAATAACCCTGTCCACGCCTTTTCAGCGCTAATTTTTCACTGTGTGTCTTTAGTAAATCCTGACAGTAGTTTTTTTAAAGCCAAAAAAGGGTTTGCGCTGATATAAGCTGATTGTAAATCTGGCCCATTATGTTTCTAGTGTACATTTTTAGCAATCATGGCAGAAGTAATTCAGCCAATGATAATAATAATAAACAATAATTTGTTACATTTATATAGAGCTTTTCTGGGTACACAAAGCGATTTACATGGAAGGGGGGAATCTCCTCAACCACCACCAATGTGCAGAATCCACCTGGATGAAGCGACGGCAGCCACATTGTGCCAGAACGCTGACCACACACCAGCTGATTGGTGGAGAGGAGACTGAGTGATGAAGCCAATCTGTATATGGAGATTATTAGGAGGCCATGATGGACAGAGGCCAATGGGCAAATTTGGCCAGGATACTGGGATTACACCCCTACTCTTTTTCCGAAGGACATCCTGGATTTTTAATGACCACAAAGAGTCAGGACCTCAGTTTAACGTCTCATCCTAAGGATGGTGCTTATTGACAGTATAGTGTCCCATCACTATACTAGGGTGTTAGGACCCACACAGACCACAGGGTGAGCACCTCCTGCTGTCCTCACTAACACCTCTACCCACAGCTACCTAGTTTTCCCAGGAGGTCTCCCATCCAGGTACTGACCAGGCTCAGCGCTGCTTGGCTTCAGTGGGAAACCAGTCTTGGGCTACAGGGTGATATGGCTGCCGGCTGATCAAATGATGGAGTAGAGCATTATAACCGGGCTCAAATCCAGACATATGGTGTAGACCAGGACACTTTCTGCATTTTAAAGAGTCAATGCAGGTGCCTGGATCACAGTGGTGAACTCGTGCTGCTGTACACACAGTATAAAGTTATAAAATCATTAAGATTATGATGATTAACTCCTTAAGCTTCATGAGCACGTGCACGGGTTGAAGCGCTATTTTTGATGAGGTTTCAACTAAAACTCTTCCTTAATCTTATTTATACTGTAGCGTAGTAGAGGGCCAAAAGAGAAGCGAAAGGAATCGGATCATGATCTAGGTCGAACTAGGTCACCAAAAACCAACAGATCTTATACTATATGCCCTGTTTTAATTAAATTAGTCATATACATCAATATTTGTGAGAAAAGCCCTCAAACGACATTGTGAAAGAGTAATAAATCATTAGATAGACATTAAACAGTAGATTTGGTTAATGATCACACTATGTTGCCAAAAGTTTTCGGACGCCTGCCTTTACACGCACATAAACTTCCCATTATTAATCCATAGGGTTTAATATGGAGTTGGCCCACCATTTGCAGCTATGGCATCTTCAACTCTCCTGGGAAGGCTTTCCACAAGGTTTAGGAGTGTGTTTATGGGAATTTTTGACCATTCTTCTAGAAGTGCATTTGTGAGGTCAGGCACTGATGTTGGATGAAAAGGCCTGGCTCGCAGTCTCCACTCTAATTCATCCCAAAGCTGTTCTATCTGGTTGAGGCCAGTCAAGTTCCTACACACCAAACTCGCTCATCCATGTCTTTATGAACCTTGCTTTGTGCACTGGTGCGCAGTCATGTTGAAACAGGAAGGGGCCATCCCCAAACTGTTCCCACAAAGTAGGGAGCATGAAATTGTCCAAAATGTCTTGGTATGCTGAAGCATTAAGCGTTCCTTTCACTGGAACTAAGGGGCCAAACCCAACCCCTGAAAAAAAACCCCACACCATAATGCCCCCTCAACCAAACTTTACACTTGGCACAATGCAGTCAGGCAAGTACCGTTCTCCTGGCAACCGCCAAGCCCAGACTCGTCCATCGGATTGCCAGACAGAGAAGCGTGATTGGTCACTCCAGAGAACACGTCTCCACTGCTCTAGAGTTCAGTGGCGGTGTGCTTTACACCACTGCATCTGACACTTTGCATTGCACTTGGTGATGTAAGGCTTGGATGCAGCTGCTCGGCCATGGAAACCCATTCCATGAAGCTCTCTACGGACTGTTCTTGAGCTAATCTGAAGTCCACACAAATTTTGGAGGTCTGTAGCTATTGACTCTGCAGAAAGTTGGCGACTTCTGTGCACCTCAGCATGTGCTGATCCCGCTCTGTGATTTTACATGGCCTATCAGTTCATGGCTGAGTTGCTGTTGTTCCCAATTGCTTCCTATTTGTTATAATACCACTAACATTTGACCGTAGAATATTTTGTAGTAAGGAAATTTCACAAATGGACTTATTGCACAGGTGGCAACCTATCACGGTACCACACTTGAATTCACTGAGCTCCTGACTGCGACCCATTCTTTCACAAATGTTTGTAGAAGCGTCTGCATGCCTAGGTGCTTGATTTTATACACCGGTGGCCATGGAAGTGATTGGAGCACCTGAATTCAATGATTTGGAGGAGCCTTAATACTTTTGGCAATATAGTGTATGTTAAACAGGGACATGATTAAATTGCTTTTTAAGTTGGTTACTTTTTTTTATTATTGTATTTTTTTTTTTTGTTTAATCACTCCAAATTAATATTTCTTTGACAGCCCTATATGACATTTGCATATTATCATCATTATTAATTAAAAAGTATATGTTCTCTTGGCAACTCTTACACGTCACTTAAGATTAATGCAAACTCATAAAGTCAGATTATCTATGAGTATTGCAATTGTAATATTGTTAACCCTTTGTTGTATTTAGTTATCAGTGTTAGCCAAACTCAGGTCCATTTATGTATCTGGACTGTCCTGATGATCAGTTTATGCTGATCCAGGGAAATGGAGGCTTGCTCAATTCAGCGAGGACCAATTTAAGACATGGGAATAAAAAGAATCTGTTTGCGGCCAGCTCATTTTTCTGCCATTACCTTAAAATGGATTTAACAGTAACTATTAGTTAGCCTGGCTGTTGCAATCTAAGTTTCAACTTCTGGCACCTTTGCAGTCAATTACAAACACCTACTCAGAATCGCATTAAAATGTACTGGCACAGCTCCAATGTCACACCTTACATCATTTCCAATCAGTCAAGGTTAGCCTATTATGTATTTCTTGCTCCCAGCAATTTGTAAACTGGCCATCTCAATCACAATTTCACAGTCAATTCGAGACCCAAATAGCAAGTGTTTTAGGTTGGCGAAGCAAGCAAATTGATTGATATTCTTGAGCCTGGACCAGTAAAATTTAATAGTTAAGCTTTTACAACATGTATGATATGTGATCCATGTTAGCTGGCCATAAATTATTTGAGAGGACAGTTTAATATTCTCTCATAAAGACGATATAAAACCGGCCACCCACCACACAGCCAGGCCTGTCTAACACTTTGCCTGGGTTAGTTTGGCACAGATCCTGACTAATAGTACCATGGCTACATTTAAATATAACTGACAATTGTTGTTCTAATATGTTGCAAAGCAGGAGCTCAGAGTGCATGTGCAGCTTTCCCTCTCCAGCGAGTCTGTACAGATACTCTTCACAGCCCCTTCCTGCCCAAGACAAGCTGGTGTTTACAAGGTAATAATGTTGATCATGGAAAATCAGTGCGCTCCCCCACACTTCCATCTCTAGTGGAGCAATCTCGCCCTCACCTTGCCTTTTCCACATAAAACTCAGCAGCTCCTGCGCACAGCCGCACCACTATAGGTGACACTATAAAAAAAAGCGAGACACCCAATCTCAAAAGCATTTGGAGTGTAAGACTCCAAAATATTTATTTTATAATATATTAAAAAGACATGCATCTTGGACGTCACGATAAAACAGTAATTATTTTCATGTTATGGTCAAAAACTGACAAATGGCCAATAGGGCTGAGAGGATGCACTTATCTCCTGATTCGACACTATTACGATACTTGAGGCCGATACGACATGCATTGTGATTTTTAAGAATTGCTAATGCGATTCGATATTGCTATGTATTGGGATTTTTATTTGCTTTTTTAACTCTAGACCATGAGGAAAAGTCAAATGAGACACTTCTATCTGATGGTGCAGGTCGGATATCCCTAGATGTCTCTCCATCCGCCATTTTTTTCTATATGACATCTTGTAATACTCATCGATACAACACATATCACCCAAAGAGGTAGGCTAACTTTCCTCTGCTTCGTCTATAAACAAGGTCTAAAATAAAGCAATTTCACAGACAAGGCCTTAAGCCTAGTCTCAAACTAAAATGCATGTTTGAGCTGTTTAAACTTTATTTAAACGTGCACTGAGATATCTTAAAATATGTCAGCGCAGTTGTTTTGTCTCAAGATGCACACCAGGAATGTTTTTTTCTAAGGCATGTTTACGAAAGCTATTTAAATGCCCTAATTGAACTAAGGCCTAATACTGGCTTAATCTAAGCCCTGTCTGTGGAACCAGGCCAATATGAATAAATATCGATTCTGGAATAAAGAATGTCAGACGTTGTTATAGTAAACATGCTGAAAGTCGCTGCAGAAACAAGGTTGTGTTGTTGCACAGATGCAGACGTCCAGCGTGGTGGCTACACTGTCATGTTGTAAATAAGGCAACATCTTGTAAACCCCTCCATGTTGCTGTTGTTGTTATTTTTGGCATATGCCTACTAATGCAGCGCCACTGCCTTAAAAAATCAATGCAGATAATCTGGAAAATGAAAAAGTGTGTGTGGACAGTCAATCATTTTAGATCAGATTCCAATCAGGTACACAAATAATCAGATTTGGACCAACAGTGTGAACGTAGCCATAAAGGTTCTTGCATTGCGAATCCTCGTATTTCCAATTGTGCTTATACTTAGAGCTTATACTTATAAATAGAGTTTATACTGAATGGACTTTTCGGACTATAAAAATAAGAGTGAGCACTCAAATTGTTGTGTTTTTGGTCAGCATTTTACCGTTTCCGTCTAAAAAGCTGAATTTACTGTTTATAGTGTTTCCGTGACTGTCTATGCATGCAGATATGATTAGCGATTGGTCGTTGCTAAGCTTCTATCTGTAACAGGGGCTGTTCACACAGACTATTTTTCCATTGTTTTTCAATGTAAACGCTAGACGGACGTTTTTAACTGTTGCACTCGCATCTTTTTTTCATTCCACTGACCTGCGTCTGTTGATTTTAACAGCAAAAATGCATTCTGTGTGAACCGGGCCTAACACCACATCATTTCCCACTGTACAAGTGTGAAACATTCCTTTACCCGGGGTTAAAATCTGTGTTTAGAACAACGATATCCCAGGGTTAAGCACCATGTGAAAAGCCCTATTGTGAAGTAGATGTTTGAGGGAGTAATATCTGGACTTCTACTGAGGCGTTTTAGACAAGACAGGCCGTTTTGGCATATTCTGGTTTGGATTTAAGGGAGGCTCATTTAATATGCTTTCAAAGTTTTGGAGAGTCTTGTTGTAAGGAGAGAAGCAAATTGCCCTCATTAAAGGGTTAGTTCACCCAAAAATGAAAATTCTGTCATTAATTACTCACCCTCATGTCGTTGGACACCCGTAAGACCTCCGTTCATATTCGGAACACAAATGAAGATATTTTAGTTGAAAGCTGATGGCTGAGAAAGGCTTCACACAGGCCTCCATTGGCATTCAGTACATTGACACTTCCAAGATCCATGAAAGGCACTTAAAACGTCGTTACAAAGTCTATCTCACCACAGTGGCTCTACAATAATCATACAATGCGACGACAATAGTTTTTGTGCGCAAAAAAAAATCAAAATAACACCTTTATCCAACTTGTTCTCGACTTCTGTGTGTGCCTCCACGACGCATGTGCTAGAATATGACGTAGCGCCGGTGTTCGGGAATCGATGAAATAAACACTTAAGCCCCATTTTGAGCACTACGCCGAGACCTAAAGCACGATCAATGTAGAATCCAACAGCTTAGACACGCGCATCTTCCTCTGCTCGTAAACAAATCGCTTCTGGGTCATATGTCCGAACGCCGGATCTGCGTCATATTCTCGCGCATGCGTCGTGGAGGCATACACGGAAGTCGAGAACAAGTTGGATAAAGGTGTTATTTTGATTTTTTTTTGCGCACAAAAACTATTGTCGTCGCATTGTATGATTATTGTAGAGCCACTGTGGTGAGATAGACTTTGTAACGACGTTTTAAGTGCCTTTCATGGATCTTGGAAGTGTCAATGTACTGAATGCCAATGGAGGCCTGTGTGAAGCCTTTCTCAGCCATCAGCTTTCAACTAAAATATCTTCATTTGTGTTCCGAATATGAACGGAGGTCTTACGGGTGTCCAACGACATGAGGGTGAGTAATTAATGACAGAATTTTCATTTTTGGGTGAACTAACCCTTTAAGAGCAGTACTTGAGGTTGTTTAAATTGTAATCCAGACATAATTCCTTACATATCTTCAATTTTAGAGGCATGTGATTTTATAACATTGCACCCAGAAGGAGAAACAAATATGAAAGAGAGCTTCCCATTCTCCTAACTCTACAGGGAAGCAATATTAGATGAGTACATTTTTGGGTTATCGGTTTCTTTAAGTTAGTAAATCTTTGTAAATTGTGTGCATTTTGGTAATTAAATTTATTTGATCAATCATCTGCCTTCAGATGTGCATAAAGTAGTGTTTCTGAGTAGCTTATCTTTTATGTTTGTGTTGTTACATTTGAAGATTCTAATATCTTTTGAAATTAAATTTCCATTCAGTACATAGACAAGAGCAGAAATTACAATGTATAAACAATCATGAAATATAATAATTAGGTTAAAATGTAGTATTTAAATATGTATTATTTTTTATTATTTATGTTAAATGTTTAATTCTTCAAGATTTTTATTTATGTATTGAAACCTGGCATACACAAATAGTGAGTAGTTTCAGTTACGTTTAATAGTTCAAAACACTAAAGTTTGTGGTAACAAGTAGTAACATATAGCGCTTTTATGCTAATAGCAAGGCCAAGTTGTAATTTACAAATAGCTGGTGCAAACAACCCCAGATCTCTATGGGATTTTTTAGTGTTTTTCCCAGTGGGTGGAAAGCCTTATAGAAGGCTGAGCTGTCCAAATTAGAGAGTTTCAGTTGCACCTGTAGCTGTGCTAAGTGACTCACAAAAGATTTTTGCTTTCCTCTGTTTGAAAAAAGTCTAATAGTGTGCATTAGTAATACACTTACTCATCCAAAAACCCAAAGACAACAACAATGAATAGAGGAACATAAGTGTAGGCCAGGTGTGGATTCATGTGTGTGAAGTCAATGAAGTGCAACTGAGACTACTATAAGAGCCAGATTTCAATGATTTGTGCTATGTTCATATTTACATGTTTTGCTTTATTTCATAGTGGTCAATTAATGTCTGTTGTGTACTTCTAATTCATCTAATTTTACTTCTCATGACTTGCTATAAATTTAGTCAACGTAGGCCCGGTTTCACAGACAGGGCTTAGACTAAGCCAGAATTAGGCCTTAGTTAAATTAGGCCACTTAAGTAGCTTATAAACATGAGTAGTTTATAAACATGAGTGGCTTTTACACATTAAGTAGCTTATAAACATGAGTAGCTTATAAACATGAGTGGCTTATACACATTAAGTAGCTTATAAACATGCAACTTGAGACAAAACAATGAAAACAATGGTACTGAAATGTTTTAAGATACCTCAGTGCAAATTGCTTTCTGTTAAAACAGCTCAACATGCATTTTAGTCTTACTTTGTCTGTGAAACCAGGGAGGTTGTCATTTTCTTTTTTTTTTCTTCTTCTTCTTTGTTTAGAAAAAGCAAGTGGTACTTGCCCATATTAACTCTCCGCCGTGATGCTTTCAGGTTTAACAGGGCGTTGCTATGTGGTTGCGAAGCCAGACTGGGAAAGAATTCTTATTCACAGCAAGTTCCATAAAAAAAATCTGGAACCCAATAGCATTCAGTTCATTAACGGTTCTCACACGTACATGCATTCTTCCAATGATGCTGACGGAACATGAACAAGGTAGGCTACTAAAATACTCTCACAGATCCTGCATCCAAAATCGAATACTTCCCTACTATTCCCTACTAAAAAGTTTGTCAACAGAGTAGTATGTCCAAATAGGGCCCTATTTTAACGATCTGAGCGCATGGTCTGAAAGGGTTGTACCTCTCTTATTAAGTCATGGGTGTGTTTTGGGTGTAACGTACAATAAACCAATCAGAGTCTCATTCCCTGTAAAAGCCAGTTGCGCTCACGCCATGGCGGATTCGCTATTTATGCGAGCGGCAAGACAGTGCTTCTCCAGAGAGGAAAAATGTTTGTGCTGCTGCGCGTCCCTGTGTGTAGAATAAGCAGAGTGTGAACGCGTTTGTGCACCCGCCTATAGGCGCATATTACTAATACGCCCTTTAAATAACACAAAAAAATACTATTGACTTTATAACCAGATTTTTGTTGGCCAATGGCGCAGTCGTTTTCAGCCACTTTAAAATAGCAACGCACCAACAATGCACCTGTTTTCAGACCAGCACACCCATGGACGAACAGATGGGCGCGAGTGCGTTTGCTATTTAAACAATGTGGTGCTGGACGTGGAAATGATATCGGGCTAAAACTAGCAAAAAAACACTTGCGTCATGCCTGGCTTCGCATTGCACCGGGTTTATGATAAGGCCCTTATAATTAAAAAAACAGTAGGTGAAAAGTACCCGGATGACCTACTAGTTACGGTGATATTCTGAAGTGTGCATAGACACTTTACTATCCCATAAGGCCACGGAAGAGGATTTATGAATGGAGGTGATTGGACGCAACTGACGCTGATATGTCACAACATGACAACGTGGTGGATGTAGTACGTCCGAATTACATTCATACTACACACAATTATACTATATAGAACTTTTTTCTTACTTTTTCAACGGTCACAAAAGAAGTTCAAAGTCTAATATAGTATCTACTCAGACAGTACGCAATTTTGGACACACCCAGAGTTTCCTCCATTAGCCTACTATCCATAACCGCTAAATCTACGAAACACACGACCCTACCAGTGCAGCCTATTATTCCAGAATGAATGAATCTTTGAGACGGTTCTTTTTAGCAGCAGGGGCAATTCTAGGTTACCTTTCGAGGGAACTCTACACTGCATCAGATGCAATGGGGACGCGTCCTCGTGGAATCCAGTGTCTGAGGCACGTGTATCATCATACCATTCATTGGCCTACACAGTGTAATGACGTTATAAGGTGTGCCCCTGAGAACACACCATTAGATTATTTGTCTTCAGGAAGCCACTTGTTTGTGTGCTGTGTGAAGATATGTTTGTAGAGAGAGAAAAGGGGAAGAAGGGTAAGAGAATAATGGCGAGAAGACAGTTCAAACAGTGTCCTCATTTTATAACACCTGGTGATGTTCAAGCTGTGTGTTATTTGTCTGGGAGTGGATCATGCACATTCAGCCCTCAAGAGGGTTGGATGCATTCATTGCGTTAATTTCTCACTGAGACAGCTCCGCTCCCAGTCAAGCCTCTGAGCCCCACGGCTCTGACCCACCGTTTGCAGAGGCATTGAGCAGGCTGCGACCTTGTGAATATCAGATGGAGCTGGTAGAGGAGCTAGAGGGAGTTCCCCTCACCTCTCCCGCTGGCTTCATTGTCCTTATGCCAGAAGCGGAAACCCACTCAGCGGCTTCTTCTGTGGTAAACCAGGACTTATTGCTTGATTCTGACATTATAGACGTGGTGTCGGTAAGCAGATATATCTCAAAGATCGGTTTCCTGCTCCATGCAGCAAAGCAATGAGCTAGTGGAGCTTCCCAGCAAGCAATTTTGCATTTAAAGACGTCTAATAGCTGTCCAAACACAGCCCTGACGTCTATATAAATTTGGGCTGTCAGTGAAAATTGAATAGACGTCTAACCATAGCCCAAGAATAGACTAGTCATCTAGAAATAAAACCAAACACCTTGTAATCACTGATGTCTTTGCTTACATGATGGAATATCATACATATCGCAAGTTATTTTGGCAAAAACGACATGTAACCAAATTTTGAATATACAAAGACCTTGATCAGTGGGAGGGTTTATCCCCTGAGGCGGTCTCTGAACTTCATGTATCCACCGTTCTAGCTCTTCGTGGCACCAAGTTGGTGGCTCGCTCCATTGGCTGGTCTATGGTGGCAATGGAGTGGCATCTGTGGCTTAATTTGTCAAGTATCAAGGAATGTGATGAAACTGTCATCCTTGATGCCCCTTTATTGACTTTTTTGGCACTGCCATCTAGACGGTGGTGGACAGGTTTAGAGAGGTCAGAATGCAGTCGGCTGCCTTTGGGAAGTATATCCCTCACCGAAATATTGCAAGATAAAGCAATCCTGGATTTCGCACTTCTGAGGTTTTTTTTATATTTTGAATTTCTGAAGTTTATGTCTCATGATTCTGACTTTTTTTTCTTGCAATTGTGACTTTATTTCTCAGAATTGCAAGTTTATATCTTGCTATTCTGCCTTTTTAACTCGCAATTGTGAGTTTATAAAAAGTAAAAAAGTAGCAACTACCTTTTGTATTTTTTTTTATTCCGTGAAGGAAAAAAAGCTTTCATGATTATCTCATTATGTGTCAACGAAAATAAATACAAGTACTAAAATAATTATTTATAAAACCGTTTAGGAGTGCGAATCATTATGGTGAATCGGAAGTCCCTTTGCTAATTGTTTTTAGCCAAGTGTGCCGCACAAGTCCTGAAAAGTGAAGCCAAAACGTCTCGATCGCCTCTAGTTGGCTGGATGCAATATAGGGCATAAACCCTGCCCTCTCCATGTAATTGAAAAGGATGGGAGACAAACAAAAAAAATCTAATTACACTTCAAATAATTTGTTTCCAAAGATGGCTTTTGACATTTGAAGTACTTTTTATAATGCTGATGTTAGTTCAAGTGTTTGTTGTTCTTTTAATACTTATTATTTTATGCTATAAAAGCGCCGGTGTCATGTCATGATTGACAGCTGAGATTGACAGCTTCTCTGAGCGAAGTAACACTTTTCAGGAGGAGATTGGAGCTTTAACTTTAATTCTACATTTACATAACTATGTGGGTGGGGATTTGATATTGTGGCTCCACTTCGCACTCACTACTGCGCAGACTCTGGCTCCAAGATGTCGGCGCCATATTTGGACACTGTCGGCTGAAGGTGCATCGTCCATCTTTTTTTACAGTCTATGGGCCAATTTTACAGTATTTAAATGAATCATGCAAGGTGATTTACTAAGGTTTACGCTAGTCAATTTACGGGTATTTGCGCCATTATTTACCACCCCCCAAAAAGCACATCTTAAACCAGAACCGGTAGATTGCATTGGTCATTATGGAGATTATCCAGTTGCATCTCTGTTCTTTAATTTGTACGTCGTCAGTAGATCACGCGCAGAACTGTCTACTCCGATTGGTACGTTTGTGGAATTGCACTCTCACGCTAATTTGACCTGTTTAGTAAATCTGGCCCTATGTTTTTAGCTCTTTGCAGTAGCACGCAGAAACGTATTACTGAAGTCAGAGCCCACCCTCAAGTCTCTGATATCTATATATGGCTTGGATCTCTATTTTAATGCATGTCTAAAGAGATTTATTCACCATTTTATCACCCGCCGAATGAAAATTACACTTGAAATCGATTAGTAACAGTAAAAGTAAAAAGTTCTTCTTGCATCATGATTTGTTATTAATATCTCCAACACAAATATAGTGCGGGGCACTGAAATGTAATTGTATAAACAATGGCAAAACTGACGCTAACCTTACCAATAATTAATCAATTATTTATTTGTATGCACATAACGTTTGTTTATTCATTTACTTTTTTATTTATTTAATCCTTCTGCTGAAAACACAGCATCTGTTTGGATCAAACTGTAGACAACGATTGTGTTAAGTGAAGTGACCATAGCTGTGACTGATCCACATCTGCTTTACATAGGTTCACTAAGGACACAAACACACTATAAAAGTCATTTTCCTCTTAGTCAAGACCTTCTTTTCATGCAAACTATTTTTGGGTTGTCTGTCATTGTACACAGGAATGAAAACAGTTCTGTTAACAAACACCAGCAGTGTGTGGGTGTTTGCATATTTGTTATTAGCAAAGTTAGTGCTCGGATCCTACAGATACTGTATTTCATTGCATGCTGGTTTTCTATTCTTTTTATTTATTTAGTTAGTTAGTTAGTTAGTTAGTTAACACCCCCCCCCCCCCCCCCCCATTTGACCAAGTGTATAAAGTTCAAAGTCTTTTGAGATATTGAATTAAGAGCTGCTTGTGTCTATCAGATAATAAATTAACAGAGCGAGACTATAGCGTTTGATCCTACAGAGATTCTGACTATTCATCAGGTACAGCAGCAGAGCGACCATTCATCTTCATGAGAAACCAGCTTCCCGCATGCTACGGTTTAACATGCCGTCAAGCTTGAAAACATCTGCGGGGGGTCGACTTTCATCAGGCTGTGATCTGGGAACAGGTGTGGGCTCTAGATTCAATCTGTTTACACATGTATATGAGGATCAAAGCTACTCTGAGGTCGGTGACCAAATATGGCGTATTACGTTGAACAAAAAAAGCAATTCCTTTATGCCATCACACTGAGGTTAATGACTACAAGGGAAGGCTGTAGTCATTCCTGTCCAAGAGAGGTGATTACAGTAAAACACTAGTCCTGTTTGAGGTGTTACATTCCCTGAAGTGAGGACCGCACAGAGTTTTATATATTCACATTAGGGCTTTCAGTAGATTCAAATAATTAATCATAATTAATCTTTTTTGTCGTTAACCGATAAGTTGAACTGTGTTCTCAGGACAAGGGTATTTTTCAAAAATGTCAGGTTTTTACAAAACAGGCAAGTTTTCTCAGATTTCTCATTTGGCAAAACAAGGGTTTGGTAACTTTCCCATGTTTGCTGTTCCATGAATTGTTTAATAATTGTTTTAATATCAGTGTCTTAACTCAGTAGCAACATCAGGTTCTCATTGTGACAATTTAGCCCATACTCTGCTGTGAGTACACATTTTTTTGAAAGGGTTTCAAATATAATTTTTAAAAATCACCCAAAAATAAAAATTCTTTCATTAATTACTCACCCTTATATCGCTCCAAACCCGCAAATGTTTCGTTCATCTTTGAAACACAAATTAAGATCTTTTGATCAGCTAGGTTCTTCCAGAAGCTCAAACGTGCTGCGTAACACAAGAATGAACCTCATTTGCTCTTGCTGAAACTCAAACGTGCTGCATAAACACGAGAATGAACCTCATTGGCTCTTGCTGAAACTCAAATGTGCTGTGTAACACAAGAATGAACCTCATTGGCTCTTGCTGAAGCTCAAACGTGCTGCGACACACGAGAATGAAGCTCATTTGTTGTTGCTGAAGCTCAAACGTGCTGCGTAACCTGAGAATGAACCTCATTTGTTCTTGCTGCAGCTCAAACGCCCTGCGCAACACAAGCATGAACCTCATTGGTTCTTGCTGAAGCTCAAACTTGCTGCGTAACACTCAGTATTGATTATTAATTAATTCGGTAACGCTTTAGATTACGGCCCGGAAAGTACTACGTAAGTAAAGCGAATTTACTGCATAACTTTTGGTAATAGTGTAACTATAAAGTAAGTATGTGTAGGTATAAGGGAACACTATGTAATATTGGGGGAATAAAGAGGTAACTATCAGGAACATTAACAAATTATTTATACTGTAAGTATTTTTTAATTAAGGGGTAATTATCCGTGTAGTTACAGGGTAAGTGGTGCTTGTTCCTCTCTTGTTTCGTGTAGTTACAGGGTAAGTACAATAAAAGCACGTACACAATCTGTTATCACTCGGAAACCATCCATCCATTGTCTTCCGCTTATCCGGGGCCGGGTCGCGGGGGCAACAGTCTAAGCAGAGACGCCCAGACTTCCCTCTCCCTAGCCACTTCCACCAGCTCTTCCGGGGGAACCCCGAGGCGTTCCCAGGCCAGCCGGGAGACATAATCCCTCCAGCGTGTCCTAGGTCTTCCCCCGGGGCCTCCTCCCGGTGAGACGTGCCTGGAACACCTCCCTGGGAAGGCGTCCAGGAGGCATCCGAAATAGATGCCCGAGCCACCTCAGCTGGCTCCTGGAACGCCCAGCCACCCTACGGAGAAAACTCATTTCGGCCGCCTGTATCCGGGATCTTATCCTTTCGGTCATGACCCACAACTCATGACCATAGGTGAGAGTTGGAACATAGATCGACCGGTAAATCGAGAGCTTTGCCTTACAGCTCAGCTCCTTCTTCACCACGACAGACCGGTACATCAACCGCATTACTGCGGAAGCTTCACGATCCATCTGTCAATCTCCCGTTCCATCCTTCCCTCACTCATGAACAAGACCCCGAGATACCTAAACTCCTGAACTCCTGAACTAAGGCAGGAACTCTCCACCAACCTGAAGTGGGCAATCCAACCTTTTCCGAGTGAGAACCATGGCCTCGGACTTGGAGGTGCTGATTCTCATTCCAGCCACTTCACACTAAGCCGCAAACCATCCCAGTGCACACTGAAGGTCCTGGTCTGAGGAAGCCAGCACGACAACATCATCCGCAAAAAGCAGCGACGAAATTGCATGGTCCCCAAACCGGACGCTCTCCGGCCCTTGGCTGCGCCTAGAAATTCTGTCCATAAAAATTATGAACAGAACCGGAGACAAAGGGCAGCCCTGCCGTAGTCCAACATGCACTAGAAACAGGTCTGACTTACTGCCGGCAATAAGAACCAAGCTCCTGCTCTGGTCGTACAGGGACCGAACAGCCCTAAGCAGGGGGTCCCGGACCCCATACTCCCAGAGCACCCTCCACAGGATGCCACGAGGAACACGGTCAGGAACACGGTCACTCTGAAACCTTTATTTAAAAAACAAGTTTTTTAAAACAGATTACAACACTTATTCTTTTCTCTTGCTTGGCTTCATCCTCCTCTTGTTCCTCTTCTTTTTCATCCTTGCCACAGATGAATCTTAAGAAGGATGTCTCTAGCTAGTATTCTGTATTATGTAACTGTTACACTGAAAATACAGTGCACGCAGAAATGTCCTCACTGTTTACTCGTCTTTCACCCTCATGCCATCCGAGATGTATACGACTTTATTTCTTTATATGAACACAGAAAAATAAATAATCTCTGCTAATGAAAACTTTTAGGAACATTTGGGTTCCTAAATGTTCAAGCATCAAACAGCACATACAGCAATACCTACAGTAATCCATGCGATCCCAATGGAATCAATGTCTTCTGAAGTGAAACAATAAGTGTTTGTAAGAAAAATAACAATATTTAACATTTTTTAAACAGTAGACTATCGCTTCCGACCAGCAGTCATCTGCGTGTGCATGCTTGACGTAACTTGAAGCATGACGTGAGCGCGCCGAGAAACTCTGGTTATGCGGATATCGGATGCTCTCGGTTTGTATTTTTTTAATGCTCACAACAACAGTATACTAACATCAACATAATATATGATAATAGCAATGAGAAAAAAACAAGACTAGAAGGCAGAGACGTCAGTTCTCGCATGTGTTTCAGATTAAACTCGCAAGAACGTCATGAAAGCTTGAAGCTTTTTTACTCATGCACGCGCTTGTAACAGCTGATCGGATGCGAAAAGATTTAGTAAATTACGAGAGCATTTCTTGGTGTACTTTTTCTTTTAATAAATAATAATACAAAATATCAAAAGACATGGGATTCTTCTTATGATCCATCAGTGGAAATAAAGATAAAGAAGAAGAGGAACAAGAAGAGGAAGACAAGCAAGGGAAACAAAAAAGGGACAAAACTTATTAGGTTATTATTTGAAATGAAAAGTTTATTTAAAAAAATGAATGTGACAAATTTTTTTTGGTTAAGTTGTTTTTCAAATAAATATTTCCAAGTGAAATACGATTTTGTATGTGTTGTTTATTGCACCCTGTACATGAAACAAGAGAGGAACAAACACCACTTTAATTTACAGCCCGCAGATTCATACTTATCCTGTAACTACACTGATAATTACCCCTTAATTAAAAAATACTTACAGTATAAATTATTTGTAAATGTTCCTGATAGTTACCCCTTTATTCCCCCAATATTACATATTGTTCCCTTATACCTACACGTACTTACTTTATAGTTACACTATAATTATCTTAAGCGTTACCATTCTAAGAGAAGGTATTTCTCATGGCCACAGAAATTTAATTCTTCCTTAGCATTTACAGCGCTTAGAGCTTGTAAAAAAATCGATCATTTAATTTATATAATTTATTTGCAGACAGGGAGTCAGAATCAAATATGTATTGTGCACAAGCTTTATTATCACGAACACAACTAAACTAAACAGAAACGCATACGCACAAAACAAAAACATGCATGTAAGGTTAAAGTGATTGACTAACCGGGTCAGAACAGAGGGATGAAGCTATGAAAACACCTGGGAGAACCATCAGTTATGACTGCAAGATCTTTTGTTTGAACAAAGGGGTTAAAGGGGACTAACTAAACAGCAATTTAGTATATTGTACATTACTTGCATTTGCCCGAGCGGTTGAAGACCGTCCATGTACAGTCACAGCAGAAAGTCTTGATAGTTCGGTCCAAAGGTGTTGAAGTTGAAATCGACTTCTTCTGCGTTGACTGAAGAAGAGGATGAACGGTTATTTCGACTCCGTCGTGGTCGAGGTAGTTACACATGGTTTGAGGTGTTGAGACCATGTGGTCGGATCGGGTTTCCGGTCATATTACACATATTACACACTACATGAAAGAAAATATAAAAAAAGCATAACAGAGGCGCTTTAAGAAGGGCTTTCTATGAAATGATTCTCTATCATTTGCTGATGAAAGAGTCTAATTGTGGGAATATGAGCAAAGCCACAAGATCCATGTGACTATTCGCTCTTGAAAGTGAATTTCCATACAAAATCTGACGACAACCAAAACTTGAATATTTTCATAAAATGTAAGTAAATAATAGCTGCAGTTTGTCATCAGAATGTTAATAAGCCCCAATATAACCATGCAGGAATATTCAAATAGAGTGAGAATTTAGATGCCTGTAAAAAACATCACAAAATATAAATATCAATGACAGATCTTGATCTACAGTAGACTGAATAGTGGATACTTCATCCATGCTTCAAGTACATTTTATTCCTACGTCCTAAATCCTAACCCTGTTGCATTATAATAAAAAAAAAAAATATATATATATATATATATATATATATATATATATATATATATATATATATATATATATATATATATATATATATATATATATATATATATATATATATATATATATATATATATATATATATATATATATATGTTCTCTCATGGAACCCTCAGTGGAAACAATTCACAGCATTTACTGACACCAGTTGATGACCATCATACATCTTGATGTATGAAAACATCTCTGGTGGAGCTTTCATAGCTTTGATGGATGTGGCCAGCTTTCCCCGTCACATGTGGAAGTGAAGTCCACGGGCAGTTTCCATTACCTTAGCTCCCCCTGGCCAGTGTTCCATCCACACCCTCACTATACCCCTTACAGACTGCTGTAATGGACTTCATTTACAGTCTCAAGAGTTACTTAAATAATTACAGTGAAATAAGCGGTTTCACTTTAGTTTAGGGTCCAGTTCTCACTATTAACTAACTATTAACTACGACCTTTGCCTCAATAAATGTCTCATAATTTACTGTTTATTAACAGTTGTTAAGTTTAGGTATTGGGTACACTATAAACCTGAATAAGTTTGCAAAACTAAAAAAAAAATAAGGCAATCAGTTGCATCAATTTTTTTAAGTTAATAAATTTAAAGCTTAAGCAGATTTTTATTTTGTACTCATATATTTGAATTCTTCTTAACTTCAAATATGTGAGTAAGCTAATTCATACATTTAACTTAAAATGATCAACTTTCATATTTTTAGTAATGGAAACTTGGCTAGCTTTAATTAGCTATTTCAATCAATACTACCTTGCTAATTGGTAAAACAATGCTTTGATAGCATTAGCATAGCATAGCACTTGCTGAATGAGGACAGCAATATAATACATTTAACATATATCTGTTCTCAAACTAAGCTCATGCTACACTCGTCACCATGATGGACCGCTAAAAACCTCAACATAACAAAAACTCTTCTAAACTAACATAGTAAAACATTTAACACTACTACCTTATCTCCACCTTAACATTAATCTTGCACAAAAACATTATGTAACACAACATTTTAGCATTTACTCTCCCTTTTGAGTGTCTCCAAGATCCAAGCTCTTGACCAAAAATTGATGCACCTTTGGATAACATCACAATATTTATTTCCATTAAGAGGTGCATATATTTTTGGTCAAGATCTTGTATTGACAGTGCAAGAGTCCAGCACTTTAAAGTCTCCTCCAGCACATCCCAAAGACTTTCAATGAATTTAAGGTTTGGACTCAGAGGTGAAAATGATCATTCATGCTCCCTCCCATTCGTTCACAGTTTGAGCCTGACGGATCTTGACATTGTCATCCTGGCCATGATGTGTCTTTCTACATGGTTGTTTAAAATTGAAAAGCTATTTTATTTGGCTGGGCTATCAGTTTTAAGGCTACCTCCTTTATATTAGGTGGCCTTAACTTCTAGGTACTAACATAAAAATATAAGTAAAATGTACTTATTGTGTTCATATTGAATTGCAAAACACTTTTACTGATATTGAGGTGGGATATGGGTAAAGTTAGAGACAGGTGTGGTGGTATGGGTAGGTTTAAGGGTAGGGTTAGGTGTAAGGGAAGTGTCAACAGTGTAATTATAAATGTAAGTAAAGAAATTAATTACAGATGTAATTACATGCGGCTAATTTAAAAAATGTAAGTACAATGTAAAAAAAAAACATGCATCCATGTACACAATAAGTGCATTGTATCAAATGATTAATTAAAATGTTAGTACATAGACCACCTAATATAAAGTGGGTCCGCATTTTCTATTAATTTGATGAGGTCATGTGACAACATTGTGGCACAACTGTTTGATATGTTCATCAGTGTTTTTTCAGGTTTGGCTTCAAATCTGTGCAATGCACTTTCAGTAAACTATGTCAGTCTATTATTGTGGTAAAATCCATTTCAGGTAAATTCTCTCCCTAAATGTGATTGGTCAGTTTACATGTCCTAAAACTGAATAAGCTGCGATGTGAATCAGATCCTTTGCCATTTAGTCTACGCTTTTATTAGTCATCAGACTAAATGTTTCATGATGCATATTGCTTCATTTATTATAATTTTTCAATATGGTATGCAATGTAGAGTGTATACTTCACAGAATGTAGTAAGCAGTATGCTAGCTTTCCATTCCGGACATTCCTAGACCCTCACAATGCTCTAGTGTGTGTAGTGTGCATAGGCATTCTGCAATGTATCAGAATAGAAAATATGTGAAATGGTTAAACATATGAAGGATAATGAAAAGCGTTTGTCACAGCTGGTATCTCTGAGATCACAATTCAAATGAGAAGGGGCAGTAGGACTATAGCTTTTCCCTGAAAGCTGCACATTCATGTGGGGTTTTCACAACATTTGTCCGAGAAATGGTAATCACTATAAATCTGTAAATGCATTTGTTTTATAGAAAAGAGAGCCATGTATCCTAAGGCAAGACTGTAACCATGTCTTGAACATTGGGGGAGACCAATTTTTTATCAAGCCTCTAGAAACAGAACAATGAAGGAAATTCGAGATCTAATTCTAGTTGGGAAATAATCATTTTGAATCATTTGAAAATAATATTTGTATTAATTTGCACTAACAAGCGCCCCATTTTTTAGGAATTCTATGAAAACGATATACCCAAATGAAAATGTCTGCAGCTCTTAAACCCTATGGTCTATATTCATAAACCTGGTCTTATTTTAAACTAGACACTTGAAATATTGCTACCCAAGAGTCATAATAACTCAAAGTAATATGGGAACAGAGTAATATACATGTAAATATACATGTAAGTGACTCACGTTTTTTGTTTTTTGTTTTCACTTAGGGAAAAAAATATTATAATTTAATGTTAAGAGCCTGAAAATAACGTCATGATTCAAATATGAGGATGATTCTCTCAGTAATGTAGCTTCTGTGAGCTTTTATGTCAAGAAAAGTCTAGGCGTCATTTCAAAAAGGCCATTTATTTCAGAACATTTGCTATTGTAAAGAGTAGTTTTTCATTCAAATAAATCTGCAATAAACTGCAATATACTACTAATTATAATGGATAAACAGTTACTGAAAAACTAAAGCAACTATTTACAGAGATTACAAAGTGTAAAAAACTCATTTAGCTGATGGGAAGCGTCAGTGAGAGACAGCGCGCTCCACTGCAGTTGCGCCATGGAGAACGCGCAGCCAGCGCACAAACAGTATTCACCAAAGCCTACTTACGCAAACTGCGCAAGATAATGCCTTTTGATTGGTTACTAAGTCCATCAATCAAACCTTTGTTGGAAAGGCATTGGCTGGGCACCGAGTGCCTTTATCCAACGAAAACCATGGGCGCAATGATTGACAGCTCACCAAGCCTGTAAGGCACTTCCTCTATATGATGCATCCCAGAAGAGTCTCTGATTGAAGGAGAGAGACGAGGGTTGAACCATTGCACGTGGGAGAAGCTATTCTAGCAGGGGGAGTTTGCCAGACACGGAATAGAATCGATATTTCATTGAAAATGGACATGATTGATCACGCTAACTCAAAACTCTCTTGCAAACAACGGAGGATTTTTAGTTTTTTCCCTATTTTTTCGTTGTTTTGGATTAAAAAGTGGGATGCATTTTGAAGAATGGACTCTTACACAGAGATGTATGCGGGTGTTTATTGGATTCGTCCGATCTGATCTGAACGACAGGAGATGAAAGATGAGTAACGCTGATATTATGCTAATGTTTACATGGACGGTCCTTTAGCATTTCATTTAACCATTTCCTCTCTGGTGTATTTATTGCAAAAACAAGTTCAGAACATGAATCTTGAGTGTTTTAGCTTTCAAATGATGCATAGTTTGTGATAGTTGATTGAATATTTTGTATAAAACAAAAGTAAATAAAAGTACACACCCCCCCACTTCCGTCAACCCCCCCGCTCACGAACCGGTGCGGGTTAAGAAGTTAAAATATGCACATATGAACTTTTATTTGTATGCCTAAAACGTTGAAAGTTTGAAAAGTTTCTTGTCTCTTCAAACTCAGTAAGGAATGACATGAATCACATAAATGCATATTTTCAATTAAAAACGGCCATATTTGAGACAAAAGGTTGAGTAGTTTGCATCACTATATGTTATTGTCTGTCTTTTAACTTCTATCACAAAACAGTTCACATGTATTAAATGTTTCACTTTCCTCAATTTCTTTCAACGTTATTCTGACGTTTTGCATTGCTTCTGTGACTGGTAAACTCTGCCTACTTTGATTTGATTGGCCATCTCAATCATTTTGACATTGATGAGCGCTGTTAGACGCTGAGGCAGACCAGACTAAAAATGCAACTTTTGAAACTTTTTGTCATCCCAACAACAACATACAGAGCGCTGCGTAAAGTAGTGCAAGAATTTAAAATATTGGTGGAGGGGACTTGTCCCCCTCAATGTCTATGGTGGTTACAGCTCTGTCCTAAGGGTCACATGGATCAGTTTGTTACCAATTTCCACCCAAAAAATAAGAATTCTTTCTGTCATTATTTATGCACCCTTTCTTTTCAATAAACTAGATGTTTATTTTGTCAATGGAACACAAAAGCAGAAATTGTGTAGAATGTCCATGATGCTCAGTCTCCATCCAAATTCAGTGTATAGAAAAAAACACATCTTTCTCACATCTCCTGTTGTGTTCCAAAAAAGAAATAAGTCATACGGGTTTGGAACGATATGAGGGTGGGTACATGATTAATTCTTCTGTGACATATTTCCCCAAAACAAAATTGATTTGTTTACTTCATAATCGCTTTCGAGAGATATCTGCTGAAAACTCTGCCAGGTCTTATTTATGATTCTAAGATGAGAGACATATGGCAAAAATAACATTTCAATATCATTCAAGTTCCTCCAAATCCTTCATCTCCTCTGATGTGTACTCTTTTCACATGTTTTCCTCTTATCTCCATTTTGCTTTTCAAAATTCATATCATCTAATATCCGGCCTAAACAAAGCAAAGGGGAACCTGCCAGTGTGTTTTGTTTTTTCTCCAGCTATAGATGGAGCTTTGATGGATTGGTGGAAAAAGCATGCCAACCTCTCCCTCTCTCACCCCCCTCTCTCTCTCTCTAGGCCCTTTCTCTATAATTGGAAGTTGTAAAAGGCATTGCTGTCAGTGATGTGGACAGTAATAAATAGCCCTTGAAGACCTCCACCTCTTTCCCTCTGGAACTGAGCAGTCACCATAGGGATGAGCTGTCAGTCTCGGGTGATGTAAATGTTAATGCTCTCATAAGCATCTGCTTGAAAAAAAAAATCTAAATGTGATTCTGTGATGAGCATGTTTTTAATTTATGAATTAAAATACATTTTGATATTTTTTGGGGATATAGTCAAAAATATTTAGGTGATACAACTGCCCTGATATTGTAATGATATATATCAGTTGTGTGCGGTGGTGTTTTAAAATGAGGAGTGAAAGTCCTCATATACATACAGTGCATCCGGAAAGTATTCAAAGCGTTTCACTTTTTCCACATTTTGTTCTGTTACAGCCTTATTCCAAAATAGATGAAATTCATTTGTTTCCTTAATTCCACAAACAATACCCCATAATGACAATGTGAAAGAAGTTTGTTTGAAATCTTTTCAAATGTATTACAAATAAAAAACGGGAAAAAAATCACATGTACATAAGTATTCACAGCCTTTGCCATGACACTCAAAATTGAGCTCAGGTGCATCCTGTTTCCACTGATCACCCTTGAGATGCTTTTACAACTTGTTTGGAGTCCACCTGTGGTAAATTCAGTTGATTGGACATGATTTGGAAAGGCACACACCTATCTATACAAGGTCCCAAAGTTAACAGTGCATATCAGAGCACAAACCAAGCCATGAAGTCCAAGGAATTGTCTGTAGACCTGCCGTAGACCAGGATTGTATCGAGGCACAGATCTGGGGAAGGGTACAGATTTTTTATTTTTGCCGCATTGAAGGTCCCAATGAGCTCAGTGGCCTCCATCATCCGTAAATGGAAGAAGTTTGGAACCACCAGGACTCTTCCTAGAGCTGGCCAAACCGAGCCAACGGGGGAGAAGGGCCTTAGTCAGGGAGAACCCGATGGTCACTCTGACAGAGATCCAGAGTTTCTCTGTGGAGCACTCCACCAATCAGGCCTGTATGGTAGAGTGGCCAGACTGAAGCACTCCTCAGTAAAAGGCCATCTGGAGTTTGCCAAAAGGCACCTGAAGGACTCTCAGCTCACAAGAAACAAAATTCTCTGGTCTGATAAAAAAAGGATTGAACTCTTTGACTCTTTGAGGAAACCGCTCATCACCTGGCCAATACCATCCCTACAGTGAAGCATGGTGGTGGCAGCATCTTGCTGCGGGGATGTTTTTCAGTGGCAGGAACTGGGAGGCTAGTCAGGATCGAGGAAAAGATGAATACAGCAATATGCAGAGACATCCTTGATGAAGACCTGCTCCAGAGCACTCTGGACCTCAGACTGGGGCGAAGGTTCATCTTCCAACAGGACAACAACCCTAAGCACATGGGACAACTCTGTGAATGTCCTTGAGTGGCCCGGCCAGAGCCCAGACTTGAACCTGATTGATAATCTCTGGAGAGATCTGAAAATGGCTGTGCACTGACGCTCCCCATCCAACCTGATGGAGCTTGAGAAGTCCTGCAAAGAAGAAAGGGAGAAACTGCCCAAAAAAAGAGGTGAGCCAAGCTTGTAGCATCATACTAAAAAAGACTTGAGGATGTAATTGGTGGCAAAGGTACTTCAACAAAGTGATGCGCAAAGGCTGTGAATACTTATGTACATGTGATGTTTTTTATTTTTAATAAATTTGCAAAGATTTCAAACTTCTTTCACACTGTCATTATGGGGTATTGTTTGTAGAATTGAGGAAAAAAATAATGAATTTAATCCATTTAGGAATAAGGCTGTAACATAACAAAATGTGGAAAAAGTGAAGTGCTATTAATACTTTCCGGATGCACTGTATAAATTATATTTATTATATATTTATTAAAGCCAAGTATAAATTTAATCAAGTTAGTGTTTCTACATGAATTCCAAAATAATACCTAACTAAAGTTGTTTACTTTTTAATTAGTCTTCCCATTAATGTCATCGGTGTCTTTGGCACAGGTATAAATATGGAAGCAGATGCACGCACCTTTGTCTTGCGCTGAGGAGCCGAGCTAGTGACCCAGCCATACAGCGTAGGTACAGCAACTGTGGTGACGGGACGTAACGTCTCCATTCCCTCCTTCAGGGAACGATGGTTACATTTGTAATTGAGATGTTCCCTTTCAGTTGGTCGCGTTCAGCATTACGTCAAGTTCACAGACGTTATGGGGATCCCGTGAAAAACGCCACGGTTGCTGCCCCTACGCAAGCCTCCTAATCACCCCACACCTTGGGGCAGAAGATGGGACAGGGCTTATCTAAAGCAAGTCAGTCACTGCTGTTCCACATGACCCACTCAGTGACACTATTGGATAACATTGGGAAGCATGCCCTTTCCAGTATCATTCCACATGATACCTCCTACCCAAAGGGAGGTATCATGTGGAAGTTACACACATGGCCAGTTAGGGCAGTGCAACATATGGAGAGTCCCTGGGGAGGCTCCGGCCATGTTAGGGGGAGACAACACCGGTCAGAGACGGCAGAGGGGACTCTGCCAAGGGAAAGACATGGGCTCGCCGTCAGGGAAGCCGTACCATGGAAGAATACACATAAGGGACTGCCGTAGTCACAACATATGGGACCCAGCCCAGCACAGATGCCACCAATGCATATGAGTGTTAGGCCTGGCGTCAGACACTCTGCCATGTTTGACTGCCGAGGATGACAGAGGAGCTTGACAGGGTTCGCCAACTGGGGAACTCTACTGGAGAAATAAGCGCACTTATCCGGTCCATGGGAGGGGAATGGCGCAGCAAGCCGACACAGAGCGGGTCTTAGGTGTTACTGGCTACTTGAGGCGAGCACACGATTGGATACTGACTCTACACAATGGCTGTAGAATCTAGCGAATGTGTTTGGTGTTGCCCAGCCCGCAGCTCTACATATATCTGTCAACGAGGCGTCATGCACCAGCGCCCAGGAAGAGGCAACACTCCTAGTGGACTGGGCCATCAACCCGAGTGGGCAAGGCACGCCTTGGGTTTGATATAACAAGGCAATGGCATCCACTATCCAGTGGGCCATCCCTTGCTTGGAGACAGCCTTTCCCTTCTGCTGGCCTCCATAACAGACAAAGAGCTGGTCTGAGGTCCTAAAGTGTTGCGTTCAGTCAATGTACAGGTGCAAAGCACGGATGGGAAAAAGCACAACTAGGACTGGGTCTTCCTGCTCTGAGGGCAGCGCTTGCAGGTCCCTGAAGGGAGTGGTGGGAACCTTGGGCACGTATCTGGCCCAGGGTCTCAGGATCACATGAGAGTTGGCCAGGCCGAATTCTAGGCATGATTTGTTGACAGAAAATGCTTGCAAGTCCCCTCTTGATGGAGGTCAATGCAGTCAGGAGTACTGTCTTCCACAACAGAATTTTTAACTAAACATCTCTTTTAACATCTCTGAGAAAGCAGGTCCTTCCTCAAAGTAATGTGCCAGGGAGGTGCTGTCGCGAGGAGTACTAGTTCCAGGCCAATAAGGGGCAATAATTAGATGTATATGTCATCAGATATGGTACTGGAAGTGTAATATATTGCAGATACTCATGCAGTATAAACACACATAGAGAAATATATAATGTAATGTATTTCTTATATTTATATTTACTTACATTATACATGTTTCATATTTTCAAGCTAGTTAACAATAGCACAAGCACACCTGCATTTACTAAAGTATTTGGAAAAGAGACAGTGTGCTGAATGGCACAGCCATTACTTTTGAAATACTTTTTAACATAGTCTTAAAGGTGTTTGGCCATTCGTCAGCCTAACCACAAGCTCTACTCTTCAGAACAACGGTAACCCCAAATACATAGCAGAAACCACTTAAATTCCAAAATGATAGAAGATTAAACATTAACACATCTCCACCTATATTAATACTGAGCAAAACACATGAAATAACACTTAGTTTTATATTTACTCTTCTTTAACAGTCAGAAGCAAAGCATGCTGGGAAGTAAAAGTATGTTGTATCCACTGATTGTAACTTATTCTGTGAATTTGTGTATATATGTGTGTACATACATTAACATTTATATGGGAACATGTTTGTGCAATATATGTACACAACAAAGGATACAACTTTAAGTTGGTTGGAAAAGTGTATTAAACTTTATGAATATTACATGTAATGATATTTTTGTCTTAATTTTTTAAATATTTTATATGTATCAATATATAGCCATACATGGTCAATGCATATTTTGCAGTTACAGTATATTGAAAAATATAAGCACTAGTTTCCCATATATGGAAATGTATTATGTAATATATTGCATTATATTTTGCAGTATGGAATATCAGCAGGAGTCTGTCAGAATGAGCCATTACAAACGCAACACTTTATCAAACTGATGCTTTCCTGGATTTGGTGATTATGACTAACACTTTTCTGCAACATTAAGGCACATGTCCAGCTGAGGCTGGCCGCTGGGAAATATGAGAGCCGCCCACACTTTCTGCTGTACAGCCCTGATACTGTATGATGGCTGGCAAGCGTTTTGAGCTTTTCACATCCCCACTGCTGTGAGACAATAATGACAAAGTTGTAACTCTTAGTGACTCTGTAAAGTTGCCAAAATAATTTTAATGACGATTATTTACCCTGAGAGCAAAAGCAAATCATGCTTTCTTGGCAGACACTTTCTTGCCAGATGAATTGTCTGTACCAAATTGTCAAGCCTCAATTAATGCAGTCCTCCACAATGAAACTCTCATTACAAAATGTGCCAAGGCCCTTTGAATAAAACTTATCATTAACTGAGCTGTCGTAGAGCTGAAGCGCTTATAAACCGCAATTGTTTTAGCTGGAATGCCTCCAGTGACAGAGTTTGATGGGAAGTTATTTTTTTGGCATAAGAAGTCTCATACTAGCATAATCAAATGAACGATTTACCTTCATTTATCTAGTAAAGTTTAGAGTGCATTGTGCCAGACAGCACTGCATTGATTTCAATGGAGCAGGATTATTATAGTTTAGTTTTTTTTTATTTCTATTTTATAGTAGTTCAGTTTTTATTTGTATGTATTTTCACTCAGAAATTGCTAATAAATTTCACAAATTATTACATTGAAAGTGCAATTAACACATTTAATTAAATGTGAAATTAAATGTAGAAAAACTGAAATAGTATTTTCTTGTAAAACATACTCCAGTAATATTTTCATGCAGTTTTCACTGCACAATTTTCTAATTTCAGCTTATTTAGAAAACTACAAAGAACTACAAACATTGCACTCAAGACAGGAAGTAATGTAAAAGTCCAAACACAACACAGGGAACATGTAACAGAACCCCCTTAGGGAGCGGATTCCAGACACTCCCACAGCACAAAACTCACAACAAAAGTGCAAGAGGGTGGTAGAGTGGAGGTGGAATGGTGGGAGGGGAGGCGAGCCTGTCCCATTAGGGTGGTGAAGGTGCGCCTGGAAACCAAGTCAGAGCAGGGTACCAATTCGAAGCCGGTAGAGCAGGGGGCCAGGGTGGAGCGGAGACACACCAAGGCAAAGCAGGTGAAGCTGGAGACCCCCAAGGCAGAGCAGGCAGAGATGGAGACCACTAAGGTGTAGCTGGAGATCTCCAAGGCGGAGCAAGTGTAAAATTACTGTGAAGCCGGCAGAGATGGAGGCCACAGTGGAGCCGGCAGCTCTGAGTCAGAGAGCCCAGTCCTCCATGGCTTTAGAAGAGAGCACAGAGAGTTCAGGTACAGTCATGGTGGGTTTAACAAAGCAGATAGAGGGTTCAGAAACGGCCATGACAGGGCAGACAGAGAGTTTATAATTGATCTCTTTGGCCGTATCTGAGACAACAGGGAGCACTGGGAGTTCGGGGATGCCCTCGTGGCTGTAACAGAGTCGATAAAAAGCTCAGAGAGCTCAGAATCGGCCTCCTTGGCCATGGCAGAAAAAACACTGAGAGTTCAGAGAAGGCCTCCATGGCCCTAACGGAGCCGTCAGGGGCTGCAGAGGGTTCTGAGATGGCCTCCATGAAGAGGTGTACATGAAAACCATACTTGAGGAAAAGTACAGATACACCAGAGTGAAAATTACTCCAAGTTACAAGTCACCAATTCCAAAACGACGCAATTAAATTCTTAGAGTATCTGATTTTAACAGTACTTATACTCATACTAAATGTAGGCTCAAAGTTCTCAACACCTAAGAGGCTGAGATCTCAGTAAAACTACAAAGTAGCCAAAAAGATAAGTACAGTAATTAATTACATTTACTCAAATACCTAACGCCACTGACCACCGGGCTTGAGGCTGCTGAGGCTACTGGGCTTGGAATCTCGGCCGCTCGCACCAACATTAGTGGAGGATCCACCGCACTGGATGCCAGTCTCGTCCACCATCCAGTGGCAGGGATGGTGCTGGCTGGTTAAGCCTGTGGTGGACAAAGCTCTGTGGCGGACTACATTTGAAGTTTTAATAAGCATGATCATATTTAATAAGTAATCAATAATTTTTACGTCATTTTTGAGGTTATAACATGAATGAGTTACTTAGTGTCATGTTGGTTTAACTGAGAGAACTTGTCCATGTGAAAACCTGTCAAAGAGTGTACAGTATATGCATGCGCATATTTGCATGTGTGTGTTTATAAGTGTTTGAGTGTGTGTTTTAGCACTAGAGTCATCAGCACTAATTATCCACAGCTTTGTCAGGAAGTTGCTGGACTTCCTCTTCGTTTAACCTCATTTCCTGTCCGGGTTGTTGCTATAGCATTGTTTTCCACCCTGTCCTCTGCATGCTTATTCTCTGTTCACACGCATATTGATTCATACTTCAAAGAGTTGTTGACGCAAAAATTAAAGTTCTGTCATCATTTACTCACCCTCAGGTCATTTAAAACCAATATGACTGACTTCCAAGGAACACAGAAAGAGTATTTAAAAAAATTACCATAAAAGTTTTCTCATTAAAGTAGTTGTGCAATATATTCAAAGTCTTCTGAAGCGATACAGTAACTCTTATATAGGCCAATTATCTTAAAGCTTCCTCTACAAAAAAAATAGTCCACTAAAATTTCTGAAACAATTGGCCTAGAAACAAGACGCAAAATATTCCAATAATATTACCGTATGCATGTGTATGAAAGGAGAAATTCGTGTTACGAGAGACCTGACAGTTGTAGGATTTAGTTACCCGGATGTGTGATACACAACTGATAGACAGCCATGCCATGCATGACGATAAATATTTGAATGCAGAGATTGACCATCACAATCAAGAATTCCAAAGAGCTGTGTAATCTGAATCAGTTGTATCAGTGAGTTGTTTTTAAGAAGAATCAAACAAGAGATGGATTTACAACTTCTTTCATGAACACACCAAGGAGATCTCGGGCGGATGGCAGGATGTTAAGTGAATAACAAACATTGAGTCCTATGGACAACTTTTATAATATTTGTTGTCTTGTTGTATGCCTTTGTGTTCCACTGAAGAAAAAAAGTCATACAGGTTTGGAACAACAGGAAGGTGAGTAAAAGATGACAGAACTTAATTTTTTGGTAATTAACTATACCATTAAGCATGAGCTAGGCCTACCTGTTATTTATTGCAAGTCTCTAAACCCCAATATACTCATCTACCCTCTCCTCTAGTGTGTTTTCTTTTCTGTTTTTGGTCCGCTAATGTTCACACTTTCCTAAATGTGTTCCTGTGCGCTGAAAACAACTCTCTCCTCACTTACTCATATGGTTGCTCATTTAGAAGATTCAGAGTTCCTCTGCTTTTCTGGTTGACTGCAGCTAGTCCTTCCTCTCAACTCACACTGGAAGTGTAATCAGTAAATTTAGCTCTCCTGTTTACGGAGTGCTGAAAACTGGGCCATTATTCAAGGATCTCATCTTGTGTGCAGCCGACAGAAAGAAGTGTTGACATCCAGTGTTTCCTGGTTAGTATCAAAGAGAGTAGCTGCATTGGGATTCCCTTGGCCAGTCAATGAAGAGAGGATAAATGTTTGTGTGTATGTTTACTTGGAGCAGTTACTGTATTTGGGCACTTAAAGGGATAGTTTACCTCAAAATTTTTATTCTTCCATAATTTACTCATCCTCTGTCATCCCTGTTGAAAAAAACAGCATGTACTGGTTAGGTATGTTTTGTAGCATGGCAGCTGGTTTGAGCTGGTCCATAGCTAGTCAAGTGCTGGTCCTAATAATCTAGCTCCAGCTCCGGACCAGCTTAAACCAGCTCATGACCAACTAAGGACCAGCATAAACCAGCTCAAACCAGCTACCATGCTTTAAAACATACCTAACCAGCATATGCTGTTTTTTTCAACCGGGATTCCAAACCTGTATGACTTTCTTCGACGGAATACTAAAGAAGATCTGGTAACGCTTTAGATTACAGCCTGGCAAGGTAAAGTAAAGTAAGTAAAGTGAATATACTGCGAAACCTTCAGTAATTATAGTGTAACTATAAAGTAATTATAGGTATAAGGGAACAATATGTAATATTTGGGGAATAAAGAGGTAACTATCAGGAAAATTAATAAACTATTTATACTGTAAGTATTTTTTAATTAAGGGGTAAATATCCATGTAGTTACTGGGTAAGTGGTGCTTGTTATTCCTTGTAGTTACAGGGTAAGTATGAATCTGCGGGCTGTAAATTAAAGAAGTGTTTGTTCCCCGCTTGTTTCATGTAGTTACAGGGTAAGTACACTAAAAAACACGTACAAAATCTGATATCACTTGGAAACATTTATTTGAAAAACAACTTAGTTCAAAACAGATTTACGACACTTCTTATGAATAAAAAAAAAAAACTTTTCATTTCAAATAATAACATCCTAACAGAAAGAGGCATCGTTTATTGTTTATTTTTATTGTTTCTCTTGCTTGTCTTTCTCTTCTTGTTCCTTTTCTTCTTTTTCGTTATTTCAACTGATGGATCTTAAGAGGAATCCCATGTTTTTTGATATTCTGTATAATTTTTTATTAAAAGAAAAATTACACCCAGAAATACTCTCATAATTTACTAATCTTTTCTCATCCAACCATCTGTTCAGCTTCAAGCTTTCATAACGTTCTCGCACGAGAACTTCTAGTCTAGTTTGTTTCTCATTCATTGCTATTATCATATATTATGTTATCGTTTGTATACTGTTGTGAGCATTAATTAAAAAAAATAAAAACAAAACAGATGGCATACGAACTCCGCATGACCAGTTTCTCGGTGCGCTCACGTCACGTCAAGTTCCGTCAAGGGTGAACTCAACCCTCTTATGCGCGCACAGATGACTGTTGGTCGGAAGCGATAGTCTGCAGTTTAAAAAGTGTAAAATATTGGTATTTTTCTTGCAAACACTTATCGTTTCACTTCAGAAGACGTTGATTCATCCATTAGGATCGTATGGATTACTGTTGTTTTTGCTGTATGTGCTCATTGATGCTTCAACTTTTAGGAACCCAAATGAGTTTTCATTGGCAGAGATTTAATTTTCTGTGTTCATCTGAAGAAAGAACATCTTGGATGATCAATGGTGAGGACATTTCTGGGTGTACTGTATTTTCTTTAAATACATAATACAAAATAGCTAGACATAGGATTCCTTCTTAAGATTCATCTGTGGCAAGAACAAAAAAGAAGAGGAACAAGAGGAGGATGAAGCCAAGCAAGAGAAACGAATAAAAAGTGTTGTAAATCTGTTTTGAATAAAAACAATTCAAATAAAGATTTCCGAGTGATATATTGTGTACGTGTTTTTATTGTACTTACCCTTTAACTACACAAAACAAAAGGGGAACAAACACCACTTTAATTTACAGCCCGTAGATTCATACTTACCCTGTAACTACACGAAACAAGAGGGGAACAAACACCACTTTTATTTACAGCCCGTAGATTCATACTTACCCTATAACTACACGAAACAAGAGGGGAACAAACACCACTTTTATTTACAGCCCGTAGATTCATAAATGATTTGTTAATTTTCCTGATAAAATTTTGGATCTTTCCTGATAAAGTTTACACCTTTATTCCCCAAATATTTCAAATTGTTCCCTTATACCTACACATTGTTACAGTCACGTTTAGTTTCAGTTTGATTTAACTTTCAGTTTGTTTGTATATGTCACATGTTCCTTTGTTCCCTTTCCCGCCACTCGTCTGTCTCCCTGGTTTCCATCGTTATTAGTTCATGTCTGTGTCAGCTGTGTCATCATTATCCTCATTGTGTTCGCGTTTTAGTTTGTCCCGTTCCTTCAGTCTCTGTCCGATCTCCGTTATGCTATGTTGTGTTCACCCTGCCTTTATTCTGATGTACATTAAAACTTGGAGTATTTTGGATTGAATTAATCTGTCTTCCTCTTCTTGAAGCGTTACCGAAGATCTTTTGAAAAATTGTCCATACATTGAAAGTCAACTAAAATATTTTGCGTTCCACGTTCTAGCCCTTTTACTCTTAGAAAATAGAGTTCTTGCCTCAAATTTAAAGATCTCTTTAAACCAAGAAAGGTTCTGCTGTATATAAGCATAATACTTTCATGTTTAATGGGTTATTTCCATTTTTCCTAGTGATAAATTATGTAAATAATAAAAAATGTATTAAAAACAAAAATTGACAAAAACTAAATCCATAAAATGGTCCTATGATGGGAACCCCTAAAATGTTATATATATGAAGCGCAGGCCAGAACCCCATTAAGGTTCTATATAGAAACTTTTCTTCTAAGTATAGTTTGGGGGGAACAGTACAGCTTACGGTCTGTAATGCCCAGACACTTTTACGGCAGAAATAGAATAAGCAGTAAATGATTGCAAATAAGGGTGCAGCACCCTCTGTGTTTGGACCCTTAACAAAACACAACAAAACAAAAAAAAAACACCTGGGGGTATTCCAGAAAGCAAGGTTATCTTACCATTAAACTAAATTTATTAAATCAAACCTTGCTTACTCGAGGTATGCTGGTTCCAAAAATGAGTCCTGGAGTAAGTTCAGCTAACTTAGATACTCATACTGTTCACAGTTAACACACAAGACATTCTCAACAAGAATGAAACCAAAAGTGCAGGTTATCTGCTTACTTACCCTTAAACATACCTGGGTATGTCACATAACCTGCTTTCTGGAATTATCCCCCTTGTTAGTTTGTTTCAGAGGTATTCAGCGCATGATGAGGCTCCATTGATCATAATGGATTTCACACAATATTATAGCATATAAGTTATATATTATAACACTTCTCACACATTGTAGATATGCATTTAAAAGTTTTGTGAATAAAAATGGGACATCATGTTTTTTTCTAATAAAATGCATGCAGTATGTGATATATCTCACAACAATTGTGGAAGTAAAATGGCCAAACAAAATAAACTTATATGGCCATATTATCTTTGCAAGCACAAAGGTCAATTCATTTCTATTTTTTTATTTATATATTTAGCATTGAACAAACAATTAAATTCTTGGTCACAGTAATAAAAAAATGATTAAAGAAAAATTTGGTGGCGATATGCTACATCGCCATTAAACAAAAGAAGTATGGCACACTCCTTCTTAGCATCCGTTTCCATGGTGTTTCCTAGATTTGGCAGTCTTTTGAGAATGTCTTGTGTGTTCCTGTGATCATTATGTTTTGGTACCGGCATACCCAGAGTAAGCAAAGCTTGGGTTATTTAACTGAGAGGTCAGGGTATACGTGATTGAAACCTTGCTTTCTGGAATACACCTCTGGATGAATGATCAATGGAAACTGCAACACAATGCAATCCCTCAATGTAGGCTACCTTAAACATGAATTACATCACACTGTAAGCCCAAAAAAATCCTGCAAAACTCAAACAAATTTAGTTAATCAGTTACATCCATTTTTTAAAGTTCAGAAATGCAAAGTTTAAGTAAGCAGAACTGGCAGATTTTAATTGTTCTTAACTTGAAATATTTGAGTAAACTAATTCATACATTCATACATGCTTTTAGAAGTGGAAACTTGTCTAGCTTTAACTAGCTAATTCAGTAAATGCTAATTTGCTAACACAGTGCTTTGATAGCATTAGTATAGAATAGCATAGCAATTGCGGAAAGAGTACGACAATATAGAACAATTAACATACATCTGTTCTCAAAGCAAGTTTATGCTTCCCTTGTCATCATGATAGTAAATCCCCAGAAAAACCCAACATAACAGAAAAGCATAGGAAAACATTAAACACTACTAAATATACCACTTAACATTAATCTTGCAGAAAAATCATCATATAATAACTAATTTACTCTCCTTTGGCAAAGCATACAGGGAAATAGAAATGTTAACAGTTTTAGTTAAATTTATGTTTGTCTAAATTAAAATAAACAAGTTCATAAAACTCAAAACAATGAAACCATGCCAACTACATAAAATGTGTCAGTTTTGTGTACTCAAAAGAAAAAGAAACCGGAGGAGCTGCCACCGTCCACTTTTTTTCCTCTCGCCCTCTCTCGTCTGTCTCTCCTCATCCTTCCATCTCCTTTTCTCCTACGAACCGGGTGCTAGTTCAGAGCTAGTGCTAGTGCCAGTTCAGAGTTGGTTCGACTGACGAGCCTTCTCAGAACCGGTTTGCCTTTCCACGGGCTAGAGAGCCGCCACAGAACCAGGTCTTACGTCACTGTATAAGTCTCATCTTTCTCAGCAATGCTAGCGAGGCAGCGGGAAACACAAACACACCAGGTTTGTCCGAGATGCATCGGCGCTGCGCAGACGATCAGCGTATGATATCAAAACACTGCATGAGTGAATCAAAAGCATAAGGAGTCGTGTGCTCTCGTTGGACTCGTTGTCATACGGCAATCGGTCTGCAATGCATCTCGAACAAGCCTTCCATCAACAATGGTGAACGTTACGTTACTATTGATGCACATGGCTTTACGATCCTACATCGGCATCAAAACACAGCGAATCCAACGCATTCGTGCAGCTCGCCGTAATTTGTATACACGGAGATTACAAACGAGCAGCAGCTATTAGCTCTTAGCTATTATTTCTTACTTCTAGACCAGCAATGTTTTGGTGCTACTTAAAGGGTTACTTCAGTGATTTAGCATTAGGCTTTGTATCAGTAGAAACCCAGTAGTATATTCAAATTATGGTACTTTCCCCCCTCATATCCCCTTTGCGTCATCGGAGGATTTTTTGGCCAGAGGCTAAAGACTACAGCCACTAGATGCTGTTCTGCATGTTATCAACCCGCCCATAGGGGAGAGATCTCACGCACAGAATGTAAGACACAGACGGCCGCACGGACAATCATAACGGAGCGATGCAGAGCAAAGTGAGTGTTTCAACTTTTCAATGAATTCCTGTGATAGTTTAGCTTCCATATGCGATCTGAAAACGTGCCAGACTGGCGCTTAAAGCTACACTGTGTAACTTTTTTAGTCTATTCTTAGCTAAAAACACTTAGTTCTGTCAAAAATATATGTGCTCATTAATGTATATTTACTTCTTTCAAGTAATAAAGTATTCTCGTAAGTTTATAATATGCCATTGAAAATACATAAGGTAATGGGATCTAACGGTGGTCGCCATGTTGCCCCTCCATCTTGAAAGTACATTAGCCAAAGAGGGACATACCCGTAAATTCAAGCTTCGCCTTTCGCGTTTTAACCGGTTTTAATACTCGATGGCACTGTACAAAATTCTCTGCCTCGCGTATGTGCGCGTCAACTTGTTCAGACGTGTCTGGTGCATGTGCAGAGAGTTTTCATCTCAGCAGCGTCCAGTAACAGAGTTATACGGAGTTTTCCTGGCTTGTTTTTTCCTCAAAAGTCTGTTTTTCCATGTTTGGTATTTCTGTGCGTTAATAACTCCGTAAGTAATAATAGTTATTGTCATTGTAGATGTGTTTCAGAGTGTGTCATCGCGTAATTCAGTTGATGTCACCTCAAAAGTATTTTTGTGTCAACATACAATAGCGTAATGCTCACCTATTTGAATAATCATTCAGTTATTTTGTTATCAACAATGTTTATTCGTTTTTAGAAAATATTTGCTTGTAATGTATGTTGATGGAAATATGTATCAGGTCTGATCGGCATATTAACAATTGTTATACAGAGCGCACTGCAGTGCTAACGTTAAAGCGGCGCACACACTTTTGTAACCGGACACCGCTTGTTAGCAGCAGCAGCGGCAGCTCCGCTCCTTTTAATGCAGCTGCATTTAGCGCCTATATATGGTACAATAAGCTCTGGTTTACGGTTACATTATACAAATGTAACTTATAAGTATAGTTATACAGTTCTTAACTGTGTATGTATATTTACCATCCTTATTTGTTCTCTCACAGAAACCACATTTATGTACATATCCACGCAAACCTGTTTATGCCTTGCAATTGGATGACTGAATAAACATTACTATCATCAAAGTTCACTCTGGATTAGCTGCAGTTCTTTCTAGCCGAATAATTAGGCCAGTTGAGTTCCAACCATCCCACTGCGCACAGAATATCCCACAGGCACCGTGTCGAATGTGGACGAGGTCGAACTGGAAGCCATGTTAATCTTGGACTAAATCGGCCACCGTAGGAGTTGAAACGAAATCGGAATTGAGAGGAACAGAAACTAAAATTCACTGGATGGTCATATTCCTTTTCACCACTAGATGGGGTAAAATATCACACAGTGTAGCTTTAACGTTACCTCAGCTTTGCTCAGCTCTTCGTGAGGAATGAAATCTGACACTGCTGCGTCTGTGCCATCTTTTCTCAGTCTAGAAGGCACCAAATTCAAAAATAATTTCACATTTCTACTACATAAATGACCCAGTTTAAATACACATTCATCTTCCCAGCGCTGAAGTGCCCCTTTAAGAACCACTTTTCCTGTTTTGGAGCTGGTGCTTTGGGTGTGGAAAGACAAAGAACCGATTTGAAACTAGGCTCTGGCTCCGAACTAGCACCAGCTAGCACCGAACTAGCACTTGGTGGAAAAGGGGTAATGGAGGAGTACAAGGATAAAAGGATGAGAGAGGACAAGGCCGTGACTATTTATGTAGTGTTTTATTATGTTTCAATGCATCAGTCGTCTGTGAGGGTTTGCCGCTTTACTTTCTTTTTGTTGTTTATTTTCGGATTTAAATTTAGGTTGAATGCTTGCTGGTTCCTGCCTCCTCCTTCCCTAAACACAAACCTTGTTACAAAGATAAATAACATGCATTTAGAAAATAGATGTGAATTTCCATTTCATGCTGACTTTAAACGGCACCTGAGTAATTATTTACTTTTATATTTATTCATTAAGCAGATGCTTTTATCCAAAACGCCTTACAAATACAACAAGCGATTCATCTTAAGGAGGCACTAACACGAGAAGTACTAGCAATATATGCTTCAGTACAGTACAAGCATGTTATTTGGATCTTTCTGGAATTTCACATTAAGATATTAATAGCATCCTTTGAGTAGGTAACAGGCCTATTGCTTGTGCAACATCAACGTCTGTCATAGCTTACCATCTGCACTTGCAGTGTGTAACTATCTGGTGTTTGTGAAGTGTTGCGATTCATGAGAAAATTCAAACTGTGAGATGTCATGAATGTCCCACCCCTCCAAGATGTGGCTAGGCAGTGTGTCAGAATTCCTCTCAAAACATTTCCTTGCAAATGTGCTGTGAAGCCATTACCATCGCCACAAAACACACAGAAATTCCCACACACTTATAGGTTGACTCCTGGATGGGAACAGGAAAGGACAGAGTCTCTCTTTATCTTGGCGAAACATGGCTTCCGAGAGAGGGGTAAGGAGTAATTTGTGAATGGGACTGCGGCCAGTAGTCCTCCGCTGCTCCTTTCATCCATTACCACAACACGGAGGCACAAGCATCCACAAGGTGGATGTGGTGGGAGTGCAACATGGATGTTCAACTTCCCACAGGTCACATGATCAGGATACAAGATGTGCGGAGGCGTGCGCTGCAGTAACCCTTTACAAATAGAGAGGTTGTGCAAAACTAAAGAGAGGTTGTGCAAAGTTGCCTATGTTTCTCAAGAAATAAAGGTGGTGTTAATAGTTATCTTTCAAATAAAATTTTCTGTTGTTATCTCGGGACACTAGTCCCGAGGTAACTAGTTCGTCAGCTCCAGTTTGTATCCAGCCTCTGATGGAGACTTCAGATGCCCCTGTGATGAGACGACTCGACGCCTGTGAAGAGACGACTCAACGCCAGCGTTGTTATGGCCTAAAATAATACATGATTGATTAACTTATCCTAAAATTTTTTCTTTAACATTCTCTTTTCTAACATTTTTCAATGTACATTTATGAAATGCACTTTCTGTGAAGCTGCTTTGAAACAATGTGTATTGTGAAAAGCGCTATACAAATAAATTTGAATTGAATTGAATTGAATTGAAATAAAATTTGTTATTTTTGCTCGTGAGTGTTCCAGGAAACTTTGGATTGTTTATCTTTCTGTAAATAACAGTATGATTTCACAAAACACTTAACCTGTGGCGTAAATCTGTTGTTTTATTTATGCTGCTTGTTGTATTGTTCATGCACTTGTTTTCCTGTCTAATTTTCCCAGACTTGGAATGCTCTCAAGAATTCCTGTACGCCTCTGAGCTAAATTTAATTCATATGAGTGCTAAAAATAGAAAAACAACACAAATAATGATCTCAGATTACAGCTGTTGTTGTGCTGTTGTGCAAGTTGACAAATCACACGCATACTGTACTCATACACAGGTGCGATATGTGGGTTTGAATTTCTTTAGCTTTTTAAACATTTATGATTAAATGTTTAAAAATTGTTTTGTTGATAAATGTAATTTGTGTTTACTGTACATGTACATATGAATTTCTTTGGTTGAGTGGATGTTCAAAGTGTGCAAAGCTAGAATCTAGACAAAAAAGCTCAATTATTATTGATGATAATGATGATGATGATGATGATGTTGATGATGATGGCAATGAGAAAATGATGATGACTAAAAAAATTTGTGTCTAGGGTTGACAATATCAACTCTATAAACGAATATTTTCTCCTTTTATAGCGGGTGAACATATCCTCGATATTATTCTATATCTCAAACAATCGGATTGCTTTGATATCACTACTTATATCCATATTTCCGAACATCCGCTATGAGCCTTAGCCCGCTAGCATCACCAGCTTGGTCTGGCTTATCGAGACTTTGGATTTTGGATAACTGTTTTTTGGCAGTTAGTTCATGTGTTCATGACCTCAAGGTTTTATAATGCTCTATTGGGTGGTTGCCATGCTCGCTTAATAAACAAACTGCAGCTGGTCCAAAACGCAGCAGCTCAAGTTCTTACTAGAACCAGGAAGTATGACCATATTAGCCCTGTTCTGTCAACACTGCATTTGCTCCCTATTAAACATTGTATACATTGTAAAATCTTGCTTATTACTTACAAAGCACTAAATGGTTTAGCTCCCCAGTACTTGAGCGAGCTCTTAACGCATTATAGGGGAGCGCAGGGCACAACCTAACGTGGGGTTCGTTGTAAAGCGCATGTTTTAACCCTTTCCACACATGCCAGAATGACGAAACTTAGTGTATTTACTAGTTGCCATATCAACATTATTTAGAGAAAAAATAGATGATATTACTGAACATGTATTAAACCATAGCAAAAGTCAATTTCTTACTTAAGTTTAGTTTTCATCTCTGTTTTTTGTGTTTATATAAAATAAGACAAATCCGATATTATTTTAATCTTATATCTGTTATTTAACAGTTGAGATTGTTCTTTAATGCTGATCTAACCAGCAGAAGACACGAGCCGGGGTTAAATCCCAGTTTTGCAGGTGTGGTGCGTTGTAGTACTGCGTTACAATGATCCCCTATTAGAAATATGCCATTATATTCTATACTTTTATGAATTCTTTTGAGAAACCATGAGAAAAGGGTGAATAATGACTGAAAGTTAATGTTCAGAAATTATTCATTATTATTATGTTTTTAACTATGCTGTATAGCTGTATTTAGCGATGTGTTTGTTGTCAAACACAAAACTGCTTATATTTTTAATAATTAAAAAATGCCATTATTTTATTTTAAAAAGTTAATAATTGTATTTTGTTGACAAAATATTTTAGTTTGTCTTGTATATTTTTTTTATTATATCAGGTAACATTTTAAGCTGTTATTTGGTCATGTTACAATGTGCCCCACCACGTTACAATGTACCCCACCTATGGGGCATGTTGTCACATTTCACTTCCATTCTTTCGGGGTAAATCAAGAAAAAAGTATACACTGTATTAATGAAACAAAACCACATAATTGTACTAGACATGTGTGCAATTAATGTGGGAAACAATAAATACTCCGAACCCCAAGTGGATTTACACAAACTGAGAAAGTCAAAAAGCGTTAGGTTGTGCCCCGCTCTCCCCTACTCCCTCATGTCTATTGCGGTCTCAAAATTCTGGCCCGTTGATAATATCTAGAATATCAAAATCAACTGCAGGAGGTCGAATCCTTTTCCTATTTAGCACCTAAACTTTGGAACAGTCTTCCTAGCATTGTTTGAGAAAGCAGACACACTCTGTCAGTTTAAATATAGCCTATACTAAAACACGTCTCTTTACTATGGCATACACATAGAACATTATCATTTTCTTTTATTCAAATCAGTTAAATGATTGTTTATGCTGCATTAACTAATTCTACCGGAACCGGGAACGCTTCCCATAACACCTGATGTACTCGTCGTTACATCATAAAAAGAATGCCATCTATGCTAATGTTAGTCTCTCTGTTTATCCCAAGGTTTACTTTAGTCAGCCGGATCCGGGCTGTATACAGATCAGATGGTGGACCTGTGCCTAGACACAACCACATTAAGTTCCTGAAGTATTTGCAGAGACCGTCAACTAGACTCTCCCCTGTGAAGGTCTCATCGACACGGCAGCCAGTGACACTGATCCTCAACAAACCTGTCTCCGGCGTGGTGACTCCGATCTCCAACCAGATGGAACTGGACAAATATTCGGAATGTTCCGATTTAATCTGACTTCTGACCTTTAATGCTACCTGAATCAGAATCATACACTGTTTGTTCGTTGGCCAAAGGAGAACTGGCTCCCCGACTGAGCCTGGATTCTCCTAAGGTTTTTTTTCCATTCTGTCACCTGATGGAGTTTTGGTTCCTTGCCACTGCCGCCTTTGTCGCCTTTGACTTTTGGCTTGCTTAGTTGGGGACACTAAATATTCAACAGTATTACTGATCCGCCTACATTGACACAATTGTATGAGAATTAAACTGAGCTGGATAATGTCATCACTGTTTTATCCAGAGTGTCTGTATAGCCGAAAAAAAATATATATTATTATTGTGATAAGCGCTATATAAATAAGGGTGACTTGACTTCTATAATGGTGCTATTATTATAATTATATTATGTTATTATTAATATGTGTTTAGTGTTTAATGAACATAATCATCATCATAATAATACACACTGTCACTGTAATTCCAATATTACCATTTGAGTTATGTTATTGGTTGGCGAACTTTGTTGTTATTATTTTCCCAATTTTAGAATAATAGTAAAGAAAAGTTACCTAGTATAATATTAAATATGTTTCTAAACCATTGACATGTCATGTAAATATTTCTACCTCCAGAATACCTTGCTCCGTTAATACCCTAACCCCCGGTTTCACAGACAAGGTTTAAGGCTAGACCCAAACTAAAATGCATGTTTGAGCTGTTTTAACTGAAAGCAACTTGCACTGAGATATCTTAAAATATGTCAGTGCTATTGTTTTGACTCAAGATGCACATCAGTAAAAAAAAAAAATTATTAAGGCATGTTTGTAAAAGAAACCCTTAAATGCCCTAATTGAACTAAGGTCTAATTCTGGCTTAATCTTAGCCTTGTCTGTGAAACCGGGCCTAAAAGTAATAATCTTGCAGCTGAAGGCATCTCAGTTAAATTAACTACTTGACTGGATGAATGTTGTATGCCTGGGGCTGTGCTGGAGGGATATTTTTAGTTTGAAATGACCCAGTGTTTGGGCAGATCTTTCTCTGTAGAGCTGTTTCAGATGTACCTGATTTGCAATGTTGCCATTATTGTTCGTAACAAAGGCCAGATTTTGGAAAAATGCTGAAGCAGACCCATATGAGTCATGTACGGATGTTTCCACTGAGCATGCCTTTTAGCATGCATGTGTGTGTGTGTACTGTATGTACCAATATATGCAGCACATGTTTGTATTTGTACAGGTATGTAAGCAATCATGACATGCTTTGCATTGGAATTTCTTTGGAACTTTTTTTGTGGGCATTCATAAGCAGGAATGTTTCTATGTTTCCATCTCCATGTTCTCTCTCTCCAATTCACGAGACAACTCTGCAAAAAAGAAAAAAAAAAAGAACCATGGTAACCAAATCTGTGGTCACATTAGGAACATTTTGTGGATAAAAAAAGGTAATTGTCTATTGTCAAAAGTGTAGTGATGTATGAAGCACAGCTCACACATGTAGGCCCGGTTTCACAAACAGGGTTTAGATTAAGCCAGGATTAGGCTTTAGTTCAATTAGGACATTTAAGTAGCTTTTTTTAAATGTGCCTCAGAAAATAAAACCATAATTTGTTTGCATCTTAAAACAAAACAATGGTACTGATATATTTTAAGATTTGTCAGTGCAAGTTGCCTTCAGTTAAGACATCTCAAACATGCATTTTAGTCTGGGGCCAGGCTTAAGCTTTGTCTGTGAAACTGGGGGTTGGTATCCTTATGTTTTGCTATAAACCAAATGAAACCACATGTCAGAGACAACATATGCTTAGTTCCTATTGACTATACACTTGTCAGTACAGTTTATGTAAGCCAGCCTTAGAAGGTTCAGTTGTGTACTTGCTGCTGAAGAGTTTGCATTCATGTTGCATATCTGAATCCTAATGCTTGAGAGAAATCTGCGTGCACCCATAGCCTCCTTGTACACCTCATCTTAACACAAACATAACAACACAGAAATCACTTTCAAACCATGAAGCTTGATGGTCAACGCGACAAAACCATGTGACCATCAAATGAAATCTGAATTGGGAAATCTTTTGCCCTCATACAAAATTTGTGATCACGTGAATTCCTATTGGAATGACTGGAATTTGGCCTTAAAAACTCTTCAAAAACTAGTTTCAAAAACTCTAAGAACTACTAATAAACTACTAAACTACTAATAAAAGTGTGGTAACATGCTACCAGTAAATATTGTCATCAAAAATATGTTTGTATCACATGTAAAATATGATGTTTTTGAAATTAAACAAACATTTTACTATTAATGTATGTGTTCTGCCTCTGTAAGAGGTTTTGTAGTTTATAATGGACATTTGCAGTCATAAATATTTAGATTTTTATGGTTGTTGGTTTGTGTTGATGTTCTGTATAAGTTTCGGTTTTGCCTGCCGCGGTTGTATAGGTTTCTATGAGAGGACTTTTATTTTGACGTGTTTTCGCGAGCAACACTCAGTGGGTAGCAGGAAATAACGAGCTCATGGCGCAGTGAACGCTCAAACATACGTTTGTGATTCAGCTGATTCTGTCCTCCTTCTAAACACTGGAAATCATTGGCTGTAAGTGTATCTAAATAATCTATCTGTCTGTAGTATATTGCAGGGGTTAAAAACGAGATAATTTGTTATTGCGGATTGGCGCTAGTGTGCTCTATGCTTCTAATGAGTCAGCGATCTTTCTCTATCTACATTTACTTGTTATATTGTTAAGTATGATGCCATTTTGATTATTAATATGTTTTCTATATTTCTTTTATTTCATTTACAGTTTTACTCGGTTCAATGGCCGGCGTTTCTGCCCATGTAAACTGCACTAAATGTTGAGATCATTAAAGGAGCAAGACGCTCATTTCAACAAGTCCCCTTTTTATTACATTCAGTTGTGCCTGCCAGCAAGTAGGACTGGGGGTTGCGTCCCATTGTGTATTTAGCTCAGAAAGTATCTTAGATTTGCTTTTGGTTAGGGTTAGTACCAAATTTGAATTCACTTTCGGTGGCGAAGCATACCAGCATTGAGTTCTTCTCTTCAGGACACCTTTTGGAGATTGCTGTAAACCCCGCCACCTATAGACCTGGGCCCGTATTCATAAAGAATCGTAATGCAAAGAGTAGCTCCTAGTGACAAAATTAGAAAATTCTTTGAAATGTGGGCGTTTACTCTTAAAATTAACTAAAAAATCCTAGTAAAGAAAAAAGTAATTCAGAAAGCATCTTAACCCTTAAAAGAGGTCTTAAAATCAAATTTGTTTGGAGCACGGACAAGGACTTTTAAGAGTTTCTTTAGCAGCGGAGAAAATGGCAGAAAGACGAAGAGGGAGAAGAAATGTGTTGCAGACAATGGATGACAGTGACTTAATAAGACGCTATAGATCGTGCAGGGATCATGTTTGTTGCATTAAATCCAACTTTCAAACCACCAATTAAATAGACATGCCAGCAATCAGTGTAATTGGAAAGAGTGGAACAATGTTTATAATTCTAAGCCAATCAAATACTTTATAGGAAATTAACAGCATGGTAAATAATAAAAGGATTTATATACATATATATAATGTGTGTGTGTGTGTGAGAACGGTAAAATAGGACAATTTGCGCTTGTAATTTCAAAGTGAAGGCTTAGAATAGACCCTATACTTAAAAGCGCTCCTTTTTTCCCCTTTTTGGACAACCAACCAATCACAGTCTTCAAAAGACTGTGTCATACGTAGCAACGGGGTCAGCCCCGCCTTTTCACTAAGATAGAAGTTTTTGTATTTTCCTTGCTCAGAGTTGCTCTCAGATCGGTCCCGAATAGCTCTTAAGCTAAGACTCCTACGTAAAAGTTTTTAAGCTAAATTAGGAGTTTTCTGAAAGGACTCTTAGAATCTTTATGAATACGGGCCCTGTAGTGTTTCTGCCAATCTCAGCTAAGCAATGCTACCATAGTGTGGTGTGCCCCTACTTTTTCAGAAGGTAACGGTACACGTATGGTTGTTACAGCAGTTTGCCCCCTGGAAAATGCTGGGCACTATCTTTTTAATCAGTCCCATATTTGCAAAGTTCAGCTGTTCGCTGCCAGTGCAGAGATATTATCTCTCTTATCTCAAGCCCTGATGCTGTGGCATTCAGTGGCCTCTAGGGCTGTCAACGAATATTCTAAATTCGAATATATATTCGAATAGTTTTTAAAAAACGAATTTCGAAGGTGAAAATTAATATTCGAATAAATAAAAAAATGTGGGGAAAAAAACGCCGGCGGTAGAAGAGGTGTGGCTGTCTGCTTTGCGAGTGGGCGCGCTAGCGCGCCTGAAGCCTTGTGTACTTTGGCCCGTCTCCAGAGCGCAAGCCCACGCTGACTGCACGCGCTCCTCCCCAAACGGACGAGGCGTTTATACTTGACACGCTCGCTGTTGTGCTTTTCTTTGAAACGACAGATGGCGACTCGGAGTAATTGTTCTATAAACTATCAGGAAAAGCGTCGAGAAGAAGTGGGCTAATGTACACAGGTGACGATATTTATTTTAGTACACTTCACCGAAAACCACACTACAAAAGAATCATGTAAAACGGATCAAAATAAACCTTGATATTACTTGTGACATGAGAACAAAATGTATGTAGAAATGTAACGTTAACTTATACAACTCAATGTATGATATCTAAATGTTTCCTAATTTCACTAAACACTTTAGTGAGTTTTCACTTAGTTTTGTGAACTTTTCTTTATTAAACGGGCTTTTTTATGCTTTTGTAGGCTCGTTTTGTAAATATAAGCAACTAATTTGTATGTGCAAACTGGACCAGCCTTACTTTGCATCGCCCGCCACAAGTTCTCTGTCTGCAACACGACAAGAGGCCATAACGGAGAAATTAATGTTGTTCATTTGTAAGGACATGAGAGCGATCAGTGTCGTGGATGGGGCAGGCTTCAGGGAGTTCTGTCAAGCAATGGAACCGAGGTACTGATTGAATAGATATTGCATGAATGAAGGATAAATGCACTGCTTCCACTGGTTTGATTATTTACCGTTTCATGTCAAGGAAAAGTTCCATGTTTACCACAGCACAGCTCGCTCGGAGCGTTCAATAATATGCTGTAAAACTTATATTAATATTTGTTTCAATCCATAGACCGTAAAAGTTTCAATCACTGAATGAAGCCTGCTATATTTGGGACGAGTCGCGACCTTAAATTGCTTGCACAAAACTCTTGATCAGTCTCAAAATGTGTGTGTGTTCATTTAAACCGTTATGCGCAGAGAGAGTGAGGGCGAGAGAGAGTGAGGTCTGCGGTCTTTAGCCATTAGTGATTTACTTGTTTTTGTGTAGGTTATACGTTGTCAAATATGTTTAAGCTTAAATAGACTACCTATATAAGTAGTTATGTGTCTTTGTATTCATTTGTCCTGTTATTGACGTAATGCGCGTCATTGATAAAATGCGCAACCAGATGTTCGAATAGTTCGAATATTCATGCTTTTTTTAGAGGGAATATTCGAACGTCATTTTTGAGCAATTTTGACAGCCCTAGTGGCCTGAGGGCAAGTCCCCCTAGGTGAGAGTGTGTCACACCACAGTATTGGGTGCTCACTCTTCCTTGATCCTCTCAAGAAACTGTCCTGAATCATTCTTTGTTTACATTAGTTCAAAGTTACTGTTAGTTTTAATGCAAAAGAAAGTAATTAGCATTACAGATTATACATAAAAAGGTCTAAGACTCAAGCTTTAATTTCTGACTTCTGCTTTACTCAAAAAATCATATGTTGACATTAATTTCTTAATTGGTGTAAGGAGTTATGAAAATGAAAAACTAGTCGATACCTTTGATATGAATGAGCCAAGGCCGCATTCACAAAGCATCTTAAGGCTAAAAGTAGCTCCTAACTTGCCGATTTAGGAAAAACTCTTAAAAATAATGGGCGTTTCAGACTCCTACATTTTTGCTCTAAGAGTATTTCACAAAGAATTTTAGCGTTCAAACCAGTTCCTAAATCTGTGAAACGTTAGGAGTGGTCACGAGGACTCCTAGGCTACTAAGACCAAATCACAAACAATCCTAATGGCTGCTGCGGAACTTTCTCCTCTTTCTCTCTTCCACTACGTTTCCTGTCTACTCACAGTCATAATCATAATAAAAAAGCAAAAATAAGAAATATTATTTATTTATTTATTTAAAAATGTGGTGGGAAAATCAAACGACAGACACAGTGGGTGTGGCGTCAGGCCTCAAGGAGGCGTTTATTAACATAAATAATCATAAACATGTTTTAAAAAAAAGGGAATAAAGTGTCAAACAAACAGGGGATCTGGTGTCCTCAGCGTGCCAGGGAACCGTGAAGGAAGGGTAGCGATCAGATAGGATGGGTCCAGGTAAGGGCCGGGGTCCGACAGCCACACGCGCTTCTCACTTCGGTCTGAGGCGCGGCGGATTCTACACAACGGCTCGTCCTCTTTAGGCCACGGTAACTGAGGGGAATAGCGGCCTGGCCTCCTAGCCTGTCAGCAGGGTTACGTGTGCATCTCCATTCCATGTGCATCTCTATCTCCATCTCCATTCAATTGTTTTCATAAGTTCACACTTACAACTGATCGAATAGAGTAAAAGAATATAAGCGTATTTGGGGTGCTGTCTGAGGGGATCGAGGGCTCAGAGCTTGGAATTTAGCCCAGACCCAGAGTTCTGCCCCATATCGCTGACCAAAAGTGAGGTGTCGGGGTGGTGGAGGGATCCATAAAACTGTCAAGGTAACTAGGTGAGTCGGCCATCGGCTGTGTATATTCCTCTTGTGTATATACCTCCCGAACTTTGTTTATAAAACACAATTTGTTGCTTGAATTCTGCAATCTCTCGAGATACTAGTTTAATTAGTGACACTTGGCCTACTTTTTAAAATATTTATTTGAATATGGCAAAATTCTTATTGTAAAAACTTTATTTGAATATGGCAACATCTTTCAACAATATTTATATTAAATCACTGACAGAGACTCCTCCCCTATCAGCCAATCACTGTGGTCATAGTTCATAAGCATGATGACATCATCCATAGCAACGAGGTCAATCCCGCCCTTACTCTTATCTTAAGACTTTTCTCTGTTCCTTAGTAAAAGTTGGTCTCAGCAGCTTTATGAATAGGCTTTAAAAGAAAACTTTTACTGCCATTTAGGCATCTCTACTTCTCCTGCCACCCTTGGTGATTCGGGAGGTGGACTGCCCGAATGACCATTTCACCCTATCTTCGCTCCCTTTGGTCAGTTTGGCTGATCCTTGGCATTTCGCTGCATCAGGGCCCCGAACCGAAAAATTATTATATAAGACTTAGCGCCATCGCAGTCGACTTCTGTCCAACTTCTCTCAGTGGGTCTTTAAAGGGTGCGTCCTTGCAAGATGTTTGTTCTGTTGCAAGAGCGGTCCTCTCCACACACATTCAAAAGATTTTAAGGTCTGGACAAGGAATTAACCCTGGGATCACAGGTCCTTTTGTGTTGATCCAGTCTTTCTGCTCAACAAGTGTCTCTGCCAATGTTTCACAGCCTTGATGGGCAGGCATCTTCCCTCAGTGTGGGACATGACACAGCGTTGAGTTCCAGTCAAAAGGGGACGTCTCAGGTTACGCATTTAACCCGGTTCCCCGAGAAGGGAACAAGATGCTGCATCGCGTTGCCACACTTCGGGCATGCCTCTGCAGATTCTTACAGACAATCAGAATTTGGGGATTCTGTGACGTAAAAAACAAAATTGGCAGTGCTAAAACCTTTAAATAAAGTAAATATTACATATATACCAATATATAATATTGCTGTCCGAGGAGAATGATGATTTTTGTGATGAGTCTCTGTAGTGTATTTATGGCATCTACTGCACCAGCAGAAGCTGTAAAAGGGAAACTAACCAGCAAAACCTCAACCCTTTGTTTTTGGTAAACAATTCCTTTATATTCAAGGTCTTCCACAGTGCTGAGACATTCTTGTTGAAATTTCTAAAACATGTCTAATCACAATAGAGGTTTCAAGTTATTGTTGTCTTCAAAAAATTGCTTCACATTTTGTGAACTGCTCAGAATTTACATGAAAGACATACTGTTAACAGAGCATGATCAAAGATCAGGACGACTGAACAAGAGATCAGAGAGAGAGATCTGTATCATCTTTCATTCCTGTCAATTGTAATAATGCTACAGTATCTTCCCACTCACTCTTTCAGGATTACCATGGAAGAGAGTGACAGGGTTCCAGATGCAAGTTGAATCTGAAACTGAACAGAAACAAATTGAAAAGTCAAGGAAACAAACAAAATAAAATGGCTTGGATTATCTTGACCTTGAATATTTAATAGGCAGTGCAGAGACTTGAAAAAAAAAGAAGAAGATTTTTCAGAGATCAACTAGGGAAACCATTAAGAAATCATCAAACAATGAATGGGGGATGTTAAATGCCAGTTTTTCTTGTTATTTTGTTCTCTCCCAAGCCAGTAAAGCACAGGGTGCTCACATGTGCAAAAAACATGAAAACGTTCAGAAGGGGAAAAAAATTCTTGAAAAAAATCCAACTTCAATATATAAATAACCTTGGGTCAGGTTCAACAATAATTCAGAGTACTCCTCAACAGCTATTGCACTCACTGAACACCAGTCATAGACTAACTGACCACTTCATTTTGTCAGAATTTCTCAGGCATAATATAGCATGAACAAGATTTTTAAAAATCAAACAAACACTCAGCATTTCCTCCAATACACAAATATAAATAGCATAACATATTAACTTATTTTTAGCAATAATTATAGGAAGTCAAGAGCAATAACCTCATAAAAAACAGTTTCCACCCCTTTCCCACCATACTTGGTATCTCCTAATTCCATGATGCAATGCAAAGGTATAAAAAGAATAATAAAAATCCTTTCAGGTCTTTTAATCGGTTCAAGATGGCTGCCATCATGTATGCCGATCCAAGAGATAGTCAACAGTTTATGAGCAATATAGCTGAAATATCCACTGGTTTAGTGCTCAGGTGGCCAGTCTGAGACACAACAGTGTGTGTGTGTGTGTGTGTGTGTGTGTGTGTGTGTGTGTGTGTGTGTGTGTGTGTAATTCACCTCTCCACCTACACATCAAGGTAAATACAGAGTTTTTAAAAACCTCTTTTTAAAAAAGTATGCATCCATGTCTTTATACAAATGGGGTTAAACAAGGGGAACACTGGGAATAGATGGCAGCTCTGTTAGAGAGATAAAGCTGTTAAAATACTTTCTCATACTCATCTTAATATGCAGAAAGGACTAAAATGTATTGGTAGGTTGACTCCTCAAAAAGCATAAGCCCAAAAATGTTCGTTTGAACATCTCAACTAGCCTGACACAGCAACACTGACTCAACCGATGGCTTGACTACAATATACACCATAGAAAGGATGAAAGAAAGAAAAAAAAAAACTGGCTTTGCTGTTCACAGATACTGAACCTGAATTCCAGCTCAACACTTCAGATTTTGAGGGTAAAAAAAAAGCTTGAGGTTAAAAAAAAACTAACTAAAATGTCAAAAACACTGAAAAAGCAGTATCCTCACAACTGTGTTCCTTCTTGGAGAGAAATTATATCTGTGAGGAATTCCAGTTGGGATTTAGACCGTATCATAGTACTTTGACTGCTCAGTTACAAATAAAATTCTCTTATCCGATTGTGGTTTCATGTCTCTATAAGTGTTTCTGGACCTTAGTGCCTTTAATACTATTGACCACATTCTCTTGGATAGACTCAAAACTAGTTTTTGCCGGAATTGCAATAGCATGGTTTAAATTGTATTTATCTGACTATTCTTAAAAAAAATTGCAGCAGGAAATTAAGAGGTGTTATCGTTTACAAGTTCAGGAATACCGCAAGGCTCTGTATTAGGGCCATTGCTTTTCACCCTCTACATGCTTTTTTCAGGAGTCTTTAATAGATAGAAAAACCCCAAACTTTTAACCAGTATTCCAGGTTGAATAGGAAAACAGACAATCCTTTTTTGAAAGTTAATAAGCCTATTTATTTTGCTATCATAATACACATTTATATGGTTTTATTTGCGTTTAGAACAGAAAGTGGTGCCATTTTGGGTCACAACCCACCAGCTGAGAACCACTGCTGTAAAGACATTTCTGGAAATGTTTGGCGTGAAGTTGCTTTTTTTTATTCTCACCCTCTTTATTCTGTTCTCTTCATTAACATGCTGATAAATCTGGAGAAAGAATTTTCCACTGGCCTTAATGAGAGAGGAGAGAGACAGAGGGACACAAGGAGAGAGAGAGAGAGAGAGAACGTTTGAATTCTTATGAAGGGGGAAATTTAGAGTTTGAGTAAGTGATGTTGATGAGAGCAGAATTTATTAAGTAACAAAAATTATAAAAGTGCCATTCAGGTTGCAGCGCACCACGTTGTTACAAGATTTTGTTCAGGGCAATTAGGTTTTATAGACCAGACTACCAGAGCTCCAAAGGCCTAGACCCAAACCCCTCTGATGACGCAGCAACATGCTTTTCTTTAGCGTGTGAAATGGAGACTGATGGGAATATGACGGGGGTTCTGGTTGATAAACAACACTGACCTAACGCTACGTGAGTCTTACAGAGAGAGGGCATGCGGGTTTGAAGGCACAAGTCATCACTGTCTCTTAAATAGTGCAAAGAGGAGTGGGCAGAAGCCGTAAATTGTTGGCGTAATTCTCGCATAATTCTCAGACTGCTGGAATTCATTGTGTTAGGATTGGCCAGACACCATGTCTTGATGTTGCTGGATGGGATATTATTATTGCAGAGATTTATTTTAGGCAGATGGCAGTATAAAAAGGGTTTAATGTGAATATGTGTGGAGGCGTGTAGGAGTGGACGGTATTTGAATTACAGGAAATGTTCATACAGTAACGGAGGAATGTGAAGGTCAATGTGACCTTTAAAATGCACATGATTCTTTGCACTTTACTCCAAAAATTGTAATTCTGTGATTTTTATTTATTCACCCTGTTGATCCAAACAATATCTTACATGTAGAAGTATTTAAAATACATCTACATATTTAAAGTACATCAGCTTTAGAAATGAACAAATCTTTACTTATCACTTCTATGTCATGCATTTAAATATATTTGTAATTACACATTTGTGATGATGTAAGTTGCAATTTAGTACCTTTAAAATATATTACCTTTAAGGGTATTTACTTCAACTGAAAACTGAATACTTTTTATGAATTTGGATGTTCATGTACACAACAACAGTGTTTTGAAAATGATACCTTTACTGTCTCCATGTAAACAACAAAAATGTAAATTTGTGAAAACGTCATTCGTGTTACATGTTCTCGGGGAGTTTCTTGACAAAGTGACATCGCCAACTACTGGCCTGGCATGCATAATACAGCCTTCAGTCATTTTTACAGATCCATGTGAACGGGGGATCGGTTTGACAATGTTGAGCGTCTGTTTTTAGTACATTGTTGTTGTGTAAACATGCCCAAAATGTAATATCGAAAAACGTATGAACTTATATAATTAAAGGGGCTATATGCGTTTTTCTGAAATTTAAACTCGCGACTGACACCTGTGGCCAAAAAACAGAACTGCTCTTATTTTCTGCTCGCTCTCGCAGCGGTGGTGACGTCACATCCGCAGACAGCGCGGGAAAAAAACGACCCGCCAGAAAATAGGAAAAATAGGATACAGGCTTATAGGTGCACCCACTGTGAGCGGACAAGGTGTCAGTATGCTCATCAGGAGATGTTTGAGTCATAAATGGTAAAATAAAAAGGCTATTGTTACGTTTATTTTGGGGAAAAAGTTGCATATAGCCCCTTTAAGTACTTTAAATGTGCTTATTAGTATGTTAGTCAACTTATCAAAATAAGTATACTTTTTTAAAACATTACAAAAGATTATTATATTTAATGATTTAAAATGTAAACCTTTTATTTTGACATTTCAAATTGAAAGTTTTTAAAAGTGTAAAATAAAAAGAAATAGAGAAGTGGGCTCTAGTACACTTAAGTGACCTTTCACTTTAAAGTAAATGCTTTAAATAAATGTCATGCCATTAAACATATTTAATTAATCACATAGTTAAATGCAATGATAATCAACTTATTAATTTAATGAATGTTCTATACAGGATCCATATATTATATTATTATAAAAGGATTTGTGGACATTTAACAACCGTTTGCAAAAAGTTCACAGAGGCTGATGGCAGGATATTCTCAGTTAAGTTTCAAAGTAAGTGAGGCTGAATCCGAAATCGCCCCCTAAATCCTCAAATAGGGCACTATTTGCGGGGACAGCCATTTGTAGTGGTGCCTGAAACCATAGTGGACGTTTTTAAGTGCACTCATTAAATCCCAAATTGCACCACAATAACAAATGCACAACCGAACAAATGTACACTCAACAGCTGTCCGAATTCGCTCACTTGTTTTCATTCACTCCTTCAAGTGAACTGTATTAGTGGATTAACGTAGGGAATAGTGAATGATGGTTTAGGGGGCGATTTGGGATTCAGCCTGAGTCTCTGTTCTCTTGACAAGGCTAGACTACTTGTGGTGGTGGGTGGGTGTGTCTGGGGGCTATAGTGCTTGTGATGAGGGTGTGCGTGGTTAAGTGCCAGGGAGGATCATGGGGAATGCAGTCCCTGACAAGATGCAGCTTCTCGTGTTTTGTCAATTCATATATCAGTCTTTTTTATTTGTTCACTAAGCTGTGGGAAATTCTTTCATTTGTTGAGGCCAGATTTCTGGCTGCTATTAACAAATTTGATTAACAGCTGTATGACACGACTCACTCAATTAACAATCAGAGCTTTTTCACTGCCTGACAAACAATCACACAAAACACTCACCATATTCTTGGTTGCACATAATGTAGGGGAGAGCGGGGCACAACCTAACGCTTTTTGACTTTCCTATGCCATTGGAACCAAGATGGCGCCGCTATGTTTGGCCGGCCACTTGCTCGTCTGTTTTTCCGTGTTTGTTTTCGCTACAGTCTCGTCGCTTACTGTTTACGACCGTACCACGCTACTGGAATTGCGTTTCACAACTTACCGCCTCCTGAACTCACAGTCCTTTAATCTTCCACCACCATTGTTGTCATTAATTCCCCCTTCTCTGAGACGCCCTGTCTGTCTGCTACCAGGCAGTAAGCGCCGCAGAATGCGCAGTCGGAGAGGCGGACAACATGTCAGGCTGAGGATTTACCTGGATTCATCGTCGCAGAGGTGTGGAAATCAGCCTGGATTTGGCGACGCTAGAAGATCGTGGGAATGCTACCGGTGGCTTCGGCCGGTAAGCCCCTTCACTGGCGTCCCTTCTCCGTGCTCCCGCCGTGTTGGAACATCCACCCGGGGTTGCATCCATGGAAACCTCCGTCCGATTCCGTACGTTACATCGCCGCCTGTCAACAGCTTGACTACGCTCCACATGGCACTTTGCAACACCAGATCACTCAATAACAAAACATTTGTCCTCAATGACATCATCTCTTCTCATAATCTGGATTTGTTTTTCCTCACCGAAACCTGGCTTCCCCCAGGTGACGTCAGTGCTTTCTCTGAGCTCCTCCCATCTGGCTACCTCTACCTAAACTCCCCGCGGGAAGCGGGTAGGGGCGGGGGGGTAGCCACCGCACATAGACAGTCCCTGAAGTGTCGCCAGTTGTCCACTAGAGGGTATTCCAGTTTTGAGCTGCAAGTATTTGTACTAATACTACCCAGTCCTATTCTTTGTGCAGTAATTTACCGGCCGCCCAAATTAAATAAGGTTTTCTTAAAGGTCCCATGGCATGAAATTTTCATTTTATGAGGTTTTTCAACATTAATATGAGTTCCCCTAGCCTGAATATTGTCCCCAAGTGGATAGAAATGTTGATCGGTGTAAAGCCGAGTTCTGGCTGTCTTTCTCTGCCTTTGAGAAAATGACAGGCCAGACTAGCCAATCCTGAAGTCTCCTGTTTTGACGTCCAAGCAGGAACGGTTACCGCCCTTTCCCCCGCCCAGAGAATCTGGCACGCCCATGCAAACGCTCGAGAGAGATCATTACTTGTGAACGAGTGAATGCTGGCAGTTTCTCAGTGTTTGGATGTACAAATGAAAACATAAGTCTTTTTTCAGTTCCTTCTGATCTGTGATCATTGATTTCTTATGTGTAGCTGATTATTTATTATTCGTGCACACACTGCGGCTTCTCTCTCTGGACAGAACGGTGTTTTCGATCTTGTGAGTCAGTGTTTTTGTACGTCCTAGTCGCGTCTATCTGTTCTAAAATGTGCATACAGTCGTTTCTGCTCAACATAGAGAGCCACAGCTTTAGAGATAAACCTCACACACACCGAAGCTCGGGCTGACCGGTCGGCCTCCAACATCCCCGACCCCCAGTACTGCATCTGGCCCACAGCGGAGGCGCCTTACGCGGCGCGAGATAAAGCAGACGGGGGGGTAAGCGTGAGGGTATCCGGCTAGGCTAGCCAGCTATCCCCACAATAAACTGGATTACATTCGATTACTGCTGTTGTGTCTTTGTTTGCGCTGTGTACTCAATGCGCGTCACTGAGGCTTTTCATATGATAGGAACATGTCTAAGAATAATGCTATTATCAACACTTACTCGTAACTCGTTCGTCTCGACAGCTGTAATGATACTTTGCATGTGTTACAAAGTTGGTAATAATGATGAAGACGGACTCGGTGTGACTGGAACTCGTGTTTATTCAGAACTCTCAGATACAAACACAATAAACTCGCGCTGACAGACAGCGCTCTCATAACTCAGTAGTTACTATAAATAACTTTGTTAGCAATCGCTCCGTCTCCGTGATGTCCGGTTCGCGAACGAATCATTCTTTTGAACCGGTTCTTTTTAGTGAACCGAATCAGTTCACCAAATCGGACTGAATCGTTCTAAACGGTTCGCGTCTCCAGTCAGCGCTGATCATTTACTAAAGTTACTAACTTTCTGACATGAGTGACAGTCCCTCCGACTAGAAATAGACTAATAACCTGAAGTATATGCTGTAACTACAACAGCACTGAACTGAGACTGACAGAACTGATGTGAAGTGAACTCAGGTCCATCTGTCTCTCTGGCAGCAGCTCGTGAGCCTGCTCGCCCCCTCCGCTCATTTAAATGCAAAGATGTCAGCCAATCACAACAGTGGGCGTTTTTACTGAAGTCTCACAGCAGACACGCCTCTTGAAGCAGGGCTTTCAGCCAGAGGACAAACATCAGTATAGAAAAAATGCCTTTTATTTCTAAATTATGACATTTTATAATGTAAAAATCATACTAACAATATAAGTACACCTCAGGAAACATTATAAAATAATAGAAAAATGCCATGCCATGGGACCTTTAACTGAGTTCACAGAGTTCCTAACTGAGTTCCTGGCAAAGTTTGATAACATTTTAATTTGTGGTGATTTTAACATTCATGTTTGCTGCCCCTCTGATAAACCAGCTAATGATTTTAAGGCACTTTTAGCTTCATTAGATCTGGTTCAGTCCATATCTGGTCCTACTCATAGGTTAGGTCACACTCTTGACCTTATCATATCTCGTGGGGTGATTGTGACAGCTTGTGAGGTTGTGGATTTTGCCATCTCCGACCATTCCCTCATTCAATTTGACATCTGTGCTGTTACACCAGAACCTACAACTACTGCCCCTCATCGTCGTCGCATTATCACCTCATCTACTGTTGAAGATTTTATTGCTTCATTTTCCGCTTCTGACTTTGCTTCTGTTGAGTTAGCATCACCTTTTTGCCCGGACCATTTCATTTCTTCCTTCAACACCGTCTGCTCCCAGATTATGGACTCTGTTGCACCCTTTAAGGTGAAGTCGACTAATGGTCCTCTGGACCCGTGGCTCAATGATACAACTAGGTCCCTTAGGCGCCGATGCAGACAGTTCGAGCGAAAATGGAAGAAGGATAGGTTGCAGGTGTCATTGGAGATGTTTAGAGCCAGTCTGGCCACATATCAGAGAGCACTGAAAGAAGCTAAAGGACAATACCTCTCACATCTCATCAACAGCAATAGCCACCGCCCTGGAATCTTATTCAATACTATTAATTCTGTTATTAATCCGGTGTCTGTAGCCTTGATTGATGTTTCTGAAAGAACATGTAATGCATTCAAGCAATATTTTGTGGACAAGGTCTTGGCTGTTAGACAATCCATTATTCAAGACTCTACTGTTGTCATGCCATCTTGTGCGGCGCAATGTGTGCTAAAGAACTTTGAGGCAGTTACTCTTGGGGAGCTCAAAAAAGCTGTCCTTGAGTTGAAACCTACCACCTGCCCTTCAGACATTGTTCCTGCAAGGATTCTGAAGGAGGCTGTTGACATCACTGGTCCCTGCCTTGTCTCCTTCATAAACAGCTGTCTTACTTTGGGTACTGTTCCTACAGTTCTCAAACATGCCATCATTAGACCGTTGCTTAAGAAACCCAACCTTGACCCCTCCATTCTATCAAACTTCCGCCCCATTTCTCACCTATCCTTTCTGTCAAAGTTGATGGAGAAGCTTGTTTACTCCCAGCTACAGGCTCATCTGCAGTTACACAGCATTGGGGATACATTCCAATCTGGTTTCAGGACCAGGCATAGTACTGAATCTGCGTTACTGAGGGTACATAATGACATTCTTGAAGCACTTGACAGAAAAAACTCTATGGTTCTAGTTTTACTGGACCTTACCGCTGCATTTGACACTGTGGATCATGCAATTCTCATTTCTCGTCTACAACATGTTGCTGGTCTGTAGAAAGTGGTGCTGAATTGGTTTTTCTCATACCTCACTAATAGAACCTTTTCAGTAATGCTCAATGACTTTTCCTCCTCAGTTGCCCCTATGTCATCTGGAGTACCGCAGGGTTCCATTCTCTGTCCTATTCTGTTTTCACTCTACATATTGCCACTTGGGCAACTCATCTCCAGACACAACGTTCATTTTCATTTCTATGCCGACGACCTCCAGATTTACCTCCCTGTGATTCTGAGTAATCGTTCGTCACTGGATCCTCTCTATAATTGTCTTCAGGACATCAAACAGTGGCTTTCCCAGAATTTCCTTCATTTAAACCAAGAAAAGACTGAGTACATCCTGTTCAGCCCGGATTCATCTAATAGTGCTTGTAGCTTTGGTCCTATGACACCTCAGTTTGCTCCGTTTGTACATAACCTGGGTGTTATTTTGGACAAAAACATGCAGTATGATAAACAGATTGGTGCAGTAGTGAAGGCGAGTTTTTACCAGCTACGACTTCTTAGTAAGGTCAAATATTTTTTTGTCCAGAGCCGACCTTGAAAAAGCAATTCACGCCTTCATCAGCTCGAGGATCGACTACTGTAATGCCCTCTATACTGGACTAAATACATCACTCATCAGTCGCCTTCAACTGGTACAAAACGCAGCCGCTCGTCTTCTCTCTAATAGATCGAAATGGTCACACATCACCCCTGTCCTCCGCTCGCTTCACTGGCTTCCAGTGCAGTTTAGGGTGGAGTATAAAATTCTGTTGTTTGTGTTTAAGGCCATCCATGGTTTGGCCCCAGTATACATCACTGATCTAGTAAAAACATATCAGCCAGCCAGAACACTCCGTTCCTCTGATCATATTTCTCTGGTTAGCCCAACATACAGGTATAAAAAGTTTGGAGGCCGGTCATTTAGTGTTCAAGGACCAAAGTTGTGGAATGCACTCCCTGTGCACCTCCGAAACATCACGGTGCTGAGTGTTTTCAAAACTCATCTGAAAACACACTTTTTTAATCAAGCTTTTGACTCTTAGTGCTGGACTTGCTTGGTTGGACTTGTTTTTATGTTGTCGTTTGATGCTTGTTTTGGAAAGCGCTTTGTGCACCTTTTGGCTGCTGTAAGGCGCTATATAAATAAAAATTGATTGATTGATTGATTGATTTCTCAGTTTGTGTAAATATATCTGGGGTTCAGAGTATTAATTTCACACATCTAGTACAATTATGTGCTTTTGTTTCATTAATACAATGTATACTTTTTTATTGATTTAACTCTGAAAGAATGGAAGTGAAATATGACAACATGCCCCATAGGTGGGGTATATATTGTAACATGTGAGGGGCACATTGTAATATGACCAAATGACAGCTTAAAATTGTATCTGATATAATAAAAAAAAAACATCCAAAACAATCTAAAACATTTTGTCAATAAATAGTTATTTGTCAATAACTTTTTTAAATAAAATAATGGCATTTTTTAATAAATAAAAATAAACACATTTTTGAGTTTGACAACAAACACACCACAAAACACAGCTATACAGGGGTGCATTTCCCGTACAACTACGTAACTCACTGCTTAACTACCATAGTACGATGCATTGTTGAAGAAATCAACTAGCTAGTCACGACTGTTTCCCGAAACCGTATTGTTGCAAATTTGTCATTCAACCACGGTGGTTAATGATGTCACGCAGGTAGTGGAGTAATAACTTCTTTTAATGAATCCATTTAAGGTTTTTGGCTATAAATTATGAACATGGCATCTGAGGACTAATTCTCAGTTAGAGAATTAGCTTTATTTGCTTTATTTCCAGATTCAAACATTGGCTCGTCCACGTACTAAAGCACGTACGCACATGCGCACTCTTTAAAAACAGTGATTTAAATCTCTTGACAAACTAAAAGACGTAAATGACATTTGTATGTATTCTAAATAAAAGATATAGGTTGTACTGAATGTCAGCTTGCTTATTTTGCTCAAGATAAGGATTTATTAAGTCCACATGTTATGCAAACAAGAAATACTTCTGTCATCATCACCAGGGAGAGTGCCCGTGATTTACCACCAGAGGGCACTCCACCCCGGACTATTGCCATACTATCTCAGACTACATCTCCCATAATCCTTTGCCCGGATTTATCATCCCTGATTACATTCACCTGTGTCTCATCACCCTGTTTACCTCACCCTATATAAGCCTTGTTATCTTAATCATTCATTGCGAAGTCTTGTTATTTGTATTACTGCATTTCTGAGGATTTTCCCTGGTTTCTTGTCTCTTGGTTTTGGATTACTTGCCCGTTCTGTGGATTACCCTTTTGCCTGTCTGTCCTGTCTTGTTTGGACTGCTTGCCTGTGTATGACCTTTTGCCTTTTTTTGACTACGATTGTGGATTACCCTTCATTAAAGCTGATTTTGGATCCTCAACCTTTGAGTCTCAGAGCAGTACGTAACAGCTTCTAACCACAGGTCGAGAGCTGTCTTTGCCACCACGCAACTTTGCGATGCTGTTTGCGAACGTTCGTTGGAACTATGGTTTCGGGAAAACTCTGACTCGTTGAACTCGATAGATGAGATGGCGCCGCCGTGTTCGGTCGCCGTTCAGGTCGCTCCGCTAAGACTTTGCTTTTATTTATTATTCTACTCTCTTTTACTCTCTATTTTTTCCAACGGATCATCTGCTTTGATCTGTTACGACAGCAAAACACTTCTGGAATTTGGTTACCGCTACACTGACCTGTTTCAGGACACTTTCTCCAATCTTCCATCTGAGATTCGCCGGGACGCCGAGTTGAACAATGGCCACAATGGCCACTCGAGTCGACGGCGAAGATTCAAAAAACACAGCGGGAAACGCGCTGGGATCCGCAACAGACTGAGAAAAAGAGCATTCAGTCCTCCTCTCCCGAGCATTTTGCTCGCAAATGTCCAATCCTTGGAGAATAAGATGGACGATCTTAGAGCCAGGATAAGTTTTCAACGGGACATGAGAGACTGCAACATCTATTGTCTGTCCGAAACATGGCTCACGTCAGCGGTCCCGGATACAGCCGTGACGCCGTCCGAGAACTTCTCTGTTTTTCGGATGGACAGAACAGCCGAGGCCGGGAAATCTAAAGGCGGTGGAGTGTGTTTCATGATAAACAAGAAATGGTGCGATCCTAGGAACATCTCCATTCTTTCGCGATCCTGCTCGCCTCACTTGGAACATTTAACTATCATGTGCCGGCCTTTCTACCTGCCGAGGGAGTTTTCCTCGGTCATCGCCACTGCCGTTTATATTCCACCACAGGCAGACACGGGGCTGGCTTTATCTGCCCTCCATGATGTGACCAGCGGCTTCATAAACAAACACCCCGACGCTGCTTTCATCGTCGCGGGTGATTTTAACAAAGCAAACCTAAAGAAAGTATTGCCAAACTTTCACCAGCATGTCTCCTGTCCCACACGAGGAGCAAACACACTGGATCATTGCTACTCTCCGTTTAAGAACGCCTACAAAGCTCGTTCACAGCCAGCTTTTGGCAAATCGGACCATGCCGCCATTTTCCTCACACCGGAATACAAACAAAGGCTCGTTCAAGAGCCCCCGGTGAGGAGGGAAGTCAAACGCTGGTCATCCCATTCAGAGATCACGCTACAGGCAGCTCTTGATGACGTCGACTGGGACATGTTCCGCGCGAGTTCTGAAGACGTCAGCGAGTTCACAGAAGTGGCGCTCTGCTTTATCAACACACTGACAGAGCAAGCCACACAAACATTAACTATAACGTCCTTCCCTAATCAGAAACCGTGGGTGGACAGTTCAATTCGCACTGCAGTAAACTCGCGCACTACCGCTTACAATGCCGGTCTCCTAACGGGGGATATGAGGGAGTACAAAGCTTCATGTTACGCCCTCCGGCGCGCCGTTAAAGCCGCAAAACTCCGATATAAAGACCGAGTGGAATCTCATTTCCAACTCAACGACTCCCGGCGGATGTGGCAGGGACTGAGGACCATCTGTGCTTTTGGAACTAAATCCTCTGCAGAGGTGAGAGCTGATCCGTTGCTGGTGAACGAGTTAAACTCTTTCTACGCTCGCTTTGATGGTAATCGCGGCAGCGCGACTCCGGCGAGTGGCGCGTCAGAGAGAGTCCCTCAGAGCAGCAACGGTCACGTGATCTCTGTCTCGGAGGACGAGGTTCGGAGGGCACTCAAACGTGTGGATGTCAGGAAAGCTGCTGGGCCGGATGGTATTTCAGGTCGTGTTCTGCGGTCCTGTGCTGATCAGCTCGCAGGGCTCTTTACATCCATATTTAACGAGTCCCTTGCTACATCTGTTGTCCCCACCTCCTTCAAACGATCCTCCATCATCCCTGTACCTAAGATCAGTAAACCCTCTTGCCTAAATGACTATCGTCCAGTGGCTCTCACATCTTTAGTCATGAAGGTCTTTGAGAGACTTATTAAAAACAACATTTGCTCCTCCATTCCTGACACTTTGGACCCTCTTCAGTTTGCCTATCGTCCCAATAGATCAACTGAAGATGCCATTTCTCACGTCCTTCACTCCTGCCTCACTCACATCGACAGCAAAAGTGGGAACTATGTCAGGCTGCTATTTATTGACTATAGCTCAGCCTTTAACACCATAGTTCCCATTAAGCTAACACACAAACTCCTGGATCTAGGCCTGAATTCTTCTCTCTGCCTCTGGATTGAAGATTTCCTCACTGGCAGACCCCAGGCGGTGAGAGTAGGCCAGTTCACCTCCACCTCCATCACCCTGAGTGTTGGAGCTCCACAGGGCTGTGTGCTGAGTCCCCTGCTCTACTCTCTCTACACCCATGACTGTTTGTCCACACACCGCTCCACCTCTATCATCAAGTTTGCTGATGATACTGTTGTCCTGGGTCTCATCTCCAACAACAATGAGACGGCATACTTGGACGAAGTGGAGCAACTGACATCATGGTGCCAGGACAACTGTCTCTCTCTGAATGTTAGCAAGACCAAAGAACTGATTGTGGACTTCAGGAAGAGACAGCATCGGTCATACTCCCCTCTCATGATCAGCGGGACACCGGTAGAGAGAGTGAGCAGCTTCAAATACCTGGGTGTGAACATCTCCGAGGATCTGACCTGGACTACACACATCCAGACACAGGTGAAAAAAGCCAGGCAAAGACTGTACCACCTGCGCCAGCTGAGGAAATTCAGGGTTTCACCAGCCATCCTGAAAACTTTCTATCGAGGGGCGATAGAAAGTGTCCTGACTCAGTGCATCACAGCGTGGTACGGGAACAGCACCAGTCACGACTGCAAAGCCCTGCAAAGAGTGGTGCGCTTATCCGAGCGCATCTCAGGCTCAGCTCTCCCGTCTCTGCAGGACATCTACACCAAACGCTGCAGAGGTAGAGCTACTAAAATCATCAGAGACATTAATCACCCTGCAAACTCTCACTTCACCCTGCTGCCATCTGGTAAGCGCTTCCGTAGCCTGATGGCAAAGACTGAAAGACTCAGGAGGAGTTTCTTCCCCCAGGCCATCAGACTCCTGAACTCAGTCACGTGACTTCACTTCACCCCGCACACGCATAAACATCCAGTTTAAACATTAACATCCACATACTGCCATTGCACTGCACTTTACGTTCCTATTGTTACTGTGTAACAACCTGTAATAACCTGTTTGCACATCATACTCCTGTTTGCACATTATACTCCATTTGCAATTATACCTATTGCATGCACATCATACTTCTCTATATATAAATATATATATATATTTTATGTTAACCACTTATTTTTAAGTCTACAGTTTCTCACTTATCATATCCACTTATTTTATATTTTATATTTTTATTTTATTTTTTTATTTTTATCTTATTTCCTATTTTTATCTTACTTGATTTATTTATAACTACTTATGTTAATACTTTTTATTCTAATTTTATTCTATTTCTATTTTAATTTCCCCTTGTGTTCTTGTAACTGTTATTTGCACTGTCCATGGAGCGGACCTGTTTACATTTCACTGCCAGTTGTATATTGTGTATATAACTGTGTATGTGACAAATAAAACTCTTGAATCTTGAATCTTGAACTATGCTGATAACGACGGAACTTGCGACCATAGTTGGCTAACGATGCTTTTGGGAAACACACCCCTGCATAGTTAACAATATAATAATTAGTGCTGTCAAACGATTAAAATATTTAATCGCGATTAATCGCATTAATGTCATAGTTAACTCACAATTAATCACAATTAATCGCACATTTTTATTTATTCTAAATGTCCCTTGATTTCTTTTTGTCCCATTATTTTTTCTTATTTTAATGCTCTTATCAGCATAGAAAAGTGGATCGGCTTGCTTTGTTCAAATGTTTGTTTTATTGAAAACAACATTGGCATACTTTAGTGTTCGATTTCACACCAACATTCTCACTTGGAGCAAATAATCTCACACAATGTAACACTGCCCATCAATAAAAGGGTGAAACAAATACTTTGTTGCACAAACAGCCCCTTCAACAGCCCTTTCTAAGGGATCAAAACAGGGTGATACAAAATAAAATTACAAAGTGCACATGCAAGGTAAACTAGGACTCCGCCTATAGTGCAGTTAAACCAGGGGTCGCCAACTAGTGGACTCCGGTCCGAATCCGGACCGCGAAGCCTTTTGACGTAATGAAACAGTTAACGTTGCAATGCTCAGTTACTACGTTCAGACCCAGACGCGCGGTCAAGCATGCAGTGAAGAAGAGACTGATGGTGCGCTCACACCGGACGCGAATGACGCGACATGCACGCCGCTTAATCCGCGCCGCGGAATGTCTTTTTGCGTCTTTGCATTGACTTAAATCACTCGCGCAAAACGCTTCATTCGCGTCTGGTGTGAAAGCACCATCAGAGCAGAAAGCAGCGCTCAAGACAAGCACTTTTAGTTGAAGACCCCTGAGTTAAACCATGGCATAATACGTTTCTCATTTCGGCGTCTCACGCTTGCCATCCACGTCTACTCTTTTAATGGCCCAAACGAGTGTGGGCAGCCGCAGCGTGCCTGATGTTTTGTTTCCGGTCTAGCTACATCCGGAGTGGTGTTGTAGTTTTTCTAACGTTACTAGTTGTTGCAACAGCATGTGAAAAAACTACAACGTTTGTTAGACCAAAAAGAACGTTAATCTCGCGATAAAAAAATTGACGCCGTTAAAATAGGTTTGCGTTAACGTCGTTAATAACGCGTTTAACTGACAGCACTAATAATAATAATTAATCATTTATGAACACTCAGTCTTTATTCACCTTTTCTCATGGTTTCTCAATAGAATTCATGAAAGTATAGAATATAATAGCACAGTTCTAATAGGGGCTCATTGTAACGCAATGTGACAACATGCCCCACCTGCACAACTGGGATTGTAAGAAATTTACTTTTGCTATAGTTAAATAAATGTTTAGTAATATCTTCCAAAGATTTTTTAATTTTGGCGCAATTTTTTTCTCTATATAGTGTTGATATGGCAACTAGTAAATACACTGTTTCGCCATGCTGGCATGTGTGGAAAGTTTGAAACCATGTGTGTTACAACTAACCCCATGTTAGGTTGTGCCCCACTCACCCCTACTTCACTGAAGTGACTTTTGAGTAATCATTTTATTTCTTACATAAAAGACATTTCTTTGCTGTGTGGCCAAGATTTTCAATCCAGACCATCTGATTACATTATACATTGCTGTCAGATCTCATTGGTGATTTCAAATATGAAATTTAATCATAGGATTGGCAAACAGTTTTGGAGAATTTGATGTTTCCCCATTCAAAGAGATAGGAGCTGCACTTGCATGGCCGCCGAGTGAAATGACTTGTCTTAAAGGGACTTTGGTACACCAAGGGCCCTATCATACGACAGAAACGGGCTCCCAAAACTAAAACGAAATATTCAGCGATGATAACAGAGCCCCTAAATGGACAAAAATATGAAATAGAGGAACATGTATTTGTGCGTAGGGATCTTGGTCACCTCCCTGACTAAGGCCCTTCTCCCTCAATCGCTCAGTTTGGCCGGGTGGCCAGCTCTAAAGGCCTGTACACACCGGGACGAATATCGCACGCGCTTATCGCCAGCGTTTTTCGTGCCGTTTTTCGGCGCGTCTTGAGTGTTCACACCCAAGCGATTTCCACTGGCGCTGCGCCGAGTGAACGTCCACATTCAGTCGATGCGCTCCCGGTACACAAGGTGGTGCTGCGGCACTTTAAGCCTCTGACACTCGCTTGTCACACAGAAGGAGAAGAGAGACAGTATTTACGTGCTTGCCAAAACCATAGACATATTATGTATATGGACAAAACCATTCACACACTTTTTGCTAACTGGCAAGCAGCATTAGCAGTTCATCTTCTTCTTTGTCTACTTACTACTTCTTCGTCGTATCAATGTGTGCTCGGCAAGAGCGGTTTGTGCTCGAGCGCCACCAAGTCGTGTTTTACTGTCACTTCAGCAGCTCCAGGCGCGTGAACAAAAGCGCCGATCTCATTGGTCGGACAGTTTTTTACGCGCCGCGTCAAAATAAAAAAACGAACCCGAGGCGTTTTTTTTAAAATGACGCTTTTACGCCTGGCGTTTTGCGCGTCGGTGTGAACACTCATATTGGCGCCCATTGTTTAGTCCCGAAGCGTTAAACGTCGGCGATAAACGCGTGCGAAAATCGTCCCGGTGTGAACAGGCCTTAAGAAGAGTCCTGGTGGTTCCAAACTTCTTCCATTTACGGATGATGGAGGCCACTGTGCTCATTGGGACCTTCAATGCTGCAGAATTTTTTCTGTATCCTTCCCCTGATCTGTACCTCGATACAATCCTGTCTCTAAGGTCTACAGACAATTCCTTGGATTTCATGGCTTGGTTTGTGCTCTGACATGCACTGTTAGCTGTGGGACCTTATATAGACAGGTGCGTGGCTTTCCAAATCATGTCCAATCAACTGAATTTACCACAGGTGGACTTCAAACAAGTCGTAGGCTGAATCCAAAATATCTCCCTAAGCCCTCATTTACTATTCCCTATGTTAGTCCACTAATATAGTTCACTTAAAGGAGTGAATGAAAATGAGTGAGTGAATCCGGGCAGCCGTTGTGCGTACATTGGCTGTACACTCGTTATTGCGGTGCAATGTGGGATTGAATGAGTGCACTCAATAACTTCCACTATGGTTTGGACACCACTACAAATGGCTGTCCTCTCAAATAATGCCCTATTTGAGGGTATAGGGGCGATTTCGGATTCAGCCGTAGAAACATCTCAAGGATGATCAGTGGAAACAGGATGCACCTGAGCTCAATTTTGAGTGTCAAGGCAAAGGCTGTGAATACTTATGTACATGTGATTTTTTCGTTTTTTATTTTTTATAAATTTGCAAAGATTTCAAACAAACTTCTTCCACATTGTCATTATGGGGTATTATTTGTACAATTGAGAAAAAAATTTAATCCATTTTGGAATAAGGCTGTAACATAACAAAATGTGGAAAAAGTGAAGCGCTGTGAATACTTTCCAGATGCACCGTAGCTACATAAATTAACAAGATCAGAGAAACAGTTCACCGATTGTGACTTTCTGTGTAAAAAAAATCACATATTTAGCTTCATTCATCATTCATTCATGTTTTACACTCAGTTATAGCTTTTTCTTTGTGCATTATTTTTTGTGATAATTTGTAGTGTTTTTGTAGTTTATAATATTAATAGTATTAATATATTAGAAATACTCCTTATAAAAATATTTATAATTTATCTGTAAAATTAATTAATTAAAACAATCATGGTTTATGAATGAATGAATGAACAAATGAACGAATGAATGAATGAATGAATGAATTAATTAATTAATTAATTAATTAATTAATTAATTAATTCGTTAATTTGTTCATTCATTCATTCATAAACCATGATTGTTTTTTAAGCCAGAGAAAAACTTATCTGCTGAAATTATAAATCTAAATATTATCTGATATATTTGTTTATATATTTTTATTTTCTGATTAAATATAATCATATTATGTACAAGAATATAATTATATTAAATATACTGTCCCCTTAAAGGGATAGTTCACCCAAAAATGAAGATTCAGCAACACTTTATTGTAATGTGTCCTTGTTACATGTATTTACTATAGCAATAATAACCAAATAATAACCAAACCCTAATCCTACCCTAACCCTGTAAGTACATGTAGGCCTGCTTTCGCAGACAGGGTTTAGATTAAGCAAGGATTAGGCCTTAGTTAGGGCATTTAAGTAGCTTTTATAAACGTGCCTTATAAAATAGCATTACTGGTGTGCATCTCTGAGACAAAACAATGACAATGACATATTTTAAGATATGTCAGTTCAAGTTGCTCTCAGTTAAAACAGCTCAAACATGAATTGTGGTCCTGGACTAGCTTAAGCCTTGTCTGTGAAACCGGGGGGTAGTTAATTAATATTACTCAGCATACTTAAATGTATAATTACACTGTAACAGACCCAAAATTCTGTCATCATTTACTCACCCTCAAGTTGCTCCAAACCTGTATGAATATTTTTCTTTTTCTGATCACAAGTAATATTTTTAAAAATATAGGTAACCAAACAGTTTTCTTCTGATTCAACAGAAAAAAAAGAAACTCAAACAGTTTTGGAACAACTTGAGGGTGAGTAAATGATGACAGAATTTTCATTTTTGGGTGAACTATCCCTTTAAATACCATCAGTGCAGCTTTTATCTATCCTGGCTGTGGTTTATGTGGTGCTCACCTAATAACCCAGCAGAGATAGCAGGCAGAAAAAAGGTCACTATCATCATTGTAGTGTGTAACTAGAGAGGTTTCACTCTGAATCACAGCTTTGGGTGTGTAGTTCCTTTGGGCATTCACGTACTGATTCAAGAATCAGCTTTCTTATGGGATGATGTTTTCTGTTATAGGGTGGTAAGGCGTGTCTAGGCCAGTGACGTCCAGGCCTGGTGTTAAATACGGTCTTGTGCGACCCACGCTTATGGTTTATGGTTCATATCTAAGTAATTCACAGATCATTTGAAAAGTCATGTCTTAACATGTAATGTTATATTGATAAACGCGAAACTAAGGGTGTTGGTTTCAATCAAGCATGGCTAAGAATTTCCCACAGCTCATTGCCTAAAGGATGAATAATGACACGGAGGGCGGAGCATGTTACGCCCTTTATGAGATTCTCATTGTTTCCAAAAATATCACGTGAACACCACAAAGATACAAAACAATACGTAAATCCAGTGGCTTATTTTAAAGTCTATACAACAGCAACCTCAAGCTCCGAAGTTGGTTCTATTTCTCTAGACAAATACCTTTGTGAAAAACTAGTGTGCTTAATTGTATTGAATGTGCACTTCAAATCTATTACTGAAATAAAATGCCACTTGTACTGAAACTTGTACTGACTTTCATGACTATGTTTCTAAAATATTCACTTTGTAATGTGAAATTAAAAGTTTTTGTTACACTTTATTTTAAAAGTGTCATTGTTACAGTGTAATTCTATATTTAAGGAGTAATATTAATTAACTACATATAGGATTAGGGTTTAGTTGAGGTTAGTTGCATGTAATTATGCATAATTTACTGTTATTACTATGGTAAGTACGTATGAACTTATGGCATAAGAAGGAGACTGTAAAATAGTGTTACCAAAGTATACATGTTCAATTATGTTTTAATAATACTTTGTTGTGCTTTCAATAGGCATAAATATCCATACAAAATGAATATTTTTTTTACATTTTTAATGTCTATTTTTTTATAATTAACATTATCTTTAGGATTTTTTTCATTGGCTTTTGGATTATGCAGTTTTGTCGTCTGTTGCTTTAAATGCTTGGACGCTTTAAAGCATAATGGATTCTGATTGGCTGATGATTTTTTATCATCCTTCAGGTTGTTTCTCTGTAAGGCCTGTTCATCCCAAGGATGATAACTATAAAGATAGTTCTAAAATTGTTCTCAATATTAAAGAATAGCAGAGTTCACACCACTGCTATAACGATAACGGCACAGAGAAAAGATATGGTGGAAGCTAATATACACTATATTGCCAAAAGTATTGGGACACCCTAACAAATCATTGACTGCAGGTGTTCCAATCACTTCCATGGCCACATGTGTATAAAATCAAGCACCTAGGCATGCAGACGCTTCTACAAACATTTTTGAAAGAATGGGTCGCTCTCAGGAGCTCAGTGAATTCATGCATGATACCGTGATAGGTTGCCACCTGTGCAATAAGTCCATTCGTGAAATTTCCTCCATACTAAATATTCTACGGTCAACTGTTAGTGGTATTATAATGAAGTGGAAGCAATTGGGAACAACAGCAACTCAGCCACGAAGTGATCCCAGAGCAGGGTCAGCGCATGCTGAGGAGCACAGTCTTTCTGCAGAGTCAATAGCTACAGATTTCCAAACTTTGTGTGGCCTTCAGATTAGCTCAAGAACATAGAGAGCTTCATGGAATGGGTTGCCATGGCCGAGCAGCTGCATCCAAGCCTTACATCACCAAGTGCAATGCAAAGCGTTGGATGCAGGGTTGTAAAGCACGCCACCCCACTGGACTCTAGAGCAGTGGAGATGTGTTCTCTCGAGTGACCAATCACGCTTCTCTGTCTGGCAATCCGATGGACGGGTCTGGGTTTGGCGGTTGCCAAAATTCAGACTGACGGGTCTGAATTGTGCCGACAGTGTGGAACACAATGCAGACACTGAGTTGACAAACACTCAAAGGCCCTGTTTACACCTGGCATTAAGATCAGTCAATCAGATCACTAGTAGATGAAGCAAACACATTCCCGTTTACTCCACTTCTGTCCTTATTTCTTTGAGGGTAGGGTCTTTGTGCAGGGGAGGGTTTTTTCAGATCTTTCAATCTAATGGACAAAATAAGATTGCTCAATTTACATATAAATGTGACTGGAGACGATGGTAAAACACAGAGAGTTGTCTGTTCGAATGCATTCGACCACATGAGCGTTTACACTACGAAAGCGATCCGATCCAGTGTGTTTTCGACTAACTCTGGAAGTGCTCACAATGTTTTAGACTCCATTTACACCTGTATTTAGCTTAGTGTGATCCGATCGACCAAAACGCATCTTTATACCAGGTATCAAGAGGGCCAAAGACTACCCTGGTGGAGTAAACCTGAAAAGTGTCATTTAGAATCGTTTGCAAGAGCGTGATTATAAACACGATGAGGCTGTAAAGGACTAGTGAGTAGATGAGTTTACCTGTTCTGCGTGATGATGTTTAAATACAACCTCTGTAGCCACTTGTCAGTCAGCAACCACCTTTAAAGGCAAGTAAAATAATACTGACGTATTTTATGTCATAGAATAAACCATAAAAATCTTGTGTAAACCACAGACCTTATTTCAGGCATGTAAGCAAAAAACCCATTGACTTCAGGATTATGGAACTGGAAGTGCTCAAATGCTTGTGCAGCGCTCTATTTATTCACTTGCCACATTGCATTGCATTGCATTATGGGATTGCCTTCCCTGTGAATGATACATGTAATGCTGCCTGTTACAATGCTAACTATAAACAAGGCCATAACTTTTTTGCATACATCCTTTAGCACAGGGCATAAGGAAACTACTTTCAGCTATACACTGGCATCCGGCTTTCCGTACAGCAGCTGTGTGTAGGAAAAGGAAAAGGGAATTAGCCTGCGGGAGCAGTTTTGCTGAAGCGCTTATCTAGGATCAGAATAGCCCTGTGCTGAACCCACGCTTACCCCCAGCACAGCACAAACCTTAATCTACTGGGCCCGGCCTGAGTTTTACACTATACTCTCTACTATATGCAATAGATGGAGAGGGAAAGAGAGATAGATAGAGAGATGTGCTGCATTTATCTGAGATTTTCTATGCCTAAGTCCACCCACGTCTTCTCTCTCTTCCTGCTTTACCTCGTCCATTCTCTCTGATTCACTCTTCCTTAAACCCCCTCTTATGGAAAACATAGAGATATGGATATTGCAGGGACGACTAGCTCATACAATATTTGCACACACGCACATCAGAACAGCGGCAGAAATTATTTGGATACGTAAAGCAATGCTGAAATGCATGAATTTAATTAGATAACAAAACATCGACCCAAAGTGCCATAAAGCTTCTCTCAGACTTTTTTGAGACAAGTCACTCCTTAAATTCAAATATACATACTTATCTGCTACATTGCAGATGTTTTGGTTGGTAGGATATCAGAATACTCTGTATTCAGGATAGTAGTTTGGTATAGGTTTGATATTTGTATCATTATTAAATACGAATACATTTGTACATTTAAGTATGGATTATGTGAATACATTATTATCTGGGCTCAGAATGTGTGCAATGGGTAGGTCTGGATCTATTCATCAATGCATTAATATGTAAATTAAAATTCATTTAAAGCAGTGAAACTGTAAGTGGTTTCACTGTTTGGCTGAATTTTTCCTTTTTTATTTTTTTATCTTTAAATCAAAGTCATGTGGTGCAACATACAGGTGATGTGCAGGGGGGGAAAACAGAAATTATAGAAAGGACAAAGTTATAACAGTATAACAGTGTGGCTCCCCAAAAATGCAAGGATATATATACATCAATCCGGCATAATATTATGACTTGTAAAGTGAATAACACTGATTATCTCTTCATCACAGCACCTGATAGTGGGTGGGATATATTAGGCAGCAAGTGAACATTTTGTCCTCAAAGTTGATGTGTTAGAAGCAGGAAAAATGGGTAAGCGTAAGAATTTGAGTGAGTTTGACAAGGGTCAAATTGTGATTGCTAGACGACTGGGTCAGATCATTTCCAAAACTGCAACTCTTGGGGGGTGTTCCCGGTCTGCAGTGGTCAGTATCTATCAAAAATGGTCCAGTGAAGGAACAGTGGTGAACCAGCGACAGGTTCATGGGCTGCCAAGGCTCATTGATGCACGTGGGGAGCGAAGGCTGGCCCTCTTTGGTCTGATCAAACAGACGAGCTACTGTAGCTCAAATTGCTCAAGAAGTTAATGCCTACAAATACAATGCCTACAATGTAATAGTATGAAAAATATATTTTTAGAAGAGTTTATTGAACCTTCAGACAAAATATCAAATAAAATCTAAGTAGAGTATAACAGAACATGAAGCTCATAGGAAAAATAGGCCCGAACTGAGCCAAAAATATGCAATTTGGTGCAGTTGCTGATATTTATATGGCCAAAAGGTAAGATGAAATTTTGATAACTTGTAATGTAAATCAATGAGATTTTTACTACTTCCAAAACATGCATATAAATATAATTTGTCACTCTATAGCTCTTAATAATATATTTAAACGCTTAGTTCTATGATCATGTACAAATAAATGTAACAAATAAAAAGTTGTTTACCTTATAAAGATCAGAACAGATTTCACAGTAAAAAGACAAAGGAGACATAATTATAATTATACTAGAAGGCTAAACAAATTTAAACTATTAATCACAGAAGGCATAGAAGATTTTGTACAACAGGTTCTTAGGCAAATTTTTTATCAGGTTGATAATTTAGAGGCCTTAGAATAGTGCATATCATATAAATCAAATGGCACGTGTTTGAAACTAGATTTTTACAAAGATTTCTTATTTTCTTTATAATGGACACTTATTAGTGATTGTGGTAACAAGGTTATATCTATGTACACAGTCTGCCTCTCTTTCTCTCTCTCTCACTTCCCATCTATCTCACATCTCATATTATGACAGAATATGCAAATTCTGACTCATGAGTTGGAATACCCTGACACAATAAAGTAGCCTGGAGAGCAATGATCCTCACAGGATGACCAAACAATTCCAAATAAACTGCTATCAATATGGAAATCCCTTCATGTTTGATGACACATTGTAGGCCTGTTGAGAACGGAGCACAGTGACGACATCCGAACACATACGTGCATTCAAACAAAAGTGCAATCACTCAACAAGGATATGAGTTTTACAGGCTGAGTGGGTGAAAGGTCAAAATAAAACACGAGAACAATGAGACGGAGGGACAGTGACACCGAGGTGAAACTGGGGACCAACGCAATACCCTGTGTCTTTTTTGTCTAATTACTAGCTTCCTCTTCAGCCAAGGCAAATAAAGCGCTTTCCGTATTGCCCAAGATCGCTGCACTCCCTGACAACACACCCACAAACATAGCAGCATCACTAAGGATGTACTCATTGTATGTTCTGAGTAATAGTAGTCTAGGGGGGATGTTGAATACAATGTAAAGACGCATGTACCGCTGTGCGGCACGAACCGAGAAAGTCTCCTGGGTGGTTGGCCGGCCTCTCCCAAGTTCCCAGGTCAGAACTCTATGAAATTCCTTCCATTTCATTCCATTTTGCTTGTTCAATATTTGCCTCCTTTTTTTTTCCCCAGTCAACATTTGTAGCGAAACCTGCTCCGTTAGGTGTGGCGCTCAGAGCTTCTGAGATTGTTTGTTTAGAAGGTAATTCTGGGAACTTTCCCTTAAAGAGAAACCCTGACCTCTGGGTATCACACGATCAACCACACATCGCTCAAGCTGCAAAAGGTCACAAAACAATACATATCTTCCGAGGCCATATGATAAAATTTTGAGTTGTATCCTTTGTCCTTTTTCGAAGTTTGACACTTGTGGTCACTATCTATGGCCTGTAAAGGTTATAAGCTATCTAGGTTTGAGACAAGTTACACATGAGAATGGCCACGATGAAGATAATGATCTTTTAAAATTGTATTCAAAAATGCACATGTTCTTAGAAAGTAACACTGTTCTTAGAATACTGTTCCATTATTAACTCCCAGGGGTCTTGCAAAGTTGCTTGCGACTTCACATGTCAGAATGATTTCTGAAGGATAATGGCTGATGAAAATTCTGTTTTACATCACCAAAATAGATTATATTTTAAAGTATGTGAAATAGAAAACCATTATTTTCTGTTAAAAGTGGACATTATATTAAGGTTAATACAATAATTGCCATGATCCTGTTATCAGTATCCTCACAGATGGTTTTTTTTTTTTTCACCAAACACCTATGATAATGTCAGGTATGTGATGCATCTTTGAACAGGAATTATTTCCAGGTATAACTGCATACTCAAAATGTGCCTTTGACTCTCACTTTATATTGTTAACTATATTCTAAATAAACTAAAAAATAAATATTGTGTCCTGTTTTGTCATAATATTTCTTATAGTTCCCTCTCACATACCTGACTCAAAGACTTATTCATTATGCAGTTCTGTTGTCTTCTCAGCTGTGAATCACAGCATTATTCATGATCGTTCACACCTCTTTGCATATGGGCTTTGTAAACAAAGTGTCTTGCAAAATTTAAATCAATATATTGTTTTATATGAATGAGTTGGCACAATGATTCTCACATCAGTTTGAAGCAAAAACTCTAGGCAACAACATCCGTTAGTCAAAAGTATTGTGGACACATATTTACTGTGTATTAATATGTTTATAACCAACTTATAAAAGCACAAATATCAGAGAATGTCAAAACTTCTAAAGGGCCCCAAAACTGGCTCAGACCTGGAAGGGTTAACATGAATAATGCATAGTATGTATATTTAATTCTATAGTGAAGGTAATTGTTGCAGGTTCATCAGGCCCAGGCACTGAAGAACCTGCACGAGGGTGGTCATGATCCCGCAGTTCTCCAGGAACTGAGAACCGCAACGGACCTCGCGCTTCGTGCGACGAAGGTTACGGCGCATGCCGTGGGTCGTGTGTTGTCCACTGTGGTGGTCCAGGAATGCCATCTCTGGCTGTGTCTGGCAGACATGAGGGAGACCGACAAGATCAGGTTCCTTAACTCCCCCGTCTCCCAGACCGGCCTCTTTGGCGACGCGGTCAAGAACCTCGCCCAGCAGTTCTCGGCCGCACAGAAGCAGACTGAGGCCATCAGTCACATCCTGCCACGACGGTCAGCTGCTGTCTCCACCCTGCTGCCGGTAGCACCTCAGTCTGCTCGTCGCCGAGGTCGGCCGCCTGCGTCTGCCTCCGCTCCCGCGTCGCAGCAGCAGTTCCACCCAAGCGACGTCGTGGAGCCGGGCGCAAGCAGGCCGCCCCGCCCGTCCAGGCTCCTGCCAAGAGAGGTGGCAAAGGCAGGGGCAAGGGCAAGGGCAAGCGGCCCTGAGACGGGCAACCCGGAGATGGGGAGGACTGCTCTTCTGGAGACGGTGACCGCACCGCTCCATCCCCCGGAGGAGGGCCGGGAGGAGAATCTTGTGTTCCGTTTTGTTTCTGTTCCACCCAAATTTTCAATAAAAGAGCAGTTTCCTCCATCTCCAGGTCCTCAGGGGGTTCGGAGAGTTGTGGCCGGTCAAACGCCGGACCACACTCATCCTCCCCCTTCGCCAGGGGGTAGCAGTGGACGACCTCCTCACGTTCCTCCTGCCCACCTGTGGAATCAGGTAAGTGTTGCACAGTACACTCACACCTCGCTGTGGGCCGCCTCCACGAGACAGCCGCCCCAGCCCGGTACCTGCATTCCACCTCGCTGCCCCACGGTGGGTACGCCGGTGGTCCCTATGGTCCCGCTTGCACGGTCTCTGCGAGCCTGGCTAGAGCTCCCCAGTCCGTCTCGCTGGCTAATCCGGACCATCAGGCTCGGCTATGCGATTCAGTTCGCCCGGCGCCCCCAGATCAAGGGCGTCCGCTTCACCTCGGTGAATGCCGCAGATGCCATGTCCTGCGTGCGGAGATCGCTGTCCTACTGGCAAAGGATGCGATAGAGCCGGTCCCTCCAGCCGATATGAAGACCGGCTTCTACAGCCCGTACTTCATTGTACCCAAGAAAACCGGTGGGTTACGGCCAATCTTGGACCTGCGAGTCCTGAATCGGAGCCTCCACAAGCTACTGTTCAAGATGCTCATGCAGAAACGCATTTTCGAATGCATCCGTCCCCATGATTGGTTTGCAGCGATCGACCTGAAGGACGCGTACTTTCATGTCTCGATTCTTCCTCGACACAGGCCGTTTCTGCGCTTTGCGTTCGAGGGTTGAGCATATCAGTACAGAGTCCTGCCCTTCGGGCTGTCCCTGTCCCCCCGTGTCTTCACGAAAGTCACGGAGGGGGCCCTTGTGCCCATGAGAGAACAGGGCGTTCGCATCCTCAACTATCTCGACGACTGGCTCATTCTAGCACAGTCCAGGGATCAGTTGTGCGAACACAGGGACCTGGTGCTCAGACACCTCAGCCAGTTGGGTCTTCGGGTCAACTGGGAAAAGAGCAAACTCGCCCCCGTGCAGAGGATCTCTTTTCTCTGTATGGAGTTGGATTCGGTCGAACGGACAGCGCGCCTCACGAAGGAGCGTGTCCAATCGATGCGGAGCTGCCTGAACACGTTTCAAGGCAGGATGGTGGTTCCACTGAAACAGTTTCAGAGGCTCCTGGGGCATATGGCAGCCGCTGCGGCAGTAACACCGCTCGGCCTGCTTCATATGAGACCGCTTCCTCATTGGCTACACGGCCTAGTCCCGAGAGGGGCGTGGCAATGCGGCACTCATCGGGTGAGCATCACACCGGCCTGCCGCCAGTCCTTCAGTCCATGGTCAGACCCCTCGTTCCTTCGGGCCGGAGTGCGCCTGGAACAGGTGTCCAGGCACGCTGTGGTTTTCACGGATGCCTCTGCCATGGGCTGGGGAGCCACGTACAACGAGCATGCAGTGTCAGGGGTTTGGACGGGCCCGCACCTGTATTGGCATTACAATTGCCTCGAGTTGCTAGCAGTACATCTTGCTCTGAGCCGCCTAAATGCGCGGTTACGGGGCAAAGATGTACTGGTCCGCACGGACAACACTGCGACCGTTGCGTACATCAACCGACAAGGTGGTCTGCGCTCCCGTCGCATGTCGCAACTCGCCCGACATCTCCTCCTCTGGAGTCAGAAGTGTCTGAGGTCGCTTCGGGCCATTCATGTCCCTGGTGTGCACAACCGTGTGGCCGACGAGCTTTCACGAGCTGCCCTCCCAGGCGAGTGGCAACTCCACCCCTAGGTGGTTCAGCTGATTTGGAGACAGTTCGGGTGGCACAGGTTGACCTGTTTGCCTCCCCAGAAATGTCCCACTGCCAGTGGTTCTATTCGCTGACCGAGGGTACACTCGGCACGGATGCCCTGGCGCACAGCTGGCCCCAGGGGCTGCGCAAATATGCGTTTCCCCCAGTAAGCCTACTTGCACAGACTCTGTGCAAGGTCAGGGAGGACGAGGAGCAGGTCCTGCTGGTGGCGCCGTACTGGCCCAACCGGACCTGGTTTCCAGAACTTATGCTCCTCACGACAGCCCCTCCTTGGCCGATTCCTCTGAGGAAGGATCTTCTGACTCAGAGACGGGGCACCCTTTGGCACCCGCGTCCAGACCTGTGGAAGCTTCATGTCTGGCCCCTGGACGGGACGCGGAGGTTCTAGGTGACTTACCCCAAGAGGTAGTTAACACCATCACTTCGGCACGAGCACTGTCTACAAGACAGGCTTACACCTTGAAGTGGAACCTGTTCGTCGAGTGGTGTTCTTCTCGCCGAGAAGACCCCCGAAGATGTTTGATCGCGTCTGTGCTTTCCTTCCTGCAACAGGGGTTGGAGCGTAGGCTGTCGCCCTCCACCCTCAAGGTTTATGTTGCTGCAATATCCGCCTATCACGACCATGTAGAAGGTAAGACGGTTGGGAAGCACGACCTGGTCGTCAGGTTCCTTAGGGGGGCGAGACGGTTAAATCCTCCTCGCCCTCCCTCCATACCCTCTTGGGGCCAGCAGAAGGGAAAGGCTGTCTCCAAGCAGAGGATGGCCCACTGGATAGTGGATGCCATCACCTTGGCTTACCAAGCACAAGGTGTGCCCTGTCCGCTCAGGGTGCGAGCACACTCTACTAGAAGTGTTGCATCCTCCTGGGCGCTGGCACGTGGCGTCGAGAGTGACCGACTGAATGGGAACGTCTCGGTTACATATGTAACCCTCGTTCCCTGAAGGAGGGAACGGAGACGCCACGTCCCGTCGCCATGTCCTCTGCACCCTGCTGGGGTGCCAGTCTACACACTCGGCTCCTCAGCAAAAGGCTGACTAATGCAATCACCTGTGCCTCATTTATACCCACGCTGCATGGCATGAGCAGCTGGTGCAATCATTGCAATCAATGCACATTGGTTCGTTTTAGTTACACTCGAAGTAGATTGGCTCTTGCGAGCGAGATTCCTATTCGTCGGTACTCCGACGTGGCGTCGAGAGTGACCAACTGAATGGGAACGAGGGTTACATATGTTACCGAGACGATCAGTATTCTAAAGTGAAAAGCATGATAACTTTATTGTAATGACTGAAATAATTGTAATTTTTTATGGTTTTTGTAAGGTTTCTCCGGGGGGAAAAAAAGGCATTTGGGGGGTAAAATATGTGTTATTTTGGCAGGGCTGCCTGCTAAAATTCGCATTCCTGGGTCTGTATATCACATAATTGGGGTTGCTTCAACCCGTGGACTTGGCAACACCGTGCAGTTGAGTTTTGTTGACATTTGACAACTAACGTTGTGCGTCGCTCCGTTGCTCTGATTGGTTGTAGGTCTATCCAATTGAGGTCTTTCCTGGTTCGGTTGAAAAACGCCCCATAATCACAGCCCAACAGAGCAGTATCAGACTCAAATTCTGACTAGAATTGAGTATGACGACGTCAGGCTAGAACGAAGGTCTAACAGGTTTGAAACGACATGAGGGTGAGTAATTAATGACAGAATTTTCATTTTTGGGTGAACTATCCTTTTAATAGTGCATTACTCATTTGTTCCTGCGTAGTTATTCATTAATGACAGAACAGTATTCTAAGGTGTTATCAATGTACACTTAGGGTGTGTTCAAACTTGCCAGGTTTGGTTTGATTAAAACTAACTCTGGTGCGATTGCTCTGTTAGTGAGGTTAATTTGTATAAGTGTGAACGCTGCCATCCAAACCCTGGAGCGCACCAAACAAGCGGACCGAGACCTCTTAAAAGGTGGGTCTCTGTCTGCTTCCAAACGAACCCTGGTGCAGTTCGACTGAAATATGAACGCATCATGGACCAAAGACATCGAAACGAACCAAAAATAGGATGTGATGTCACATGATGTGACCCTAAAAAGGACAGAATGCACATGAATAAGAGTCTTACTAGGAGAGCACCGGAGGAATACAAGGAGATCTCAGGAGAATAACTGGCAATCCACAAGAGACAACTTCAGGTTAGTAGAGTTGGTAAGTAGATCAGGTATGGAGTCGGTAATCCATGTTGAAGACCAGATGATGAGTGATTGGTTGCTGTGTCCCAATTCAGAGGCTGCATCCTTCGAAGGCTGCATTCGAAGACCGAATGTGCCATACCGGCACGAAGTAGGCTGTCCCAATTTGATTGCTCCTTCAAATGCGGCCTCGAAATGTGTCCATCGTATCCTAGGCCATGAAGGATACAACAGATGGCTTCTTCGTGGCCCAGACTGTCCCAAGATTCATTTCGTACTGGCAATGATAGGATTTTTTTTGGGGAGAAAAAAATACAGATTACACCTTTTAAATGTTAGTAAATATATATACTCAAGACCCTTAAGGGGCATGAGGCAGCAGGCTTTAGAAAACGTATCGATGATGACCAGAATGGAGGTATATCCATCTGATGGTGGTAAATTTGTGATAAAATCCACTCCTATGTGTGACCATGGCTGATGAGGAGCAGGCAGCGGGAGGAGCTTGCTAGATGTACAATCGCATTAACTTTTGGACACTGCACTTTAACATTCTTGGTCCCTGGATGATAGGAAATGGAAAAACCAAAACGGGTGAAGAAAAGTGCCCATCTGCCCTGTCTGGGGTTTACCTTTTTTTGTCTCACATAGATAATCCAGATTACGATGGTCAGTGAGCACAGTGCAGGGATGTAGGGCTACCTCCAGCCAATGCCTTCAGAGCTAATTTACTGGTGAGTAGCTCACAATTTCTGATGTCATAATTCTGCTCGAATGGGGTGAGTTGACTAGAGAAGAAAGCACATGGATGGAGTCGTGAAGGCTGCCGCTCCTACACCTGATGTTGATGCGTCCACCGTCCATACAAAAGATTTGCTGCAATCTGGACTAGGAGTGATGCACAGGTGAAGGCTTCCTCGAGGACCTGTAGGGCTTTATTGGCCTCTGGTGACCAGGACCTGGACCTAGGCCTGCCTTTCAGGAGATTGGTAAGTGGAGCCGAAATGGAACTGTAATTCTTGATGAAACATTGCAACTCTTTGATAGCGGAGGGAATTGGCCAGGAACGTACTGCTTCTCCTGTCCATCTTGTTACCAGCTTTACTGATATGGTAGTCAAACTGATGTTGGGAACCTCTGAAACATGTTGGTGATGTTCGGCCATGGTCCGGGAGTACCTTCAGCACAAAGTAGTAAAGGTACTCCCGGAGCACCGGTACATTCATGTACAGTAGCTCTGGAATACGGAGGAGGCATTGGCCAGCCCATACAGCAGAACGCAATATTCGTTGTGGCCTGTAGGTGTCACAAATGTGGTCTTCCACTCATCTCCCTCACATATCCGGATGAGGTTATAGGTGCTTCGGAGGTCTAGCTTTGTGAAGTCAGTTGCACAAGCAGCTGGGACCAGGGAAAGTTGATACCGGAACTTTATGGTAATCTTATTGAGAGCCCAGTAATTAATGGAAGACCATAAGCCTCCATCCTTCTTGGCCACAAAGGAACTCCTCCATGGCCTTCTGTTCAGGGATGGAGAGAGGATTGAGCCAGTGCCCCATGACTCACCCAGAAAGAAGTCAATGGTAGAGTCCCATGGTCGGAGAGGTGGTAGTTGAGAGGCTTATTTAGGGCAGAAAATGTCACTGAAGGCGGCATAAGAGGATCATATGTCCCCAGATTGTTGTTCTACAGGACTCTTGATGGAGGTGGAATTAAGGGAGAGAACTCTGGACTTGGGAGGAGATTGTTGAGAAAGTTTAGGGAAACGGCAGGAAAACCTTGGCCCACCTCAGGACTTCACCACTAGACCAGAAATTGATGGGATTACAGGTGCAGGTGGTTAGAATTCTGGTGAGAGAGAGTACTGGGTGTGTGTGACTGAGGAACCTGGTGACACAGTGACAAGTATAGAAGAGACAGGAAATTACGATGAATGGGATCAGGACTCAACACAGACCACACTGTAAATTTCTGTTTTTTAACTTTAATCTTGCAAACATATTGCCTAAATATAATTCAAGTAAAGTTTATCAATATATTCAAGTTTAAATATTCAAACACAGAAACGCACTGAATCATTAGGGTTAGGCCAATATGCTATCACAGAGAAAACAGATCATAGAATAGCATGTCAGGAAACACTGAAGGTTCGCGAAGAGGAGACACAGGAGACTATAGATTGGAGATGCAAGAGAATCAACGAGGGACAAATACATGAGGTAGATATAGTAAGTATAGCAGGGAAAGTAGAGGTAGTCCTAGTCGAGACCAGCCAATGGAGTGTGTGACTTGCGGGCTTATGGTGCTGATTGATGAAGGTGATTGGTGGCAGGTGTAGGTGATGGTGTGTGCAGGTGGGAGCCAGGAAAGATGCTGGGGAATGCTAAAGTGACTGGAGATCGTGGCCGTTTTTCAATATGCGTTCTTGTCTTTACTCGTGTTCTCGTGGACTTGTGAAACGTCATAAGTTGCTGCCCATGTACTGTTCCAATTCAAAGTTCACATCTAGCCAAGGACAGTTTAAATCCCCGGATGTGTCCTTGATCTACCCCTTTTATCAAGGATGCATTAAGAGCACTGCAAAAAAAATGGTTTTCTTATTTAGTATTTTTGTCTTGTTTCCAGTCTAAATATCAAAAAAATTCTTAAATCAAGATGCATTTACTAGATAAGTAAAATGGCATAAAATATTTTGTTCTTGTTTTATGGAAAATCAAATAAAAATGAAGTGAGTTTTTCCTTAAAACAAGAAAAATGATCTGCCAATGGGGTAAGAAAAATAATCTTGTTTCTGTTTGGGACATTGAGATTTCAAACAGAAACAAGATTATTTTTCTTACCCCATTGGCAGATCATTTTTCCTGTTTTAAGCAATTAAATTTTTTCCCCAGAAAACAAGAAAAAATATATTATGTCATTTTACTTATCTAGTAGAATCATCTTGGTTTAAGAATTTTTTGATATTTGGACTGGAAACTTGAGACAGACAGGGATCCCAGAATCCATCTTACACCAACCAACATGCGTCAATAGCGGATGAGAAACCCAGCGTAAATTAAAAATACTACTGTTAATGTGTCACAAAATGTAGTTTTAAGACTTTTTCAGGCGAGAATGTACTTGTTTAAAGCACAAATCTGTGGTTTATTTGTAAAGAGATCTCGTATTTGAAAATTGTATCTGGTGTTTTCGGAGTTTTGAGATCCAGTTGATCACCGGGGCTCAGTGCTCATTAACCCTGCCGAGAGCAGCCTTTCCTCGGCTAGTCCTTCTGACGTCTGCCACTGCCTCTGATGTCTCTGTAGTGGTTAAACACAACATATGATTCGTCTTGTGTAGATCTAACTAGCGATCTTTGGTCTCATGAATCTATCATTTGTTCCCTGGAAAATCGTTTTGGCTGAGGGCAAAGTAACTGCATATTAATAGGCTGTGTTTAAGATTTATTTTTTAAATGAAGATGAAAAGCGGCAGAGTGGTGTTTTATGATTTATTTTGTTTTATTGTAGCCTAAAATATACATAAAGAAATAACTGGAGTGAGATTGAGCTGAGTGATGCTAAGAACGCTGCTGTTCCATTAGCAGAATTACCGGACTTGTGTCCTCCCGTCCTCGGGAGTCCAAACTAATTGAATGGTTATCATTGTTGTGTTTGCATGCTGAATGTTGATGTCTGTGTGACTCAAGCAAGGTCGATTTCAAGATATTGGCACAACTAGATGGTATCAACCCTTTTAAATGTTTGAAGTTTCATAAAAGCATGGTGTTTATGATATAGGCGGTAACAATACAATTTTAATAGACCATAATGCAACATGAAACATACAGTGCGTGCAGAATTATTAGGCACATTGATTTTCTGATCATATTTTTCCAGGCACATTTTACCAATTCCAAACCACATTAATCTAAATACAAAATGAATGGTAGTTATTTAATCATTTAAAAGTGATACATAATTTTTCATGAAGGCTGGAAATAAAACGCCTTATATTCAGGGGTGCAGAATTATTAGGCACATTTACCTTTACAGATAAAATGAGCAAATAAATTGACAAGTCACACATTATTAAATGGCCATAAAAGGATGCAATACTAGAAATTGCAGTTAAGGCATGACCATTGGACAGTGAAATGCTCATTGGGTCAGCAGGATCAGACATAAACAGGCGGAGAAGAAAAGACACATGTTAACTGCAAAAGAATTAGAAATTAAGGTGAAGAATTAAGTGTGAAACCATCAGGAACCCTTTAATCTCCAGCGTCACCATTTTCCAGAACTGCAACCTACCTGGAGTCTCCAGAAGGGCAAGGTGTCAGGATCTCAGAGACTTAAGGTAGGTAAAGAATGTAAAATACATACATTTTTTTATAGGCTTTATAGACAGATTGGTTGAGAGTTACTCTTGAAGGACCAGCACCACATCCTCTTGTACCACTGTTTGAAGAAACAAAGACTCGGCTTGACTAGACTTCAACAGAAACAAAGACTTGGCAAAAGCAGACTTAACTTGACAAAGACTCACCAACAAGCAGGTTACAACATTCAGATCAGACCAAGACACACGGCAAACATGAGGGTTTAAATACACATGGACTAATGACAAGACAAGCGACACCTGTGAACAGTGATCAAACAATAAACCAATGACAGAACAAGACACAAAATCACATGAGGGCATGGGAGTCACATGACAAGACCAGGAAGTGCATGACAACTCAGAAACATGACAGTGAACATGATAAACTAAGAACATGAAACATGAACATGAACCAACACCAAAACACCCTGTGACAATCTGGCAGTAAGTTTTGGGAGTTAATTTTTAGTCCATCTCTGCAAAACGGACTTCAGGATAGGAGATGGACTAAAAATGAACTCCCAAAACGTACTGCCAGATTCTGGAAGATGAGTTCTTCGCCTTAATTCTTAATTCTTATGCAGTTAACATGTATTTTCTTCGCCACCTGTTTATGTCTGACCCTGCTGACCCAATGAGCATTTCACTGTCCAATGGTCATGCCTTAACTGCAGTGTCTAGTTTTGCATTAATATTGCATCCTTCTCATGGGCATTTAATAATTTTTGACTTTTCAGATTTTTGGCTCATTTTATCTGTAAAAGAAAACATGCCTAATAATTCTGCACACCTGAATATAAGGCGTTTTTTTATTTTTTTCCATCCTTCATGAACAATTATGTATAACTTACAAATGATTAAATAATAAATTAATAGTTAGTAAGATTAATGTGGTTTGGAATTGGTAAAATGTGCCTGGAAAAAAATATGATCAGAAAATCAATGTGCCTAATAATTCTACACGCCCTGTACATTAGTTGATTTGGCAACAAATTAGGTCGTCCTTTGAAAGCAACATATTACTTCTCTTCCTTTGAAACCACAAATAACTGTGATTTCTTGTTGCATTAATAGGAATTGAATTATAGTAATGTAAATGAAGTTCCAAGTGTCCAATCAAAAGGAACAATGATCACCATAATGGTTCATTTTAGGAAATCATAATCAATGTATGAAGCCGACTTATGTGATTTTCTCTTAAAATGTTCGGTTGTATTGACAATTCAACATTCAAGATGACTTTGGAAAATGAGTGAATGCAACTAAGAAGAAAGTTGACTGCAGATTTGGAGGAAATGAGTGAAAAGTCTAATCCTGAACAAGAGTCAATATGTGACGAGTTGGGAGTGAGAACGTGTTGGTTTTACAGTGAGCTTTAAACCCTCATATCCCATCTAAACACTATATGAGTCTAAAATATGTGCAAACATTCACTGACTCTCAATCGTTCTCTCCTTCTCTTACCATATTTCTCTTGCCATGTCCTCATCTTCATCATCATTTTCCTTTTTCCGCTATTGCATATGCAGTACCACCTGGAAGCCCAGCGCCCACTCTTCCTCTTATCAGATGCTTACCATCCGGGTGCTACACACACACGTGCACTGACTAATGTGGGAAGCATATTCCAGGTAGATAAGTCGGATTACAAAGTAGGTAATCAAAGATAAACTCAAAGACTCATTTGTGTTGGCCTGGATATTTGCAAAGCAACCAGATAGCAGTCAAAAAGCCACTGCTGACATCGCATCACATCCCTGACAAATCTAGTCGTATTTGGATCAATAAAAATATACTACCATACTTTAATAGAAGCAAATATCTTAACTGTGGCTCAAAGTGATTTGTATTATGATTATTTAGTATATTGCACATATTGGCAAATGTCATAGGTCAGGGCAGAATTTTACATTTTGGGGGGAACTATTCCTTGACCTTAGTGGTCAGAGAAACATGGTTAAAGAGGATATGAGGATTTTTTTAATCATGTACTGTATATTGTTTGTGTCATGACATTCAGTTATCACAGAGAAGGTTTATTAAAGCAAAACAAAAGAGGTGAAACAGACACTTCTAGTGATGAATGTCAAAATGACTGAGTAAAGCAGTGGAACAGATAAACAGAAACTGATTTCCACCCTTTGACTCGATCAGTGTCCATAAGGGAGGAGGAAAGATTGGTGATGTCATGGTTTCAGGCACAACGAATGATACCATGATGCTATTGGTTATGATATTTGCTGCAAATAACAAATCAATTCTTTAGGGAGCATCTCTTGATTAAAAAAAATAACAAAAATCTTTTCGTAGAAAACAAAAGATGACTCAGAATTTTTATTTTCTTTGTTAAAAACTCTTTCTGCTTTCCCAGCTTGTGGAAGCAGATCTATGTAAACATTTGTGGGCTGATTTTCTGGAAAAATCTAACAATGTGATTCCAAAGCACTCTTAAAACATTGCTCTGTTTGTTTGAGCATCCCGGCCGCCCGACACAGTAACATTGACATTGTCATCAAACTGTTTGTTTGACCAATGGCAGACAGTGGGAGTTTTCGGGAAACCCGTTTCAAAACAATCATTATTTTTGCAATTTGATTCAGTGACGCAAGACGCAAAGACATCAAGAGGAGATCTATACAGTTTGTGGCGTAAATGTTTTTAAGACTCTCAGGAATATTGTTATACATGTGTGCTACATGCACAAACTCAAGAGGCTGAGCTTGTTGGTTCAAAAAGCTGCGTTATATCAGTTTTTGCAATATTTGTACTTTTCAACAGTGATAACACTGTTACATTAAGGTTACATTTTAAGGTTAGTTAATGCATTAACTATTAACCTCCTTAGCTCTGGGACCATTTGGGGGATTTCCGCCTGTATTTGGCCTAGCTAAATTGAAAAGCTTCCCATACCCACATACAGTGGTCTAAATACACAAATTTGGTGTCATTTTACAGGAAACCAAACCATTTTACAAGTTACATAAAACACTGCTAAAAGGGATAAATATGTAAGTATATGTTGTCTGAGCTGTAATAACTGATTGCTGTAATGATTTTTTTAGTCATAAATTCCTTTTTGAAAGTGTATAACTCAGGAACTGTGTGCTCTAGCACCCTGCAGACAATTTTAGCTTTTTCCACTAGATGGCAGCAAATACTGGAAAAATAATTTTGTCTGTATCATGTTGTATGCAAGATTTATTCAAATGGATCTGAAGGGAGGAATATTACCTTTTTTATGTAATTTCCGCCTACCAAAATCTCCCCATATTCAGTGGAATAAAGTCAATAATGTCAATGTCAGTGTCTGCTGACATATGCCGGAAACAGCCAAAACTGTCTGCTGGGTGCTAGAGTACACAGGGCCTGATATATACACTTTCAAAAATTAATTTATAACCAAAAAATCATAAATTAATTTATAACCAAACAATCAAAAAGCGCCCCTTTTTGTGGTTTATTCACTGATCTATATAAATTACTGGATTGCTCATGACGTCATAAAAAGTGAAGCTGCTGCACCGCCATGTGGGTATTCCCTAGTCAGCTCACGGGTTCTATTGAATGAATAGGACATTATATGATTTTACTGAGAAAACATTGCCTAAGGAGACACCGTTTTTAAATCTCATCCTCATCCTCTCCGAAAAGACCATAAATTACAGATAACTATTATCTGAAATAACTATTAATTTACATACATATATCGTAAAGCTAATCCTGTGAGACTGAGATGCTGCAAATCGTGTGATATTAGGTAAATATTTTGGCTGTACGTCAATGATGACCTGTGCTGGTAGGGAATAGTAAGATGGCCGTTCGAACACTTCCGGTGGCTTCACCGCCTGATGGCAGTTTAGAACACGATGAGCAATCCAGTCATTTATAGAGATCAGTGGGTTTGCAGCTCAGACAACTACTTAAATGTTTATCACTTTTAGCAGTGTTTTATGTAACTTAATACATATGAGGTCAGAGCTCCTCCACAGGACATGGCGGTTTTTTTTTTGTTTTGTTTTTTTTTTTTTGCTAATTGCACATTTAATTTAAACAATATGTTTCCAAACCTGCGTTTCCATCGGTTCTCGTTCTGTCCAAAAGGACAAAATCATCACTTCTCTGGAAATTTTAACAATGACTTTATGGCTTTATGACTTTATGATATATTAACAGACAAAACATGGTAAAAACATGTTTAATTTCTGGGCATGACAGCACAGCAGCGTGTCACAAGGAGTAGGCTAGGCTACTATATGCGTTCATCCATCATTATGAATTTGCAGGATAGTTCTAAGATTTCAAAAGTTTCAAAAAGATGACTCTTCAAATGACAGTTTAAGTTTGTATTTGACCGATTCAACTGACATTGGAATTTTAGAACACTACATTTCAGAATGAGCAGCAACATTTCCGATGCGATTCTTAGTCCGAATGAATTATTCAATCTATAGACCTACATTCCTAATAAATTCAGGGGTTGTAAATATGTCACCATTTATGTGCAGTTCTTTAATAGGCTAAATGTTCCACTTCAAGTGAGTATACGAGTTTCATTTTGGAGATTTTGTTCACATCTTGTGTAATATACAAAATGCATATTTTTTTCAGAAAAAAAATTAAAGATGAATATTACAGTTTTTCTCAGTCACTTTGGTACATTTCTCAGATCAGAATGGAAATTCTCAAAACGACCTGTTCAATCTTCACATCATTGTGTCACTTGTGCACATCAAAAAAGCTGTTTCTCATTTCTTTGAACAAGTTGCAAATTCTTTGGTATATCCATGCAAATGATTATGTACAATTCTCTGCTGTTTCCTACATTATCAGTTGCTTGTGTCATGTTGATCAAAATGTATTATAATGGGTCTCTGTTGAATAATCTCACCCCCCACAACATTTAGGCATTAGTTCATAGCATAAGTCTTTACATTCAAAATGGTTGAACAAGTTGTCATATGTCAAGCATATTTCTATACATTTCCATTAGACTTTTGTTCTAAAGATATTTGTTGTGATGTGGATGAGAATTTGTGGCCCAACAGACAGGAACATCAGGAGGTGTAGGAAGACTGCACTGTAATTCCTACAGCACTGCATGTACAGTTTCCCCTAAGGAGATTGTCCTATGTTCACATTTCTACCTTTTTTTTTCGTGTGCTATGCAGTGCTGTCTTTTCCTTTTCTGTATCGCAATGAACAGTAGCTACAAACAGTAAAAGCGAAAATGTGAATCTTGTCGAGTCTCTTGCAATCAAACTCCCACATACAATAAGGTGTAACCTTTACAATTTACTATAATTGTCATCAAAACTTTATCCATAGTTTACATCAAAACATCCCTCCAGAGTACACTGTTATATTGACAACATGACTTAAGCAATTTGACTGTCTTATCCATCCACAATGACACAAGGACTTGTCATTCTGATGGCACCGACATGCTCATTGATACAGATATTTACTTTTGAGAGATGAACTAAGGATTTTGAGCACGAGACTGGCTTTTGCAGGTAATCCATGTTGTTTTGCTCTTTGTACGAATTGTTTTGAGAAATGCACTTGCTGTTTTGCAAATGTCGAGGATGATTCGAAAAATGTCAATAGTGTCTGGCTGCAGACAAGACGAGATGCACTCTCAGCCGCGCATGCGCACTAAACGAGATGCACTCTCAGCCGCGCATGCACACTAAACGAGATGCACTCTCAGCCGCGCATGCGCACTAAACGAGATGCACTCTCAGCCGCGCATGCACACTAAACGAGATTCACTCGACCGTAGATTACACATTCACTTGATGCCGCGCATAAATAAATTATATATATATATATTTTTTACACTACCGCGCAAAAGTGTTTGATCAGTAAGATTTTCATTTATTTGATTTTTAATGTTTTTGCTTATCAAGGCTGAATTTATTTGATGAAAAGTACAGATGCAAAAAATACAGTATTGTGAAATATTGCGATTCAAAATAAGTTTTGTATTGTAATACGTTTTTAAAATGTATGTCATGCAAAGCTGAACTTTCATCATCCATTAATCCAGTTTTCAGTGTCACATGATTAGTCAGAAATCTAATACTGATTAATCATCAATGTTAGAAACAACTTATTTTTACAGCCTGTTATAATTTTATTCTAAAGATTCTGTGAAAAATAAAACAAACAGAATTTATTCAATATTAAATTCTTAAACGTCTAAAAAACGTACACATTTTAACAAATGAACACATATCCTGAAAACAAATATTTTTTTCAGTATTTTAATAAAATAGAAAACTGATATTTTAAATTATAATATTTCAGAGTTTTCCTGTATTTTTAAAAAAAAAAAAATATGGCATACATGACCATAAACTTTTAAAACATAAAATAAAATTATATATATTATATATTTAGCTGCTTAAGTTCGGTATAAATGTATGTACATAAGATTATTAAGATGTACATCTCAAAATATTGAGAAAAATCACCTTTAAAGATGTCCAAATTAACTTTATAATGAATTAAATCATAGCTTAACAAGCCAGTCACATTGCTACTGCTACAGTCACATTCAATGTTAATATACTTCCAAATAAACCATCATTTTTTTTTTTTAAACACAGCAGTTGGCCGTGGTTGAGTTTTGTAAATGATTTTACTTATACATATATATATAGAGAGAGATAGATGTACAAAAACATTACATAAAAAAAACAAAAACAAATGGACAATGTTTTGTTTGTTTAATTTTGTATGCGAGAAAAGATTGGTGCGAGGTGCATGTGGTCCACCATATTATCTACAAATGTATGCATGTCCTGCACAACTGTTAAGATAAACATCAGTGGCTCTACAAGATCGTCCTCTGTAAACTCTGCACTGCAGTACTGTTCCAAGGCCTCAATGGCTTCCTCATCCTCCATGCACAGTATACGAGGAAGCTTAACTGAGCCAAGAAGATTGCCAGAGTTCTCCAAGCACCACTGACTGGCAATCTTAAGATTCGCCATGATACGCGCCTAAGAAAAAAAACAATTCAAAAGAGGAAAATTAAAAATATGCTGAACAATAATGGCTGCAACCCCTCTAATAAAACCTACTTTTCATGGAGCCACCTGCTTCTCCGATGTAGACTCAGGGGTGAAACCATTTGTTTCATCTTCCTAAAAAACATGAAGATTGAATTTGAACCTTTTTAAAAAGTAACTGATACTTTTTCTGAGGAGCTGCAACAAAGTAAAAGGTACGAGTTACCTGTACATGGAAAGGCTTTTCCTGTTAGTGGAAAAAATACAGCACAAGTTTAGCTAGTATATGATAACATGCCATTTTTAACCTCATTATTTCCAAGTATATGTTTTTACCTGAGCGATTTGATCAAACTTCCTCTTTGGCAACCTAAATAAAGGCTGCTGATCACCGCTTAGGAAGGCTTTGCACTCTTCTGCATAATGGGCAAACAGTTTTCCATGTCTGGAAAATAGAGATTAAAGATTGAATATTGCATAGTTCCTTATTCATGAAAGCTTTAAGTATTCAGAGGCCAAAAAACAAACTTTACCAATCCAGTCCGAAGTTCTCCATTAACATGATGCACCACCATTTCCTCAGCTCTGCCATGTCCAGCTGCTCAGTATCTAGAAATTATAAACAGGATACAAATGAGAAAAAAATAACATTTAAACAAGTTATATTTGACCAAGACTAAATACCCATAATATGGCTGTTCAAGACATTTTTTCAAATTGCACTCATACACGCTACCTTATTATTTGGTTGTTCAGAAGATAAACACTAAGCATCTTAAATGTTAAATAAAAAAACTAAATGGATTATACACAGACAATGAGTTTGATAGTGTCTGTGAGAGAGTTGATAGTATGTTTGTGAATGAGTTTGGATCAAAGCTTTGATTAGTGTGTGAGAAATAGTATAGAAGTGAATGAGAGAGTTTGATAGCATGCATGAAAATCTTTGATAGAGTGAGAGGCGTTTGAGAGAGTTTGATAGTGTGCACAAGAATATGTTTGAAATAGGTCTTCTCTTTTACTTATTAGTACCCTTTTTGAAGTGCTTCAAAAAGACAACAACAACAACAACAACAACAACAACAACAACAACAACTTATCACACTCATCTTACCTTGGAAAAAGATTCCATTTTTTTATATGGACTTTCCAGTGAGCCTGAACTTTCTTTTCAGTCATTGGCATCAATGAAGGGCACAGGGGGCAATGCTACAATTTGCAACAAGATGTGCATTTTGGTATCAGCTGATTTACACCTTGATTGATTGATGCATCTGTAAGCATAAATTGAAGAGACAGAAATGAAAATAATTATTGTCTTGTGTATAATATTATTTGAATGTTTGTTATCTGTTTTATAGTATCTCACGATTTGAATAACCATTTTTAACAAAATTAACCTGTTATTTAATCTTTATTTTAAATAATTTTAAGGAACACCTCGTCTAAACAACACTTACACACATCATCTCACTGTCACCTGCAAACTTCTATCACTTTTCAAAACAACAGACCCAAACAAGAGACAGTAAATTCAGTACATTTGTTCAATGCCTAAACAAAATGAATTTAGATCTTCAACTTACTGGATGAAGAATTGGTACCCAATAAGCACGGCAGGATCCATCAGACAGATATAAGCACAGTTTCGTTTACATTATCTAACAGATTAAACAACTGTTTTACATCTAGCTAATCGTCTATGAACGAGGTAAATATACTTACATCAATTATTTAATGTTCGTCGACTCCTCTAAACACGTGCATAACGTCACACCTGTGCATGTGGGATATACCAGATAATAATCAGGATACTTTTCTATAACATTTACCAAATAATGAACAACTATTTTAATTTAAATTAATCTTGTTCGAATTGCATAAATATACTTACACGTAGCCTGTAGGTGCGTCCGATAGCGCAAGTATCTGAGTGTCCACGAGCAGCTGATGAGAACGCTTGTAGAACTGCGTACGCATGCGTGATTGAAAACACATGTGTCGGACTGCGCAAGTGCGGCTGAGACTGCATGTATCTGAGTGCGCATGCGTGTCTGAGAGTGCATGTGTCGGACTGCGCATGCGTGTCTGAGAGTGCATGTGTCGGACTGCGCATGCGTGTCTGAGAGTGCATGTCTGCAGCCAGACCCACAAAGCGACTGAGAAAAACTGTAAAATACTTACATTATTCTAACACCCACATTAAGTCAATTATGCCATGCACAAGTTTCAGAAAATCGCTTCACAAATAACAGAAGTGCATCAAAGCTTTTATAACCTATTATATTTTCATGTGATGGAAATGCGAATAGCGGTCAAATCCAACAGATCCTCGCCAAAACGTGGCATGGATCACTTTGTTGTAGCAGCATTTCTTCCACTATAATCAACCAGCAAGTTAATTATAACATTATCATTATTATACTTAATTTCCATGAACATAAGTACACAGGTCATAACATATCTTTCAGTGGTTTAGGAGATGGGTGATCCCCCAAATGAGGTGCTGGATCGGATTTCTGAGGTGCCGGATCCGGTTCTGGCGTGTTTTTGGCACAAATTAAGCCCTGGGTCACTTGTATTAAGCTTAATAGCTTATATATATTGTTGAATATGGTGTGTACTATTGTGTTTACATTACGATTGATGAAGTGTATAAGGAGGCTCTGGGTGCACGCAGAATTTACTTTAACACAAGGATTTGTTAAACTCTTTTAGGTACGTGACATGAGTGTTAACTCTCTGGCACCAAGTACACAACTGAACCTTCTATGGCTAATTTGCATAGACTGTACTGACAAGTGCTATAGCCTATAAGAACACAGCATACGTTGAACCATGTGATTGATAAGAATACTACATCCCTTCTTTTGAAATAAAACAATATAAAGACAAAATACTGCATATCACATTAGTGCAAGGAAGCATTCCATTTCTAAAAGTCACATGCACAAACTAGAACACTAATAGATTATTAGACTGAAGTACAAGCATACTGTCTGTATTCCATGGATTGTCACATATGCAAAACATATAAACTGCATTGAACATTGTGTGAACACATTTTTTTTCTTTTTAAAGGGCAGCGATCCGCCTACACCCTTGTACAATCACAGATCCAGAATGACTCTGCGCTTTATCTGGCGTCCGTATCTGGTTCTGTAAGTGGTGGATTTGGGCAGCTCGTCAGTATGGTCAGGTGTGTGTATAATGCCATTTTGTGGCGCACTGTGTATTGGTGTTGCACAGCTGTTACTTCCAGTTTCTTTTGTGTCCAAAAGGTGACGTCTGTTTCTTCGATATTCCTGTCCAGCAGTAGTAAGCATGTGATACGATCTTTCAGTGTTGGCTGCTCTGACGATGACAGCTGGCTTCCAGAAGCCTTGCTCCTGTACTCTAATTTGTTGTGTATGGGGTTGCATAGTCGCAAACCAGTCAGGGTGCCCATGCTGACCCCTTTCCACCACAAAAAGTGCCAACAGTGGGCACGTGAGCATCAGAACTGGACCACGGAGCAATGGAAGATGGTGGCCTGGTCTGATGAATCACGTTTTCTTTTACATCACGTGGATGGCCGGGTGCATGTGCGTCGCTAACCTGGGGAACACATGGCACCAGGATGCACTATGGGAAGAAGGCAAGCCGGCGGAGGCAGTGTGATGCTTTGGGCAATGCTCTGCTGGGAAACCTTGGGTCCTGCCATCCATGTGGATGTTACTTTGACACGTACCATCTACCTAAGCATTGCTGCAGAGCACACCCTTGCCACAAAGCAAAAATGTTCCCCAGATCTCAATCCAATCGACTCGAGCATCTGAGGGATGTGTTGAACAAACAGGGTCAACCGCCGGGAATAAAAAGAGGAGTAAGGATGTGTGGTGGAAGGGTACGGAGGCAAAACAGAGGAAGAGGTAGAAGGGGCCAAGATTGTAGACATGTTTCTGATGAAATAAGGGCCACTATTGTGGAGCATGTTCTCAATCATGGCCTTACGATGGCCAAGGCAGGTCGAAAGATTTGTTCACAGACCAACAGTAAAAGTGTAACTGTGAATCTTGTCCAGTCTCTTGCAATCAATATCCCACATAGAGTAATATGTAAATGTGTACTGTTGAAATGTATACACGTCATACAGATGAAGTGCAGTCTAGTACATTAAGGGATTGTCATTCTGATGGCACTGATGTATTCATTGACATAAATACTTACTTTTGAGAGATGAAATAAGGTGACAGGCTTTTGCAGGTAATCCATTGTGTGGTGCTGTTTGTACAAATTGTTTTGAGAAATGAACTTACTGAAACCTCAGTAGGAAAAACCTGAAAAAATATATATTTGTGAGAAAAAAAACAGCTGCTTGTCTTGTTGAATGCAGACAGACAGACAGACAGACAGACAGACAGACAGACAGACAGACAGTAGATGATAGATAGATAGATAGATAGATAGATAGATAGATAGATAGATAGATAGATAGATAGATAGATGATAGATAGATAGATAGATAGATAGATAGATAGATAGATAGATAGATAGATAGATAGATAGATAGATAGATAGATAGATAGATAGATAGATAGATAGATAGATAGATAGATAGATAGATAGATAGATAGATAGATAGTTCAAGGCGAGCTCTGAAGAAAACAAAATCTTGAACACATTGTCCTTTTTATGTTATGTTTGTACTGACGTTCCATGGCGCTCCTCAAGGATAACTCATTAATCCATACTGATCACAGGCTTATATCCCAGAATTCACTGTAGTACAGCTGCTCCGGTGGGAAGTTAGGGCTTGTTCTGAGCATTACAGGCAGGATACAGGTGGGAGGCATTACAGCAGGAGCGAGGAAGTGCCGTTAAAATAGGGAACTACAATGTCATGTAAGGAATGTGTGGAGTTTTTTAGGTCTTAATGGATCTCTTTCATGTGTGAGAAGGGTGAAGGTGATTTTGCCAAGTATGACAGCATCCATGACAATTCTGGAATAACATTTTTGTGATCACATTTTAAGACTAGGGAACCGCTGGGTATGTTTAGGGCTGGGGTTGAGGCTTCAACAACATTCTTATCAACCTATCATTTCCCTTTGATTTTAGTTGTAATTGGTGGTTTGGGTTTGGGTTAGGACTGTTTCTCTGACAGGAATGTGGATGCAGAAACATGTCATTCTTGGCGAGTCATGGTGACAGTCTGAGTATAAATCATTATAAACTGCAATATTTAAAAAAAAATACAAATCTGATATTGCAGTAGCTGTTTCTGATATGCTCTAGCTTTCTGCTATTGATTCAGCCAAGTTAAGCCTTTTTGGTTTGTGTTGTGTATGATGACAGTTAGCCTCAGGGTCACAAAAACATTTATTTCAAACTGTCCTGCCAAAGCATGTACTCCTTTAAAGCCAAAGACATCCAAATGAATGCTGTCAAATCTTGAGCCATTCAATTGAGCCATTAGTTCTGGGCAGCGGGACTAAAAGAATCAGTGGGGAAAGCCTTTCCTGTAGCTCAAACTGTATAGTATAAGCTAAAATATAGCTTGAGTAGAGTTGAATATATATAAATAAAATTGTCTTACAAAAGCATAAAAATATAAAGATCTGTGTTTTACAACTACATCTGTCTGGTGTTCACCAATACATGCTTTGTAAAGTCCCTTACATATTACTAATTTGGAACTAAGATGCCATTTTAGCATTTAGGATCAAAATCACCATAAAGTGCCTTTCTATTTTCTATTTAACGTCATATTTGTTGTATTAAGGAGACCTTTGGCTGTTAGAAATGCAAGTTGGTCAAGCTCTAGCATGTTTTATAAATTGACTGCAAGCAGACAATATATGAGAAAGCCCACCAAATATGTCCATCCTGTCATGGAAAAATTAAAATGGAGTAAATACATTTTCATTGCATACAGTGATTATAAAATGTAGATCCTTCTGAAATATATTTAGTGCCTTTCTCAACAATACATTTTAGTTAATGGGAAAAGTTTTTTGATAATATTGAAAATACTGCAACATATTTGTTTCCCTATAAAATATGGGATAGTTGCTAGTTTATCTAACACAAATATATCTTTCAAACTTTCAAACAATCCTAAATGGCACAATGCAGACAGGCAAGTAGCCTACCGTTCTCCTGGCAACCACCAAACTCGTCCTTCGGTTTGCCAGACAGAGAAGCGTGATTGGTCACTCTAGAGAACACACGTCTCCACTGCTCTAGAGTCCAGTGGTGGTGTGCTTTACACCCCTGCATCCCACTCTTTGCATTGCACTTGGTGATGTAAGGCTTGGATGCAACTGCTCGGCCATGGAAACCCATTCCATGAAGCTCTCTACGCTCTGTTCTTGAGCTAATCTGAAGGCCACACAAAGTTTGGAGGTCTGTAGCTATTGACTCTCTTTTACGTGGCCTACCACTTCATGGCTGAGTTGCTGTTGTTCCCAATTCAGAGACTGCAGTACGTTCAGAATAGTGCTGCTAGGATCCTGATGAGAGTTCGAAAATACGATCACATCACACCCATTCTCCATTCACTTCACTGGCTTCCTGTTACCGCCAGGATTGACTATAAGGTCTCCCTTCTAACCCACCAGTGCATCTATGGAAATGCCCCCCCCTATCTGAAAGAACTACTCACACCTTCAACTACAACTCGATCAACAAACTCAAACCGCCTCCTTCTCCCCAAGACAAAGCTCAGCACTATGGGTGATCAGGCTTTCTGTTCTGCCGCTCCTCGGATTTGGAATGCCCTCCCCGACCATCTGAGGGCATCGCAAACTACTGAGACTTTTAAAAAAGGACTAAAAACATTCCTTTTAGGAGAACTTATGACTTTTAACCATTCAATCTATTAGTATTTTATCCTTCTTAAATGATCTTAACTGTAGCACTTTGAGATTTGTTCCAAATGTAAAGTGCAGTACAAATAAAATTTATTATTATTATTATAATTGCTTCCACTTTGTTATAATACCACTAACATTTGACTGGGGAATATTTAGTAGTGAGGAAATTTCACAAATTGACTTTTTGCACAAGTGGCAACCAATCACAGTACCACACTTGAATTCCCTGAGCTCCTGAGAGCGACCCATTCTTTCACAAATGTTTGTAGAAGCGTCTGCATGCCTAGGTGCTTGATTATATACACCTGTGGCCGTGGAAGTGATTGGAACACCTGAATTCAATGATTTGGAGGGGTGTCTATGGCCACAGGTGAATAAAATCAAGCACCTAGAATCACAGAACGGGGTCAGCGCATGCTGTGGTGCACAGTGCGCAGAAGTCGGCCACTTTCTTTGAGTCAATAGCTACAGATCTTCGTGTGGCCTTCAGATTAGCTCAAGAACAGTGTGTAGAGCTTCATGGAATGGGTTTCCATGGCTGAGCAGCTGCATCCAAGCCTTACATCACTGAGTGCAATGCAAAGCGTTGGATGCAGTGGTATAAAGCACACCGCCACTGGACTCTAGAGCAGTGGAGACGTGTTCTCTGGAGTGACGAATCACGCCTCTCTGTCTGGAAATCTAATCGACGAGTCTGGGTTTGGCGGTACTTGCCTGACTACATTGTACCAAGTGTAAAGATTGGTGGAGTAGGGAATTATATTGTGGGGGTTTTTTTCAGGGGTTGGCCTTTCCTGTTCCAACATGACTGCGCACCAGTGCACAAAACAAGGTCCATAAAGACATGGATGAGCGAGTCCTGAGTCCTGACCTGAACCCAATAGAACAACTTAGACTGCAAGTCAGGCCTTCTCATCCAACATCAGTGCCTGACCTCACAAATGCGCTTCTAAAAGAATGGTCAAAAATTCCCAGAAACACACTCCTAAACCTTGTGGAAAGCCTCCCCAGAGCTGAAGCTGTTATAGCTGCAAATGGTGGGCCAACCCCATTATTAAACCCTACGGATTAAAGTTCATTAAAGTTCATGTGCATGTAAAGGCAGGCGTCCCAAAACTTTTGCCAATAGTGTATATCAATACCGAAATATCTGAAACGTTTCTGATACTCATTTCCCGCAGGATACACAATACCAGCTGCTCTTTCTCTCTCTCTCATCTCTCCGACAGCGAGTGACACACAAACCCGGCTCCTCTCACTCACTCATTTCATTTGTTCCGGATGAATATTGTTGGTTTACAGGGCTTAAATTTCGGCATAGGATTGCACATTATTTTACTTATTTCTGCAGATTGTATGCTCAAACCCAAAGTGCACACACATAAAGCCGCCTCTCAGCACTAAATTTTGTTATTTTTGCTGCTTATTGCGCTTAAACAGTCAAATACACGAAACAATGTCAAAATGCTGGTCTTGGCGAGTATTCACGTAAACACAGTCAGTTCTGTTTGAAGTGAACGTAAACAGTTGAGAAAGAAAACATGTGTAACAGTATAATGGATCCGTGCGTCAGTTCTTAAAGTGACAGCAGCCTAATTAACTGCTGCCAAATTAAAAAATATCTATATGGCAGTTTTTCCCCATGGTATAGATGTCAAAATTGTGGCCAGTGAAAATGCTGAGTGTCTTGTAACTTCGGAAAACCATTAGCCACAGTGGCTGGTGAGCAAAAAAGTTAATGTCAAGCCCTGCTGCACTGTCTATACTTACTGCACACTGTACTTCATTAATGGGTTTACCATAGGACCAAAACCATGAAAAGCATGACAATTAGAATCAAGATTCACACTTAATCATTGTACAGAATGGTATAATTACAGTAGGATCTTTATTCATCCAAAAATGCAAAGGCAACAGCTGCTTATTGAAATTCTCCTCGTTATTTACTAAAAAATAAACCATGCGTGATATGAAAGCTTTCTAGCATGAGAGTAGCCGCATTGCAGCCAATTGACATTTAGGAATCGTGGCTCATGGTTTGAATCAAACTACCCAGAGTGAGACAGGGGACATATTTTGCAGTCTGATTTAAATGAAATGGAAAGATTAGTGGTTGCATATAATGGAAACTAAAGTTGATGATTCAAATTATGGTTTGGCTTGAAATCATGGCATTCTTTGCCACAAAATGTCCATAACACAAATTTTCATTGAAGGAAGACTAGAGAATGTGCGTGGCTCAAGTAAAAGGCTTTACTATAGGCTTTGATTGGATTATAGTTTCAAAGCAAAATAATTCATTGCATGAAGTGACAAAGGAATGTGCATTTTCCAGTTTTCCAAGACAAAAGTTAGTGAGTCAGGAACAGAAAAAAGCTCTAATACATTCACAGTCCCCATAAGTACCATAAGGTGCAATACATACTAATGTTTAGACCACAATTACAACATTTGAAATAGGAAGTCATGTATTGTTCTACAATTATGGATAAATTTACATATTCAAAGACATACAGGGAGGTCCAAAAGTCTCAGACCTTTGGACCCCACTGCCTTTAGCTCTTCTTTGAGACTAATTTATTGTAGTTTTTCCTCTTACTCTGTAATGTATGTTTGAGAGTATAATGTCTAAATAGCAGGTGAAGTTGCAACATAGGCTCATTGGAAGATTTTAGTGGATTTGAAGCGAAAGTATTTGCTGAACGTATAATATGTGCATCGAGCATTCGCTCAATATCGTTGTCTCATTTTTGACGGAGGTGGCAAGACTTCATATGTTGTGGATGGTTGTAGGATTATCATCTCTTTTGTATCTCCCTCATTGAATGAGCAGCCGGTGTAGTGACAAATTGGGCCTCCCCTCCCGAAACCGGGTTTCCTTTAGGACCCCAAGCGATCCCATTGGTTTAAAATGCTTTTAATAGGTACTCTCTTTAGCGCCTGATTACAATTCCTACAAAATCATGTTAAGATAAATGCTGTTTCAACTACATTATAATGACCATTTATGTCTGTATTATACAGCTTATATACTAGCATTGCATACAGATATGCGATTAGCCTGTTTATATACACATTTGCACATACCCTACATATATTCTCAATCATCTTAAATTAAATTGTGTTCAATTAAGTGTTAACTATTATTATTATTTATTAATTAACAGTTAATCAAGTGTAAGAAATTACATTCAATTGGTTTTACTATGCACTAATGTGTTTTCGTATGCATTATATAGTAAGATATGCAGATTTTAAAATAATATTTTTCTTATATGCTTAGGATAATCATTAACTGACAGTTTGGGGAGACCCAGGGCTGAATCCGAAATCGCCCCTAAACCCTCATTCACTATTCCCTACGTTAGTCCACTAATACAGTACACTTAAAGGAGTGACTGAAAACAAGTGAGTGAATTCGTACAGCCGTCGACCGTATGGACTGTACACTCGTTATTGCGGGTGCAATGTGGGATTGAATGAGTGTACTTGATAAAGTCCACTATGGTTTCGGACACCCCTACAAATGGCTGTCCCCTCAAATAGTGCCCTATTTGAGGGTATAGGGGGGCGATTTCGGATTCAGCCCGATTTCGAGGGAGGACCCTACTTGTCATGACACTGGCAATAATAAAGCATAGACATTTCAAAATAAGAGTCCCAGTGTATTTTGGGAGCACAATTTTTTTCTTCTTCTCCAGACCATTTCATCGCAACCTTTGGCCCGCAGCCAATTCTAATTTAAAGATTATTAATTTAAAGTATTTTAGTTACACAATAATCTGTGTTGGGCATTTAATGTAATGTGTAGTCTTTGTCATTTTGTCTGGTCTGCCCCGTCACTGGAAGGAAAGAACATTTACTAACTTCCTCCTTCATTAAGGAAAAACACATTATTTGACAAATTTTCCTTGCACCCTGAAGTTTTTAATGTGCTCCTTGGGAAAAATTAAGCATCAACCCCTGAGAGCGCTCGAGACTATGAGTCCCATGAGACAGCAAATGTTATGATTGCTTCAGCAAAAGTTGATGGCTGTGTTTGAAATCGCCCCCTATACGCTCATTCACTATTCCCTACATTACTCCACTAATATAGTCCACTTGAGTGAGTGAATGAAACGATTGAGTGAATTCGGACACTGAGTGTGCTGGAAGGGCTGCTGCTTTTGCATAGTTTGTGCTGTTTAATAAACATTTGAAACTTAGCAAACTGGCAGCTCCAGTAGTAATGAGAAGATTTATCTTGAACTCTGCCATGGAAACCTTTATAAACCTTAATTAAACTATTTAATAATCAAGCAAAAGGGAATTTATTCCTGTGTGATATTATGCTGTACCCACATTGGAGCAGCGGTTTGAAAAATGCATGCATGAATGAATCAGCTGCGGCATCATCTTCTGGTTAGAGACGAGAATTTATTTGGCGTAACCTTAACAGTGCATTCTATAGCCGCTGAGCGTACATCGGTTGTATACCCATTATTGCAGTGCACTGTGGGATTGAATGAGTGCACTCGATAATGCCCACTATGGTTTCAGACACCACAACAAATGGCTGTCCCTTCAAATAATGCCCTATTTAAGGGTATGGGGGGGGGGGGGGCGATTTTGGACACAGCTGATGTGTTTATGTCATGTTAGCTTTTCTCACACTATTGGTTAGGTTTAGAGTAGGGTTTAGTGTGAGTGGCACTGTATATTATTTTCAAACGTGGCAAAGTGTTAACCTTTTAGCACCACTCTCTGGACATTTCATTTCTGAATTGCAGCCATATGTACAACAACTAACTTAAAGGTTCAGTAAGTGATTTCTGGGAAACACTGTTGATAGTTGAAATAAACCCAAACAAGCACACCCCTCCCTTCATTACTCCTCCCCCAAAATACACAAACGCGCAATGATAAAAGTCAAAGTCTCTTTATCATAGCTGAAGCGACACAAAAAATAATGCTTCACGAAAAATAAAGCGAAGATGAAGAAGGAACCAAAAGTGTGTTATGGTGCCCAATCCAACGTCAACAGTTTCTAAAAAAATGCTTACTGCACCTTTAATAAAACATCGCCAGATTCACGTTTATCTGTTGTGGATAAACCTTATGAAGTTTTTGTGCCACTCACTGGACATTTCACTTTGAAAGTGTCGCGAAACATGCAAAAAGTAACATAGTATAATTTTTTCCAATGAGCCTGGGTTGTCAAATCACCATTCAAAGATACTTTGAATGTGTTATTTTCTTTCTATTGTGAGCTCAGATGCAGCCTTCTGTATGGCTGTCATCGGTGCGTCTGGCATGACTTGGCTCCCATTAGTACACTGTGAGATGTAGATGTCTTTAGTTTCATCACGCACAGTCTTCAGAAAGATCATAATCCCTGAGCCTCCAGTGCCTCTTTCCTCCAGAGCTGTTGGTGCTTTCCTGATTGCGTCGAGCTCATCGACCGAATCCTGCTTGTTTGCACGGAGCTGTTTGGCACGGGAGGCTGGGATAGTGATATAACGGGTGACAATGTTGATGTGGCAATTCCGAAAGTCCACCAAGCGAGCCACACACTGTTCAAATGTGTGTGTTAGGCGCACATCCTCTTGCTGGAGCACGAAGTTACGCAGGGATGGGCGTCTTGAGATGTCTTCAATGAAACGCTTATGAGAGGGCGGCATGTAGTCCCTCATTCTCCTCAGGAAGGCCCCTGCAGAGCAAAAACAATTTTCAATACAAATGCAAAAGTGTTTTATAAACTGCATTTGTCTTTTAGGTCCCACTTTATATTAGGTCGCCTTAACTATGTACTTACATCAAAAAATAAGTACAATGTACTTATTGTAATGCACACACTTTTGCTGATTTGAGGTGGGATATGGGTAACGTTAGGGACAGGTGTTGGTATGGGTAAATTTAAGGGTAGGGTTAGGTGTAAGGGAAGGGTCAACAGTGTAATTATAAATGTAATTACAGAAATTAATTACAGGTGTAATTACATGCAGGTAATTTTTAAAATGTAAGTATAATGTAAAAACATGTATACACAATAAGTGCATTGTATCAAATTATTAATTAAAATGTTAGTACAAAATAGTTAAGGCCACCTAATATAAAGTGGGTCCGTCTTTTATATTCATCTGAAATTCATAAATAAATACATTATCTGAAAAATATTGGCTTTGCATTTTATATATAGGCCTGTTTATATTAGCATTGAAAATTTTGGGGTCAGTAAGATTATTTAATGTTTTTGTCATTAGACTGCATTTAACTGATCAAAGATACAGTAAAACTGTTATACTGTGAAATATTATTATGATGTTATATTTGAAATAACTGTTTTAAAATACTTTACATTTTCAGCATCATTACTCCAGTCTTCAATGTCAGAAATCTTTATGCTGAATGGCTGCTTAAGAAACATTTATTATCATCAAAGATGAAAAGAGTTGAACTGTGTAATACTTTTGTGGAAACCATGATACAGTTTTTTAGGATTCTTTAATGAATAGAAAGTTCAAAAGTTTGTAAATGTTTCTAATAATTTAAAAATACAAATTCAAAACTGAGATTAATGTTAGATGTATAAGCCTGAAAATTAAATAAATACAAACAATTATCCATGATATTTATATAAATTCTTTATAATACAAAATTGTATTGGTATTGTTGTTTTAACATGCTGCTTTAATTTAAAATATATTATTATTTAAATAAATCAGCATGTTAAAACAACAATATCAAATAGAAAATCATAGTATTATTTTCTATAAAGCAGCATGTTAAAACAACATCAATACAAAATTATATTATTATTTTATCTTTTTTAGTTAATTCAGTAACTTTGACTGGCCAAAAATAGATTTATTTAGTATATAGAATATATTTATATACATATATTGTATATTTTCTAAATTTCGATTACTGTATTGTATTATATTAAATTGTATTGCTTTTTATATTATTGTGTTATATTCATGTTATCGTCTTTATCTCTATGTATGTCTGTACCTTTTGTGCACTGGACTTATTTCACTCCTGTCACCTGATAAAATTCCTTGTGTGTGTAAACATACTCAGCATTAAAGGTCATTCTGAGTGTGCTTGTGATTTAGTAAAATCCTTTTCTAAACACCTCTTTACAGGTTCCCTGGACCCCAGCTTGAAAACCATTGCTCTATAGGCAAGATAAGACTGAAATGATCCTCCTGGTTTATTAATAACAGTATCGCTGGCATGGACTCCTGATGATCCCTGTTATCCAGCAAAATCATCGCTGTAACTGCCAAGCAAAATTTGAAATCAGGAATGACCTAACCATGAGGGGAATTACTGATGATTCTCTTACCGCTGTTGCCTTCATGTTGGACTCCAAGCAGCTCATCGAAGCAGTGTAAGATACTGCTTTGTGCGGCACTGCCACCCGAAAACTCCATTGGCTTCTCGTGAACTCCCTCGTACACGAGACCTTCCGGCATTGATGGGTTATCTTTCCATCTAAAAACCCACATGAAGGACGGTAAAGTTTTATAGATTCAGAAGTTTTTTGAGGGGAATCCAAAAAAGCTGTGAAACCAAAAGTGTGGCTTACCCAGACAGATAGATCCTCAAAATGCCGTAGAATATGGAGGGATCTACATGTTCTGAAACGGTCACAATGAGAATTAAAACCACTTGAATGAACACATAGAGGTCATTTATCATCTAAAAAGTATTACCATGCATCAGTTTAAGAGCCTGTTTCATGCTGTCTATGGCCTGGCCGACAACATCCAGAGCTTTGGTGACCATAGCAACATCATTATAATGGACACCGTTGATGACATCAAGGAAAGACTGTAAGAAACAGCATTACCATGGTATCAGATGGTAATACAGAATGAGTGCCATACTGTAATGATTTTTCAAAGTTGAAAATTGTTACAAAGTTCATATTCACATACTAAGGTATTTGCACTCCAATGTAATTCAACTAATGCTACCATGTATGAATATGAATGATTTAGCTACTATCATGGCTCAGTGCTCTGTCTTTGAACTGTGACATTTGTAAAAGTGTCAGACCTTCAGGCCAGGAACAGCCGCCAACTCCACCATCAGTGTCACCAGAAAAAACCCTCGTACACTTTCTCCTCCAGGCAATGTCAACAACAACTCCAAGTTCCTTACAGGAGGCAAGAACAGTCAGGACACATCAGAACAGCACTAGCTTTAAACTACATCAACGTATTTCAAAGAGTTCTTTTTTGTTATCATGGTGGTGTCTAATTCATGTATTTGTATGGTCAGATGCTACAAAGAGGATCTGAATACACAGAGCATGTTTTACATATTCCACACTGTACATAATGAGATGGCTCCCTCTGCTGGTTCTAAAAATCAATAACATTTAACACACATTTCTAGTAATTCAACAAAATACTTACTCCATGGTAAAAGGTCTGGGAACAATCGGTGTCCAGTTGTGCGTGAAAAAGAAACAAAAACAATTTATAATGCGCTTGTCAAATCTGAAACATAGCTTATTTGTCTAAATACAGGCTATATGTAAATCTTTGTTTGTTTGTTTGTTTTTACTACAAAAAAGAGCATTTACAAGGTTTCTCACATTCACTCAGATGTTGCAATTTAATTTCAAGTTGATTCAGAAGTGACAATTTCTTCAGTGAACAATTTCTGAAAACCTGAATGAAACTTCACAGAACTAATAATATCAGATTCATGAATGAAAGTTTTAAACTAAAAATGGTCAAATTGTGAAACATTACTATAATATCTAATATAATAAAATTGATTACAGTTTTATTTTATTCTGCCAGAAAACAATGCTACTTTTATCAGTGGAAAGGTCAGAAAAATAAATATTATTTTAGCCCGATTGTTGTAGTTATGACATCTACCAGCAGGGGCTCATTATTCATGCTAACAAACCAAACCCTGACCCCTTGGTAGTACACTTGGTGATTCCATGTATACTGAAAATATGCACTCTTAAAAGTGTGTATATATATATATATATATATATATATATATATATATATATATATATATATATATATATATATTATATATAGTTCAGCTAATTGCATGTAATATCAATTTAAACTATAATATATTTTCATTTAATTGTAAATAACATGCGATTATTTGTCGAAAAACTTTGCATTCAGTTCACACTTAAAGGGTTAGTTCACCCAAAAATGAAAATGTTGTCAATATTTACTCACCCTCAAGTCGTTCCAAACCCGTAAGACTTTCGTTCATATTCAGAACACAAATGAAGATCTTTTTGGATGAAATCTGAGAGAATTTGGTCCCTCCATTGACAGCTACAGAACTTCCACAGCAACGCTTCAAAAAGTTCATAAAGAGATCGTAAAACGAATCCATTTGAGCAGATTAGAAAAAAAATTCTGAAGAGACGCGATCGCTTTATATAATGAACAGATTGAATTTAGGCTTTTATTCACATATAAACATTCATGAGATTCATTCTTGTGTTACGCAGCACGTTTGATCTTCAGAAAGAACCAATGAGATTCATTCTTGTGTTACGCAGCATGTTTGATCTTCAGAAAGAACCAATGAGATTCATTCTTGTGTTATGCAGCACATTTGAGCTTCATCAAGAACCAATGAGGTTCATTCTCGTGTTACGCAGCACGTTTGAGCTTCTCAAAAAACAATGAGGTTAATTATTGTGTTACGCAGCACGTTTGAGCTTCAGGAAGAACCAAAGAGGTTCATTCTCGTGTTACGCAGCACGTTTGAGCTTCTCAAAAAACAATGAGGTTAATTCTTGTGTTACGCAGCACGTTTGAACTTCAGAAAGAACCAATGAGATTAATTATTGTGTTACGCAGCACGTTTGAGCTTCTGCAAGAACCAATGAGGTTCATTCTCGTGTTAGGCAGCACGTTTGAGCTTCTGCAAGAACCAATGAGGTTCATTCTCGTGTTAGGCAGCACGTTTGAGCTTCTGCAAGAACCAATGAGGTTCATTCTCGTGTTACGCAGCACATTTGAGCTTCTCAAAAACCAATGAGGTTCATTCTCGTGTTATGCAGCACATTTGAGCTTCTGCAAGAACCAATGAGGTTCATTCTCGTGTAATGCAGCACATTTGCGCTTCTGCAAGAACCAATGAGGTTCATTCTCGTGCACATTTGAGCTTCTCAAAAACCAATGAGGTTCATTCTCGTGTTATGTAGCACGTTTGAGCTTCTGCAAGAACCAATGAGGTTCATTCTCGTGTTACGCAGCACGTTTGATCTTCAGAAAGAACCAATGAGATTCATTCTTGTGTTACGCAGCACATTTGAGCTTCTCAAAATCCAATGAGGTTAATTCTTGTGTTATGCAGCACGTTTGAGCTTCATCAAACCAAAGAGGTTCATTCTCGTGCACATTTGAGCTTCTCAAAAACCAATGAGGTTCATTCTCGTGTTATGTAGCACGTTTGAGCTTCTGCAAGAACCAATGAGGTTCATTCTTGTGTTACGCAGCACATTTGAGCTTCTGCAAGAACCAATGAGGTTAATTCATGTGTTACGCAGCACATTTAAGCTGCATCAAGAACCAAAGAGGTTAATTCTCGTGTTACGCAGCACATTTGAGCTTCATCAAGAACCAGTGAGGTTCATTCTTGTGTTACGCAGCACGTTTGAGCTTCAGAAAGAACCAAAGAGGTTAATTCTCGTGTTACGCAGCACATTTGAGCTTCTCAAAAACCAATGAGGTTCATTCTCATGTTAGGCAGCACGTCTGAGCTTCTGCAAGAACCAATGAGGTTCATTCTCGTGTTACGCAGCACGTTTGAGCTTCTCAAAAACCAATGAGGTTAATTCTCGTGTTATGCAGCACATTTGAGCTTCTCAAAAACCAATGAGGTTCATTCTCGTGTTTTGCAGCACATTTGAGCTTCTGCAAGAACCAATGAGGTTCATTCTCTTGTGTCAAGCATGTTCGCTCATCAATGTTTATATGTGAATAAAAGCCTAAATTCAATCTGTTCATCATATAAAGCGATCGTGTCTCTTCAGAAAATTTGGACTAAACCGTTAAACTCAAATTGATTAGTTTCACGCTCTCTTTATGAACTTTTTGAAGCGTCAAAGTGGAAGTTGCGTAGCTGTCAATGGAGTGACAGAAAGCTCTCAGATTTCATTAAAAAGATCTTTATTTGTGTTCCGAAAATTAATGAATGTCTTATGGGTTTGGAACGACATGAGAGTGAGTAAATAATTACATAATTTTCATGGGTGAACTAAATCTTTAAGTATATTCTTTTAAAAGTATGCTAAAGTGTACTTTTCCCACTTGAGGGTTAGCCCCTGCTGGTAGGTTTTGTAATTGCAGTCTCAGATTGGGTCAAAATAATTGTGTCCAGAACTGCGTGCCCATAATAGAAGCTTTTAAATAGTGTACTGGTGGTTCTGTGCCAGCCAAGCAATTGCTATTGAGATTGAGATGAAGACCCTAATTCAATTATAATTATTTCCACCTAAACTTAAATAAAATGAAAATGATAAGTGATATGACGTGAAGGCCAAGTATGTTAACCCATACTCAGAATTTGTCCTCTGGATTTAACCTATCCAAGTTAGTGCTCACACACATTAGAAAATAACACACACATACTGCAAACAAAAATTGGTTAAAACAGGGCAGGGTTACATATCATATTGTATGGATCAATGAGTTTACCCATCTGGATCTGTTTTCTTCCAGTTGGCAAGGACTGAGTCTGCGTGGATGAGAATTGGGGGCAGACCCAGTCTCCGAGACACCTCACAGAGCGGCACCGACAGATTCCGCGGAAGCACCTGGAATTTCACATACAGTAAATAGTCAGATGGTCAGTTCAGTGGTTCAGTCCTATAAGTGTTCTGAAAGGCATAAAAATAAGTGTTGTACTTTTACTGTTTCTCTCTCTCCCTCCTGCCATATGTAACCCATAGTCATCATGCTCAAAGCCAGACGGGCGAAACGCAGCTCACGATGTGTCTGCAACAAATGAGTCTCCAACAGAGGCATCTGAAATAGGATAATTGAGATGCCATTGAGATGACTTGAAAAAGTGTCCCAATCACCCTGAATTCACCCCTATACTAAACAATCATTATTGGATCATTGGCCCTTTCAGACCCTGCATCCATTCTCAACATCACCATTAGTTTTTTTTTCCTCTCATTGGTATTTAAGTCAGGGTTACAGGATTAGTTTCGAGTTGACAAAACCAAACCAATCTATTCAGGCTTTGTTGGTCCCATGATGCTGATCATCAACTTTCTCTGTCAACTCAGGCTTTGATCCTGAGTTTAGGAATTTAGCTGTGACATCAGCAGTGAACAGCCAATCACACGCTGTGGATCAGTAAAACTGAGATTCACTTCTCGCGAGAGAAGCAGTGTGATTCACTTCACTCTTCTGCAGAAAATTACATGATTGAAAAATATTAAGAATTTAAACAAATTTACACAAGAAAATGGCTGTCGAGGACAACTTTAAGAAAAATCTTATACGTCAATGCAAGTAAAAGTTATGAAGTTAGTTTAGTTGATATATAGAGAGAATTGAACATTTATGCTCACATGTAATTTTTTATAGATTTAGTTATTGAATTTAAAGCTTATTTGTATGACCTTTATATAGGCTATTTATTTTAATATTAACAAAATGCATATTAATGATTGATTTACTAAAATTATACATGTGTAATTGATTAAGGGTATAATAATTACATAAATTATTTTTAAATAATTCAAAATTATTATTATTATTATAAATAAGCATTGTTAAAAGCCAGTGGCTTAAGTCTTTAATAGCCATTAGCTATGTAGTGACCTTTAATTTGGAGTAGAAAAAGGGGGAGTGACTTTATTGCATCAGATATGTGTCACTTTGCTCACAGCTGATTGGTCCGATTTCAGTTTGAGATCTCTTATCCAGAACATAACCTGCCCTGGAGCAGGTTAGCTGTGGAGCGTAAGTTACTATGGAGATGAACACTGCTAAATGAAGCTAAATTTTAAATGAAGCTGAAAGGCGCCATTTATAAGTACACATTAATCTTACACAGTTTAACTTGTTACAGTAATAATCAAAGAGATGTATCTGCTTTATCAATAAAATTCTAAATGAATAATTCTATCAATTACATTTCTTGGAATTTCTTGGATGGTCCAGCTGTTCAGATATGATAAGAAATAATATTAGTTAAAGGGTTAGTTCACACAAAAATGAAAATTAGCCCATGATTTACAGAGCAACATTCACTGCCATTATAAAGCGTGGATTAGCCAGGACTTTTTTTATATAATTTTATTCGTCTGAAAGACTATTTTGGGCCTGAAACTGATTAAACAATGAAATCCCCATAAAGCAATTGTAGTTCCTCTAACTAAAATAAAAGGAAAGAAAGGCAGAAAGGAAAATGAAAGTAAAGGAAGAAACAATCCAATATAACATATAGGAGCTGAAGAATAAAATGTGAAAATTATGATTGTTGTTGTTGTTGTTGTAGGTAAGACACTTTCACTATTGTGTACTTAATATATGAGAGATATCATACATCATGAATTCTGAGGCGCAACGAATGAGAAGAGATGAGTTCTGGCACATTTCTGGCAATGTCCATCCAGGGCTTGTAGTGCACCGGCAGGTCGGTCTGAAACAGAGTAGATGTGTACAGTATTTGTCCATAACACAGTATGTAACATATATGTTCATGATCAATTTACATTTACTGTTATGCAAGTGTGTTTTGATATGAAGAAAACCTATGTATATTTCATGTATACGTCAAATCATGTTATTATGACCTTAACATATATCCATTAAAATATACCATTTATGCGTTTTCTCGGCCAAAGAGTTAAATATGACTGATTACACAGTCCAAAGGTGTACCATGAGGTGTTTTTTATGTTTTACACCAATCATTGAAAGAGATACTAATCCCAGATACTAAACGTGAGTCAAAGTTAACAATTCAAAGACCTTTACAGCTAAAAAATTATCTGCACTGGTAATGAAATTACTGAAGTCAGCTTACTAATTTGGTTTACGTAGATAGTTTTCTGTTAGACCACTGTGTCTTTGAAATGTCCTATTTACAATTAAAGCAAATAGATAAAGGTCACTCAGAAAGCAAACAGTGTCAAAGTGTAATGCTTTATATGCAAGCAATCAGTCTTATTGTATCTTAATATGAATGCAAATTAATAGTTTGTTAAAACATTCCTAGTAACACAGTGACTTGGACTATATCAAGAAATGAAACAAACTGTGGCTTTGTACCTAAGAACAATCAGTTGCTCCTTTGTCATAAATTTACATTTTACAGTTCATTTTCCTAAATTGTACACAGCATAAAACACACCAAAATAGTACATTCTTACTACAATAATACAATATACACAAAAAAAGAAGAAGAAAAAAGGATTAGTTACAACTAATAAAATGCTACAAGGGTAATGACCTACCAGAGGCTCAGGAAGAATAAACCCATAATCCTCAGAGATGTGAAACTTTCTCAGAGACAGTAGTGTCTCTGTATTTTTCACTTCAGTACCCATAATGTTTAATACAATACAAGTGATTGACTCTCTGTTTAGCAAGTGTCGGGCATATACCACTGTCTGCGCTCTATAGCTGGAACTCTCTCTCTCTCTCTCTCTCTCTCTCTCTCTCTCTCTGTTCAACCATACACAATGAACTTTCCTCACTTCCCTTTTCAGAAATCATACGAGTATGCATAAAACCACCAAAGTGCTATAACAAAGGTTGGCATTACCTGTAATGCAAGAGTAATTCTGTAATTGCATTGTGCTATTTTTAAGCAAAAAAAATAATAATAATATATGTTTGGATATAATTATGCTTTCAGAAAGTTATAAATTGAGAGTTATTGTTACGACTAGTACTCTAGGAAGAGAAGCACAGACAACAGTTAACTGGTTTTATTTGCAGCAGAGAAGCAGTGACAACAGGTGAGCAGAAATGACGGTAATGCAAGTTCGGTAGGTTGACAGTAAAATAACAATGCCCTATCTATGTAGGTGGTGATGAGATGGTGAATGGACTGCATTTATATAGCGCTTTTATCAGACCTACGGTAATCCAAAGTGCTTTACATTTGCCTCACATTCACCCATTCATACACCGACGGTGGTGTCAGCCATGCAAGGCGCCATCCAGCTCATCGGGAGCAGCTGGGGTTAGGTGTCTTGCTCATGTACACCTCGGCACTTGGTCAGGTGGAACCGGGGAACACCAACCTTCCAGTTTATAGACAACCTACATGAACCACTGAGCCACTGCCGAATGACTGTGAATGATGAGTGCACACCTGTAAGGTGTGATATAGACAGGTGACAATGAGGAAGGGCTCTTCAGAGGTGCACACGAAGCAGGCAAGTCTTTCACAGGTAGAAAGTCCGTAATCCGCATTGAGACCAGTGACTGAGGTGTGTGCTCATACAGTATACTGTGGTGATTGGCATGCTGATGAGTAGCAGGTGCTGGTGATTAGTATTCTGGCGATTGGGATCGTAGTGAAGGAGTGACGATGGAACCAAGTGAATCTGTACCCCAGGGCCCGTATTCATAAAGATTCTAAGAGCCCTCCCAAAAACTCCTAATTTAGCTTAAAAACTTTTACGTAGGAGTCTTAGCTTAAGAGCTATTCAGGACCGATCTGAGAGCAACTCTGAGCAAGGAAAATACAAAAACTTTTATCTTAGTGAAGAGGCGGGGCTGACCCCGTTGCTACGTTTGACACAGTCTTTTGAAGATTGTGATTGGTTGGGTGTCCAAAAAGGGGAAAAAAGGAGCGCTTTTAAGTATAGGGTCTATTCTAAGCCTTCACTTTGAAATTACAAGCGCAAATTGTCCTATTTTACCGTTCTCTCTTACTCACACACACACACACACACACACACACACACACACACACACACACACACACACACACACACACACACACACACACACACACACACACACACACACACACACACACACACACACACATTATATATGTATATAAATCCTTTTATTATTTACCATGCTGTTAATTTCCTATAAGGTATTTGATTGGCTTAGAATTATAATCATTGTTCCACTCTTTCCAATTACACTGATTGCTGGCATGTCTATTTAATCTGTGGTCTGAAAGTTGGGTTTAATGCAACAAACATGATCCCTGCACGATCTAATCTATAATCTAATCTGTGTCTTATTAAGTCACTGTCCTCCATTGTCTGCAACACATTTTTTCTCCCTCTTGGCTATTTTCTCCGCTGCTAAAGAAACTCTTAAGCCTCTTAAAAGTCCTCAAATTTGACCTTAAGACCTCTTTTAAGGGTTAAGATGCTTTCTGAATTACTTTTTTCTTTACTAGGATTTTTTAGTTAATTTTAAGAGTAAACGCCCACATTTCTAAGAATTTTCTTAGAATTTTGTCTCTAGGAGCTACTCTTTGCATTAAGATTCTTTATGAATACGGGCCCAGGAGGGTAGTAAGATGAAACATGGAAGATAGATTGAATTCTGTATTGTGCAGGAAGTTGCAGTTCATAAGTGATGGTTGACTTAGTGAAGGATTTTGAAGGAGACAATGTATCTGGGACTTAGCTTCTTGCAGAGCAGGTGCAGCTTGATGTACTTTGTAGAGAGCAATACCATCTCCCTGGGCCAGTAGGATGGAGAATCAGTCTGACCCCTCGGGCTGAAGATGATGATGAGCCATGTCCCACACACTCTCTTGCTCTCCCGGAAAAAGTAATCTACCACTGGAACATCCAAAGTTTTCCCTGGACCACAGGAACAATGAGGAATGGTAGCTGAGTATGCATTAAAAAGGTTTTAAGTCAGTGGCGGGTTGCTTGAGAAAGTTTTGGAAATACTTTGCCCAGGCGAGGAACCAGTACCAGGATTTCTAGTGACCGTGACAGAAGGTTCAGGGGAAGCGCCTGATCTCTTGGTCATACCTAGGAGAGTGAAGAACGATTTCCAGATACGGGATGAACTGTGGCCCACGGTCTGAAACGATATCTTCAGGGGGACCAAAGTTTACGGAAAACATAATTAAACATCAACTCTGCCATTTCCATAGCAGTGGGCAAGCTCTTGAGGGGTACAAAACAGCAGGCTATAGAAAATCTGTCTACGATATCAAGAATGTACGTATAACCATCAGAGAGAGGCAGGTTGGTGACATAAGCCCCGTTTCCACCGGAATTACCCGGAACAGTTTGTACCAGGAACTTTTTTTACAGGAACTTTTTTTCCCCCCAGACCTGCTACTGTCTGCATTTCCACTGCGGTCTAAAGTACCGTGAAGATTAGGCAAATTAGTCCAGACACGTGGGACTGCGCACGACTGCTCCTCCCAGTCAGCGACGGACAAGAATAATTTTTGTGCGATACTGTCTGCAACAATAACAAGTGGAGGAGATGCAAGCAGCGCTGCTTTTGCTTGTTATGTATTGGTTTACTAAATATGTAATTAACATGTAGCGACTATGAGTCAGATAAAATAATAACTCAACGGGGAACTGAATTAAAATAAAAGACTCGAATGACACTATAATTTATAAATAATTCAGAATGAATGTTTACACCTTAACTTATTCGTCCGTCGATATGTAAGAACTTAAAGGGGGCTCTGTTAAAGGGAAACATGTATATTTAGCTCAAATGAATGAATTAATGAATTCATAGGGAATTTTGAGTGTCTATTTTACAGCCGAGCAAATGACTCTTCCAGCGTTCATTTGAACGGGCCGTAAATATCAACTCTGCAGCGGATATTTATATCCGAACAATAGTGAAACACTATTTAACAGCCAGGTAACTTAGATCGGCAGTTCAAGACATTAAATTGATAAGCACATAACACAAGAACAGTTATCTTTGAATACAAACAGAACTTTATTGATTACTCTAACACATCAAACTAATATCTAACATAAACACACGCACTCGCACATTCACACGTTGCAGAAAGGAAGAAGGTGAGGAAAGAATAAGTTCTAAGAGAGAAATTATGAAATCCTAAGCAATATATGCATTTATGACACATGACCTGAAGAAACCATTGATCAGGCATTTAACCTCCTATCGTTTCTTAGGCAGGGTTATTACATTTGATCTAATGCACCAGTTCAGCTTGGAATCAAGAGGCATTACTTGCGTTTGTGTCTCGTGTGTCGTCTGACAAGGGGGTTCCCTTTTTCCTGGCTGGACAAGGGGTTTTCCTGGGTCTTTGATTCACTGAAGGTCTGGTCGTGTCTTGGATCGTCTTGGGAAACCAATCACGTGGCGTGTTGGCGGCTGGATGAAAGTCTTGTGGCCGTTGTTTGAAGTTGAAGCGCGCGGTTGGAGACTCGTTGTTGAGAAGACAACAATATCAAACACGATGCCTTTTCATCCACTCATTCAATAGTTACATAATTGCATGAATTGGGAGTAAAATACATGCATAATAGTCACATGTATCAGTTGTAAACACACTAACAAGCTATGTCGAAGGCTATTTGAATGAAAGTCCAATAATCATTAATTTCATGCACTCCATATGTAACAGTTTCTGTGAGCTTGCTTGGAGTTTGAGCTGTGTCATGTGGAGTTCATTTACCAGTCATTGAAAAGACAGAGATCTGGTTGTTTCTTTGTCTTGTGATCACAACGAGTCCTCTGTCCTCTTTGTGTAAGTTTTGGTCACAAGTCCATGAGTAATTATTAACTACAACTGGTAGCTCCGGGCAGAATCGAGCCTCCATCTCTCTCGTGATCGATGGTCGATTTCCTGGGGTCTGGAGCTGAATTGGGCTTTGTGAAGGGGATGTTCATTTGATTGAATAATTTGGAAGATTCATTCATCTATATGTCTGCAGCCATAATTGCTACAAACAAAACGGCGGAAAAGAGACGAGCACTGATACTAAAGTGTATTCTGAAAGCTTGTAAAGCTAGATTTAAAATAAGACAACGTATGTTATTATCAGCTATTACAGACATTGACCGTGCGATTGCTGAGACAATGCGCGCCATCGGACAGAAAGAGCAAGACTGATATTTACTGAATGCAAAACGAACCTCGAAAGACTTTTAAAAATGCCGGTTGAAATAAAGTGCGGCGTGAGCTCAGCCGATCAGCATGTTCAGCGCCGAAGTCCCACGCCCGAAAGTTCCGGAACTTTGAAAAAGTACTACCTCGGGAGCAGGGCCGTTTGGAGGGGGAAATATTTACCCAGAACTTCATTTAGACCCTGGTTCCTGCGGTCGAAACACACAGAGTACCACCCAAAGCTCCTAGTTCCTGGGGAAAGTTCCTGCGGTGGAAACGCAGCTAAAGTCCACTCCTAGATGTGACCTGGGGTGATGCGGAATAGGCAGCAGGAGGAGCTTGCCAGCTGGTAAGTGACATGAAGTCTTGGAGATGGCACAGTCTTGACAGAGACGGGCTTGCCTTTCAGGAGATTTGTGAGTGGATGGGTTATGGAGCTGAAGTTATGGATAAGTACTTTTTTTGGAGATCAAGGTGGAGCCGGAGGCGATGTTGCAGGCACGGAATACCAAGGCAGAGCTGAGGTGGCTTTTGCAAGGTGAGACCGGTGGGAGTGAGAACAACAGTGGAGCCAGAAGGATGGAGGACATCAGTGGAGCCAAAGGGGTGGAGGGCAGCAAAAGGCCATAAGTCTGTGGTAGAGCGAGAGGAATGACAGACCAAGGCAGAGCCGAAGGCCAGACTTCTGGACAGACTGGAACGCTGACTCTGTGATGAACCATGCCTCCGGGTGAAGATCCGAGGCGGGCATGAGTACTGGCTCAGGGTTGGAATCCTTCTCCTCCTCATCCACTGTGAAGAGGGATCCACATAATAGGAGCCTCCACTCCACATACAAGGTCCCTCAAGGACCATCCCCAGGCAGGTGGGCCTTCATCTGCCCACATAATAGAACAAGCACAGGGACCCATCAGGATAGAGCACAATATGAGCCAGGTCTAAAAACTCATGTGTGTAGTCTTTGAGGGAACGGTTCCCTTGAGCGAGGAGGAGGATTCATAGCAGTAGCTACATTTTTGAGTTCTGCTCTTCTGTCATGGCTGGTTACCAAGGAAAGAGAGTTAAGATTTGTAATGTTTGAAATGAGTCACTTGCTCACCAAGGCCTGTGATGGCAAAGCTGAATTTTCAGCATCATTACTCAACATCAGTGTCACATGATGTTTCAGAAATCATTCCAATGTGCAATGCGCAAGTAGTTCAAGAACAATTTCTTATTATTTTCAATGTTGAAAACTGTTTAATATTGTTGTGGAAACTGTGATTCTTTGATGAATAGTATTTATTTTTTATAAAGTTCCTATTGAAGAACAGCATTTATTTGAAATATATATTTTTTTGTAATATTAAAGGATGTTTTTACTGTCACTTTTGGGCAATTTAATGCATCCTTGCTGAATATAAGTAAAGGGGACTGATAAATCAACTAAGAAACCATAGTAACCAAGGACTAAACACAGTTAAAGAAACTAAACTCAAGAACCAAAACCCAGATAATAAGTGACAACATAGACATGTTCTCATATTGACAAAAAAAAAAAAGATGTGTGGCCAGTGACACTGGTAATAAAACACTTGATTCTGCATTGTATATTGTGGAGTAATGCTGCCTTCATGTGCTATCGCATTTATCATAAATACGAGTTTCCCATTTAAAAAAAGGACATGAACGCCCTTTCAAGTCTTTGAAAAAAAAATTGGGGGATAATTTTGATACCCAAGTTCCCGAGTTGGATGGGCCAAAAACTTTAAAGAGCACCTATCATGGCATTTAAAATGTTCCAAATATTGTTTTAGAAGTCCCCAACAACAGTTTTGCATGCATGCAATGACAAAAAAGACTTTAGTTTTCTTATAATATGCATTTATTTTTACCTGTTTTGACAGCGATTCTCAAATGATTCCTTTAGTGATTCACTTTTCAAAACCCCGCCTTTACGTGACGCTAATCTGCACTGATTGGTCCGATGACCCAGTCAGTTGTGATTGGTATAGTCTGTGCAGATATTTTCGGAAACGGAACGCCCATCAAAGTCTTATAGTGACAGTAATTTGTTACTATGTGTCAGGAGTTATGAATATGAAAACCGCGTCGGTACCGTTTGATTGTAATATGAGCCTCAGCTGATCTCATTCATAAAAAAACTCCTCTATTCTCCTCACGAAGACTTGCGACAAATCAACATCCCTCAGGGCTTTTAGTTCAAAAGTGTGCAGATGAGGAGAAATATTGATAGATTCTCATATGTCTGTGTCAAATTTCTAAACAGAGGAGTATTTTTTATTCAATACTTCCTCAAAATGCGCAGATATAGCCTAATCATGAGCGATTGAGTCTCTTATGTGTTGTTTTCAATTCATACTGGCAGCCGGAGGGCGCTCTGTGCACATGTAGTCCATGTACAGACAGACGAAGAAGATACCATGTGCCATAATAGAAGTCCATAATACAAGCTTCCTGAGATCACGAAACATACATTTGACGACTAATAAACACTCAATCGCGACGAAGTATGGTTTGTCTTCAAGCCACTTAGTCTTCAAATGCTCATCCTTGGGCAGATGAAAAAAGTTTGCTTTTGAGTCGCACTTCAGAACACAGTCTCGTCGCCATGATGTTTTCTAGTTTTCACTGGCGTCTCGTGGCCATGATGCTTTCTAGTTTTCACTGGCGTCTTGGAGCGTAATAAGTGGGCGTACCATATTCAAATAACTTGACAAGTTGACGTCATCTAGTCAGAGAAAAAGCTTCGGTCTTCTAACGATTCTTAAAAATGACTCAGAGTCGACTCTTACTTTTGAAAGAAAATAACTACATATACGGTGCACTGTCATATTTCAAACTATGCAGAATGTTTTTGTTCACTTAGATCTATGTTACACACTACATGAAAGGTACATTTCAAAATTCCATGATAGGTGCTCTTTAAACATGTCGGAGCGGAGAATGATTGCTGCTGTGATTGGTTTTCTTTATTCGTTTTTTCCACAAACGCTACATTGCCTTGTCTTGTCGTTAAAATACTTATTTGCATATACAGTATGAATAATCCTTTGAAGCATATTGTATGTATTATACACAGTGAAAATAGCCTGTATTTGACCTACATTTCAGAACCGTCAGCAAGCTGACTTCAGATAGCCTGGTGAATGTTTATATGGTTGTCAATGAATATGGCATGCTAAATATAATTTTGGATTTGGCAACATAAACCTGGTGACCTCCATGGTTCCTCTTCTTACATCCAATCATTTTGGATTTGGCAACATAAACCTGGTGACCTCCATGGTTCCTCTTCTTACCTCCATTAGCGATGACTTCATAACCACGACTTCAGAAGTGGGAAGTAGGAATTTTCTGATAGCACATTAGACATGGGAAAGCAGGTGGCAGTTTCGCTGGATCTTTTATTTCCTCCTGACAAAACCAGCAGCCTCTTTGAGTTAATTGCCCTTGTTCTCTCTCTCTCTCTCTCTCTCTCTCTCTCTCTCTCTCTCTCTCTCTCTCTCTCTCTCTCTCTCTCTCTCTCTCTCTCTCTCTCTCCATTGCAGTTACAATGCAAAAGGGCAGAAGAAGAGGAACAAACTGGGCAAAGAACAATCACATTAAACAATAAGATAGTTTAACATAGAAAACATACCTGATATAAAACACAAATAAGCAGAATCTTTGAGTGAATTGCCCTTGTTTTCTCTATAAAACAAATATGATATTGTAAACATCACCAGCTCTCATTTCCATATATTTAGCAGGAGTCAAAAATATAACCCAAAAAGGGTAAAATGATAAAAATAATCACACAGGTAAAAGAACACTATGAATTAGAGTGAAAATATAGACATAAAAGCAATAATTACAATAAAAGCCCTTTTTGCACGGAATAAGTATTATCTGTGGACCTTGTGTGATTTAGAAATCACCGATTACATCACTTGCCCACTGCCCCCACCGTCGTTTAGATTTTTTTAGTAATAAAAATGATTTATATTTGTATTACTATACAAAAAGCTCAACCTCCATAGTAATTAACTGAAATTAAACACTCGCACTGCTCTGTATCGTTATGAATGCCTGTGCGGCCGGGCACATTTTACTTTCGGTTTAGAATTTGTGATTTAAAAGCCCCGGCCGGTGATACCGGTATTATTATACGTCGATTAACTGGTTCGAAAATTTCCTCACCCTCACATCATTTTTCTTTTCGCTTTTGTGATGGCTTTCAGCTTTCTCTTTCTGTAAAATGTATAGTTGGTATGCATAGCGATATGACCCAGCATCCAAAATACTGAACTTCAAAAAGTTTCCAACACAGCCTCTTTTCTTCACAAAAAAATTTATAAAAATGCGCACAGGAAACAAAAACCTTGAAAAATGACATATGACCATGCCAAATCCTGGGGAAATAACATAGATGCCGATCTGCACAGGACTAATATTATCACAGGACCTCGGTGTTCAGCGAAATATGGTAGTTCATTTGCGGGGGGAATTATTACTTTACAAATTACAGACATGGCCAATTCGCACGAGATTAAGATCACAGAATACCGCAATTATTACAAATTACTAGAGGTCACCAGGTAATACTAATCCTGTGCGAATAGGTCTAAAGATTCAATAAGATTATCAGGAAGTCAAAATAAACATATACCTCTCCCATGAGATTACAATGCAAAAGAGAAGAGGAACAGGACAGAACAGGAAGTTATATTGATTGATTCGTGGCATGACAACAATTAAAGGGAAAGCACTCTTTTCGATCAGGCAGCCACATCAGGGCTGCGTCCAAAACCTGGAAAACGCTGCCTTTGGAGGACACATTTCAAGGTAGGAAGGCATCAAGGCACAACCGAATCTAATATTAGCTTCACTTCCTGTCTGCTGAGATGCCTTCATCTGATCGATTTTTGAAGGCAGCATATATGTATCCTTCGCTGCCTTTGATATCCCACAATCCTGTGCTTTCCATCCCACATGAAAAAATACTATAGTATATTATAGTAAAATTACAGTAAAATTACTCTAGTAAATACTATAGTGTTTTTGAACCATACTATAGTAAAGATACTACAGTAAATTGTAGTATATTGTAGTATAATATAGTATTTACTACACTTTGTTAATTTACTGTAGTATATTTACTATAGTACGGTTCAAAAACAATATAGTATTTACTACAGTCATTTTACTATAATATACTATAGTATTTTTTCATGTGGGATTCTCTGACAGTTGATCTGGGGGAAAAAAGATGGCATCTGAAAGTTGCGTTTGCTGGTCAGGTTGTGTGTAAATGTACGTTTTTTTACCAACATTTTCCAATTCTGATGTCATTTCCAGCGAGAAATTACTAATGTAGTAATTAAATATTTGTTTAGTTCTCACCAAAGCTCTCTCTATTTTGCTGCAGATCATTAAACGGTTACACTGCCTAAGAAGTCTGTCTGAAATGAGTTTCGTGAGGTGTTCATTCTGCAATTTCATTCTGAAGTAAAAAGTTACAAACAAGTCACAGTGCACTACATTTAGATTTAACCTTGAATAACCATTTAAATCAGGACTGTTTGTCATGTTATAAATGTGCATTGACAGACAGCCTCTAATCTCAGAGATGATCAGGAGTTTGTGTTTTAGCATGTTTTAAGCTTTTGGTTTTGAGCTATTGTTTATCAATCAAACAACCAGCATGGTAATATTTTCTGTTAATATTTTTTTTTGATATCTCCACACATCAAATCTGGATTGTTTAACCAGGTAGCCTAGTGCTTACTCTTAAACTCAGATTAGGCCCCTGGACTCTGATCTTTAAAAAAAATCAGACGAAACACAAACATTACCTCTGCATGGGGTCACATTGCTAAAGGATAGAGAGATTGAATTTATCCCAAGTGAACAGGGAGTCACTGTGTGTGGTGTGCTTGTTGTGTTACAGTGAATGGGCAGTACTGCTGTGTCTGCATGAGTGCAGTGAATGGGCAGTGCTATGTTGCCGTGCCTGTGTTGTACAGTTCGTACGGTAACTGAGGAAACATCAAGAGTCTGTCCAGCCCCGCTGCCTGCACCGAGCCTAACCTGGGAAATCAACGTTTCATCCGATGGCGTTTGAGAAGGGGAAGCGTAGAACAATTTCTCGCGTAAGCGGCAGCGATTCTAAGCCGTGTATCCTTGATCCGAAAATGAAGTTTAGTTCCAGCTTTCCAGCCTCATCCGATGCATTTGATCTGTCGCTTCCCCATATCGGCCGAGCCGATGCAGCACTTCTCTGTGATGCGGTAAGACCAGCCGCAGCCTGGACGTGTGTCTCAGTCTATTTAGCCTACTTACTGCTGTATGGAGATATTAAGTCGCTGTTAATTATTAAAACGAAAGTGTCATTTCTCAAGAAGACATCTGCAGTAGGCTAGGCTATACATAACAGCCTGTAGTAAGGCAGAGACGGTGAATGAACAGGCTATTTCATTCAGAAAATGCAGGTAGGCTACATCCAATCGATGCTTCTTTAAATTATTGTTGTGAGGTCGAGTATCAGAAATAATGCAAACGGGATAGACAATATATCATCCTTCAAAAAAATTGTCAGTGTTTCAATTTATTGGTAGCAGCTATTTGTCATTTTCACTCACTCGTATCGTTAAAAGCAAATAAATTAAGTAATATATTTTAGTTTGTAAAAAATAAATGTTGTGACTTAATTTATTCATAGGCTTTATGCATACATATTTTATTTTATTTAGTAGGCCTAGTTGTTTAAATAAGATTTCATATGTAGCCTATTGCCTAACAGGCTACTGATAAAAATATTAAATTAATGAATTAATGAGTTTTACTATCTTAAACCATAGGTTACAGCGTTATTGTGGCTATAATATCTTGAACAGTTCAGATGTATAGCCTATGGTCAAGTTCTGAATGAGATGGATAGTTTTGATCGGGCTATTGGACAGCGTTGAGAGGCTCTTTCATTGGTTTAGACTCTGTTTAGCAGATGTCTTTAACAGGAGTCACGTTACTCGGTATTGCGCTTGGCACTTTACATTTTTTATTCAATATTATTGATCTGCTGTCGATGATGCATATAGTTAGCTATAAACTACTCTTTGTTCATTTGATTAGAATATAGGAATAACATTGCATTAAGTTAAGGGGCTCGTGCACAGTAGTAGAGGATTAGGCTAAATTCCGTTTCCTTGGAAACCAAAGACTGTGCTGCTACCTCCATTTTCAAGACAGGAGGTAATAATGTGTTTCTTATATAACTTATTATTTATATGCAGAGGAATACTTCTTCATGAATGTATAAGCTTTAACATACTTTAGAGCTGAGAATGCACATAGCCTGCTGTTGCGATGGTGTATGAAGATGAAGTGTAGTCTATTTTTGATGCGCTTGTGATCGAATCAATATTTCAGCCACGTGATTATGTAGCCTAGCTATATCATTGTATCTTGATCACTTTATCAGTTAACACTGAGTTATGGAATGATTAACTGTAATGACATGATATAGGTTACAGTATGGCATATAATCAATATATATCTATTAGCTAGTGTACACTAGCCAATAATATATATATTGATTATATGCCATAGCCTGGCCATGATGATCATTAACAGATTATGGGTATTATTGGATCTGATTATTACTGGATCAGATTTTTTAGAGTAGGCCTACTTTCATTTTTAAATCAATGTCTTACTTGCCGTTTTATACACTAGGCTAATTTTTTTCAGTGCACTGAAATATACGTACACTGACTGACCATAGGCTACTGATTATGTAATATAATATCATATTATATTCTTTTCAATCTTTTATAATCTAAATAACTTTTATACAGGTAGAAAGCGGTTTTAAATCCCCCAGAGTTTTAGAGTTTTGGTTACCATTGACTTCCATTTTATGGACAAAAAACACATCATGTTTGACAGAAGAAGAAAAGGCAACATCTCACTCCAGCTGCACTTTATCATAGCATCTGTTCCTCTGTTGTTATGATTACCCAGCTGGTAACCCCATCCGGTTTTTTTTTTAACCTCTTGTGACGTTATCTAGCCTCTGTGATGGTGATGTTGGTAACAGCTTTGAGCTTTATTAAATATCCCATCACTCACTGCCACTTAATGAATTCTTTCATCATTTACTCACCTTGCCATTCCAATCCTGTATGACTTTCTTTATTCTGTGGAAAACAAAACGTAATAAAAAAAAAAAAAAAAAAGCTAAAACGAATGCGGTCTGGTGCTTTTTAATTCAATTACAGTTTATTTTGATGTTACACACCCTTAAGCAACAAACTCATGTCATGTGATGTCTTTTGTAGAATTTATTCCGCCACAGAATAAAACAATTTAAACGGTAATTGTGACTTTTTTTGATCTCACAATTTTGACTTTTCTTTCTCACAATTGCCAGTTTACATAAGAATTGCGAGAATTGCAAGAAACAGTCAAAATCACGAAATAAAAACTCCCAATTCTGACTTTTTTTCTCAGAATTGTGAGTTATAAAGTCCAATTCTGGGTAAAAAGATTCAGAATTGCAAGTTTATATCTCGCAAATCTGAGAAAAAAAGTCAGAATTGTGAGATAAAAGGTCGCAATTGACTTTTACATTTTTTATTCTGTGGCGGAAACAAGCTTTCATACATTTGTGTTGCTGCAAATGCATGTTTAATTAATTTGCATGGCAGTTTACCCCTACCAGGAGCTCTTAATACCCTCAAGCAAACAGGCGGCTCACTTTAAAGCAGGGGAGTCAACCTTAGCTCCTGGAGGGCCTTTGGTTCCAACCCTGCTTCAACACACATAACTGCAGTTTTCAAATAAGCCTGGAGGACTTGATTAGCTGGATCGGGTGTGTTTAATTAATGTTGAAGCTAAACTCTGCAGAGATGTGACCCTCCAATTTGACAGCCCTGCTTTAAAGGACTCTGGAGCCACATTTGAGGACATTGGCATCAGCTACAGAAGAGCATAATGAAGACTGTGTAGTAGAGCTGCAACTAACGATTATTTTTTCTGTCGACTAATCTAACGATTATTTTTTCGATTAGTCGACTAATCTAACGATTATTTTTCCAGATTAATCTTATTATTCTTTTTTACTGATTATTGTATTTAAAAGAGGGTAGTGAATTTGTATATTATTTTAACATGAAATCAATGAATGATGACAATATTAATTGTATTTCAGGAAGGGTAGTGTACATAGTATGCCATTTTATAATGAAATATATGAACAAAAGAAGCTTTTTAAACATAATATATAATGATACTATTCATCATAAAATGTATACAGAGTAGGCCTAATTAGGAAAAGTTGTTTACTATAGTTGTTGAGTATGATTTACTTATTGATTTGTGTCAATAGTAAACGAAAATGCACTTGTATTTATCTGCAAAAGGTTCACATACAGGAGCTTTCAGCATAGTTTTAATATAGTATAACTAGTCGTCTATTTTGAAGATACATGTGCATAAACAACGACTAAAGCTGCCAGAAGTTTTTGCCCAAACTTCAAAGACACATTTAAATTATTAAAGCTAGAGGCATATCTTAACTTTAATGTTACTTTAATCATGTAAACTACCTATATACAACAAGTTATTATGCATATGTGTTTGGGACAGAGCGGAACCGGGTCGCATTAACAGGAGATATATGCAGCCCATAATAAATAAAAGCACGAGACGTACTGGGGTCGGAGAAGAACCCAGGAAAATGTGACCGTCTGTTGCAATACACGCGCCACGGTTCAGCTGCGCGAGAGAACCATGGAGAGAACACTGGCAGCAGGGTTGCCAGGTTTACACAACAAACCCCACCCATTCATTACTCAAAACTAGCCCAAAACAAGCCCAATCGCGTTTCGGGGAGGTTCTCTGGTAAACATCGCGTTCGGGGGGTTAAATATGTGTGTTTTTTTGCTTCAACCCGCGGACATGAGACACAGCCCGCGGCAACAGTGTAGAAGTAGCCCAATTCCGCGGAAAAAAGCGGACTTGGCAACACTGACTGCAGTGTGAAAGCTCCCGCTCTCCACGCGCACAGCTTCTGCTCTGCCACCGCGTGCAGTATGAAACCGGCATTACAGAGCGAACAAAGCACAGTTTTATTCGGCTTCTGTTTAAAGTACTCCTACACTTTTGAATGTCGCGGTCTGGCTTTATATGATAAATGATCATTTTCACTATGCCCGGGAGCAGAAGCTGCCATTATTCTAGATCTTCTGTTCCATTCTAGAACGTAAATAATGTGCCGCCGACGCGTCGACGCGCGTATTTTCGTAGTCAACGTCATCGACGACGTCGACGCGTCGTTGCAGCCCTACTGTGTAGTGCAGGGGTTCTCAACTCAGGCCCTCAAGTTCCACTTGCCTGCAGAGTTTAGCTCCAACCCTGATCAAACTCAACTGTCTGTAGCTTTCTATTAATCCTGAAGACCTGGGTTGTGTCCCAAACATAGACCGTAAAAAAATATGGACGACGCAACTTCATTCTCTGCCGCTGAAGAAAAGTGAAGCCTCAAGGGGTCCGAATATGGCACTGACATCTTGTGCAGATCTGGGACCGAGTCTGCGCAGTAGAGAGTAGCAAGAAGAGCCGCGATATCAAAAGCCCGCCCACACTCTCGCAGATGCAGAACAATTCATTATGTCGGTGTGAAATAAACAGTTATGGAAATGTAGAAATTAAAGCTAAAGTTCCAATCTCCTCCCGAAAATCCAGAAAAAAGTCTGTTGGTGCCTCAGTGACAACTTTACTAAGAGAAGTGCTCAATCTCAGCTCTCGATCATGACGTCACCCCCCCCTCCCCCCCATTTGTATAGCATCAAATAACTAAGTAAAACTAAACTTATTTAAAAAAACGAACACTTGAAATGAAACCAGCGTGATAAAAACTGCCTAAAATGACCGAAACCAACTTTGGGAAAAAAATATATGAAGTGTAATTTTATTGTTTAGTTTGTCTCGCGTCCATTAGAATACACGGAGGGTGGGGGGTTATGACCTATACTGGGACCAACCACCTGGGGGCAATCGAGCCGCGTCGGCTTCAGTTTTCAACACAAGTGCTGCAGGCTTGGTCCCGAAGTAGGAAGGCATCAATGTATGTCCGTATTCAGCGTTAACTTCACTTCCTGTCTACTAAGATACCTTCATCTGATTGATATTTGAAAACAGCATAGATGTATCCTTCGCTGAATTTGATATCCCACAATCCTGTGCGTTCCATTTTGTGACCGTGAATGTAAAAAATAAAGATGAAAAGGTGCATTTGGTGGTCGGTTTGTGTTTAAAAGTATGTTTTTGACAAACATTTTCCAATGATGATGCCAAATTACTATTGTAGTAATTAAATATTCACTTCCAAAGCTCACATAAAACAGTTATGCTGCCTCAGAGGTTTGTCCGAAATCTTTTTCGTGCACAAACACTGCCTGCAAAATCATTGCTATTGATAAGGTAGTGAGGCAACAAGTCAGCTGCCTAAGCTTTCGGACGCAGCCCTTGATTAGCTTGTTTATGTGTGTTATGCTCCCTTCACGTGCTATCGGAAATGTCCTTCTTCCCACTTCAGAAGTCGTGTTTACGAGCTTGCTGCATTCAAGTGCTTTGTTGTCGGAATGAACAGGACACATGGAGGTATATTCTTGCCTATATTTATTGGGAAAATCTTATTAAAACCAAAACTATATGCAGTGTCACATGCACTGACAACCATATAAACATTTACGATGCTATCCAGATAGTAATTTCGGTCAAATGGAGGCTATTTTCTCTGTGTATAAAACATACAATACACTTCAGATTATTACTCGTATATGTAAATATGCACTACATTAATGACGAGACAAGGCGATCAAGCAGTTTTGGGGGGGAAAAATTATAAATCATACATTTCTCCCCTCCACATGTTTATAGTGTATGGCACGCCCATCTCGGGAATTTGGGTATTAAACTTTCCGAACTTCCCAGTAGTAAACACGACATCAGAGGGCGTTCATGTGCAATTTTAACATAGGAAACTCGTATAATTCTGATAGCACGTGAAGGCAGCATTAGATTAGGGAGGGGTGGGTCTACCAGTTGGGTGGGGGATTTATCGAGTCTAAAATATAAATGTAAGCAGTGTTTTATGTACCACATTTTAGTAGCTGTGCTTTAATGTGATGACATGAAAAAGTTGTACTTTGAAAACACATCTGCTTCACAGCTGTTCGCACTGTGTTGTCAATTTCGTTAAAAGATATGACTCTTGTGAAACGGTGAGTCAAAAACACACAGCAAAATCAGTGTAGCCCAATTCACAAACAAATGAACTGGTTTTACATAGTATTATTTTCCAGAACGCTTCTCATTATTTAATTTGACCTGCATTTTGTGCTATTTGTGACGTGCAGATTCTCCGACTGCCTGCTCCACTTTCACCATGGATGTACACTGCTTGGCCAAAAAAAAAAAGATCTTGTATTGACAATACAAGAGTTAAGCACTTTGTAAAGTCTCCTCCAGTACAAAGACTTTCAATGAATTTAAGGTCTTGACTGAATGATTTTTCATGCAAAAACTTGAGGGATCACAACCATTCTTTCACAGTTTGAGCCTGATGAATCTTGACATTGTCATCCTGGAATATGGCCATGATGTGCCTTTACACATGACTGTTTAAGAAATGAAAAGCTACTACACACTCCGTCAATTATAGTTAGAAGAACTGTTGCCAAACTTATAACGTTAGAAACACAACAATCACTTTACAACTTAGTTGTTCCCTTTCGAGGGAACTTCACACTGCGTCCACTAGGGACAGCTTTGGGAACGCCCACAGCGTGATAGCGTCTGATGCACGTATGTCAACTCAGCCAATGGCGAGAGTGAGCGTCACGGGCGGGTGACGTCACGTCCAGGAAAGGATAAATATACATCCGGTCCGATCGCACTTCAGCTTTTCTGCCTCAGCTAAGCGATCTGTGTGAAAAACTGTCTCTGTCTACCTATTGTTGTCCGTCAAAAGCACAATAAGTCTCAGTTTAAAAATGGCGAATGCATCAGTATTCAAACAGTGTACTCCTCCGTGTCCCCGTTTCCTTACGGGTGGAGATACACATGATTTGTGTGTGATGTGTTTGGGAGTGGAGCATGCTCTGTCAGCCTTCGAGGGGGCTGAGTGTGAGCATTGTGAGAAGCTGCCGCTTCGCATGCTCCGCTCCCGCCTGTCACTCTTTGAGAAGGGTGATCAGGATCGCGTTCCCTCTGGTTCTGGACCCGCTGCTGCTGAGGCACAGCGGAGAAGGACATCATGGGGTTCGCAGATGGATCTCTCGGCGGGGTTTGAGACGAGCGCGAGCGCTCTTTCTCTGCCTTCACCCGGGAGATCTGTCGCTCAATCTCTGGTGTCGGAAGCCCGCGCTGCGGCTTCTTCCGCCCAGAGTGAGAGCCCGTCGCTTCAACACTCCAGCTCTGAGGAGGTGGATGTGTTGAGCGTCGGATTGGGGGAAGATGATTCGCCATCTCTTTCCCCCGCACACGAAGAGCTGGTGGAGGTGATTACTCGCGCTGTGGCGAAGTTAAATATTGATTGGCCAGCCGAGAAACAAGGCGCTCGTCCGAAAAGCAAATTAGACGAGCGCTTTTTGACGTCAAATGTGTCACCTTCACCACGGGGTCTTCCTTTCTTTCCTGATTTACACAGTGAGCTGTGTAGATCATGGAAGAAACCATATTCATCACGTCTTTTCAGCCCTCAAGTAAAAACATACAGTGATATAAGGGGGCTGAAAGAATATGGTTATGGGGCGATGCCTAAAGTGGATCAGACGCTTGCTAGTTATCTGTCCCCTGCGTCAGCATCGTCCCTGAAGGCCCCCACGCTCCCCACTAAACCATTAAAAACAACATCAGGGCTAGTGGGGAAAGCGTACACGGCAGCAGGGCAGGCTGGTGCATGTTTGCATACAATGAGCATTTTGCAAGCGTACCAGGCTGAACTGCTGGGGGATTTGGATGGCGGCGAAACAGTGAGCCCTGAGGCAGTGCGCGAACTGCGTCGGGCCACAGATTTATCCCTGAGAGCCACCAAGGAGACCGCTAGAGCTATTGGGCGGTCTATGGCAGCCTTGGTGGCGACAGAGAGACATCTGTGGCTCAATTTATCTGACATTAAGGATAAAGACAGGGCTTTTCTCCTTGATGCGCCAGTTGAACCCGCTGGTCTGTTCGGCGACGCTGTAAATGAAGTCGTCGACAGATTTCAGGAGAATAAAAAGCAAGCGGAGGCTTTTAAAAAATATCTCCCGCGCCGCCACCAACCCTCTGGGGCTGCTGGGCGTGAGCAGCCCCAGCCGTCTAGCTCTTCGTACAGGCAGCAGCAAAAAGAGAGTGTCGCATCTCGTGCTCCACCTCAGAGATACGGTGGGCCAGGTCGGCACTCTCAGCCGAAGCCTTCTAAGCCGAAGACCGACCTGAGGGTCGTGCTTCAGGCGAAGAAGGCTTCAGGCCAAAAGAGGTCCTGACGCCAGCAGCGTCAGGTCTCCGAGGGCGCCCCCCCGCGGGGTGGATTGGTGTTCACCTCAGTATACGGTGCCCACTCCACTTCGTTGCCCTCAGGGGACCGTTCTGCCAACCCCGCCACCCTTGGTGCTTCGGGGCGCAGCGGTTTCCAGCGAGCTCGTGACTCGGCGTCCACAGGACAAGGTGTCACACTCGCAGCCTCCAAGGAGGTTAGAAACACAGCCAGATCGGTTAGGTGCTGCCAGTACGCTTCAGGCCGCCGAGATGGTTGCAGTGGAAATATCAGAGACCAGCCTCGAGAGGCTGGTTCCCTTAGTAGATTTTCTGGCAGAATGGAAACGTCTACCAAATATATCGCTATGGGTCCTGCAGACGGTAGAAAAGGGGTACAGAATTCAGTTTGGGTTCCACCCACCTCGTTTCAACGGAGTGCTGGTAACATCAGTACGTCCCGAGCAGGCTCTGATAATGGAACAGGAAGTAGAAACCTTGTTAAAAAAGGAGGCTATAGAACAGGTCCCTGTACAGAACAGAGAGTCGGGTTTTTACAGCCGGTACTTCTTAGTTCCAAAAAAGGATGGAGGGTTGCGCCCCATATTAGATCTTCGTCGTCTGAATTGTACGGTCAGGAAACTAAAATTCAAGATGCTGACGCTAAGTCAGATTGTGACCCAAATCAGATCCGAGGATTGGTTTGTCACAATAGATCTGAAGGACGCATACTTCCATGTCTCCATCCTTCCACAACACAGGAAGTTTCTGAGGTTCGCTTTCGGGGGCAAAGCGTACCAGTATCGGGTTCTTCCATTTGGTCTAGCTCTCTCACCCCGCACGTTCACGAAATGCGTAGATGCAGCTCTGGCCCCGCTCAGGCTGCAGGGCATACGCATTCTGAACTATATAGACGACTGGCTGATTCTGGCACAGTCGCAGGAGATGGCGGTTCGGCATCGAGATGTCGTCCTCGCGCATATTCAAAAGTTGGGGTTGAGACTGAACGCGAAGAAGAGTGTGCTTCCTCCAGTACAGAGGACCACTTTTCTAGGCGTGGTTTGGGATTCTGTAGCAATGCGGGCAGTGCTTTCACCCACGCGCATTGCTGCGATTCTGTCAGCTATAAAGAGAGTCAAACTAGGCCAGTCATTCACTGTCAGGCAGTTTCAAAAGTTGCTGGGGTTATTGGCAGCGGCGTCCAACGTGATTCCTTTTGGCCTGCTGTACATGAGGCCCTTACAGTGGTGGCTCAGGACCAGAGGGTTTTCCCCGAGGGGGAACCCTTTTCGTATGATCAAGATCACGCGGCGGTGTCTCCGCGCCTTGGTCATATGGAAGAAAGCCTGGTTCCTGTCCCAGGGTCCGGTGCTGGGGGCACTATGTCGTCGAGTCACCCTGACGACAGATGCCTCTCTCACGGGCTGGGGAGCGGTAATGGAAGGCCGCTCAGCTCAGGGTCTGTGGGGGGACCATCATCTTTCGTGGCACATCAACTGCCTGGAGATGATGGCAGTCTTCAATGCTTTGAAGTTCTTCCTCCCGGACCTGAGGGGCCATCATGTGTTGGTCCGTACGGACAACACATCGGTGGTTTCCTATGTAAATCGTCAGGGGGGTCTGCGTTCGCGCCCACTGTGCAAGCTAGCGCACCAGATCCTCCTGTGGTCTCTGGGGAAGTTACTCTCCTTGAGAGCAATCTTTATCCCGGGGGCCCAGAATATTGGAGCGGACATCCTGTCGAGACAGGGGCTGAGGCCAGGGGAATGGAGACTTCACCCCGAGGTGGTGAAGCTCATTTGGGAGATTTACGGCCAGGCGGAAGTGGATCTGTTTGCGTCTCAGAATACGACGCACTGTCCACTCTGGTTCTCGTTGACACATCCAGCTCCTCTGGGACTGGATGCCATGGTACAGACGTGGCCGAGGCGGCGTCTGTACGCATTTCCCCCAGTTGTTCTGCTCCAGGGAGTTCTGGAGAAAGTTCGCCGGGAGGGGATAAGTCTACTGCTAGTAGCTCCTTACTGGCCGAGCCGGATTTGGTTCTCGAACCTGGTAACACTGCTCGATGGCTCACCTTGGAAGATTCCGATAAGGAGGGATCTTCTATCTCAGGCGGAGGGCTCAATATTTCACCCCCGCCCAGAAATGTGGAACCTATGGGTTTGGCCGCTGAGGGGGCTGAGCTCATAGAGTCTGGTCTCTCTACTGAGGTAGTGGAGACCATTCTTAGCTCCAGAGCTCCATCCACGAGGAGACTATATGCCCTGAAGTGGAGGTTGTTCACTTCTTGGTGTCAAGAACGACATTTAGATCCAGTCAACTGCCCTGTTGGTTCAGTGCTAGATTTTTTACAAGAGCGATTCTCCTCTGGGTTGACCCCTGCTACACTAAAGGTGTATGTTTCATCTATTTCTGCTTACCATGCCCATGTGGATGGTATTACTGTGGGGAGAGACCCGTTGGTAACTCGTTTCCTTCGTGGCACTAAGAGGCTGAGGCCTGCGGTGCGCACTAGAGTTCCTACTTGGGATTTGGCTATAGTGTTGGAAGGTTTATCTTCGGCTCCGTTCGAGCCACTTAACATCATCTCAGAAAAGTTTCTCACTCTGAAAACCATCTTCCTTCTTGCCATCTCTTCTATTAAGAGAGTAGGAGACCTTCAGGCCTTATCAATATCCCCTTCGTGCTTGGAGTTTGCACCAGGGATGGTTAAAGCTTTCCTTTACCCTAGATTAGGGTATGTTCCGAAGGTGTTAACCAATGTTCCACGGCCTATAGTGCTGCAGGCTCTCTGTCCTCCTCCATTTGTTAATCCAGACCAGGAAAGATTGAACCTTATATGTCCAGTGCGAGCACTGGATGCTTATGTCCACAGAGCTGCCCTGTGGAGGAAAGCGGATCAATTGTTTGTTTGTTTTGGACCTCAGAACAGGGGTCTCCCTGCGTCCAAACATACAATGAGCAAGTGGATAGTCGAGGCTATCTCACTGGCTTATGGGTCTTCTGATCAGCAGTGTCCCTTAGCTGTCAAAGCCCACTCTACTAGGAGTATGGCGGCCTCTAAGGCCTTAGTATCGGGGGTTTCCCTCAAAGAAGTCTGCGATGCGGCCGGTTGGTCCTCGCCTCTTACGTTTGTGAGATACTATGATCTTGACCTGGAATGTGCTCCAGGTTCTTCAGTGCTCCTGTCTTGAATGTGCCACAGTTTCACACGACAGGCATTTGGTATTATGGCGTTTTGGTATTTCGTTCCCAAAGCTGTCCCTAGTGGACGCAGTGTGAAGTTCCCTCGAAAGGGAACGTCTCAGGTTATGACTATAACCATAGTTCCCTGAGAAGGGAACGAAACACTGCGTCCCTTTGCCATACTCCCTGCATCCCTGTGATCCCTTGCTTCGGCAGTTTAGCTGAAGTGCGATCGGACCGGATGTATATTTATCCTTTCCTGGACGTGACGTCACCCGCCCGTGACGCTCACTCTCGCCATTGGCTGAGTTGACATACGTGCATCAGACGCTATCACGCTGTGGGCGTTCCCAAAGCTGTCCCTAGTGGACGCAGTGTTTCGTTCCCTTCTCAGGGAACTATGGTTATAGTCATAACCTGAGACGTTTTCAGTGTATTTGACATCCGACAAAATACAATTAAACAACAAGATCCGATTGACATTAGATTTACATTTCTGAAAAACAAACTTTATGTTGGCTTGACATGGTCATTTTTTTTAAATACACTGAATTATACAAAAACTAAAAAGTACAAATTACACAAAATTATTAACGCAACACTTTTGTTTTTGCCCCAATTTTTCATAAGCTGAATTCAAAGATCTAAGACTTTTTCTATGTACAAAAAAAGCCTATTTCTCTCAAATATTGTTCATAAATCTGTCTAAATCTGTGTTAGTGAGCACTTCTCCTTTGCCGAGATAATCCATTCACCTCATTGGTGTGGCACATCAAGATGCTGATTAGACAGCATGATTATTGCACAGATGTGCCTTAGGCTGGCCACAATAAAAGCCACTCTAAAATTAGCAGTTTTATCACACAGCACAATGCCACAGATGTCACCAGTTTTTGTCAGTACATCCAACTGGCCTCACAACCGCAGACCACGTGTTGCCACACCAGCCCAGAACCTCCACATCCAGAATCTACACCTCCAAGATCGTCTGAGACCAGCCACCCGGACAGCTGCTGCAACAATCGGTTTGCATAACCAAAGAATTTCTGTACAAACTGTCAGAAACCGTCTCAGGGAAGCTCATCTGCATTCTCGTCATCCTCATCGGGGTCTTGACCTGACTGCAGTTTGTTGTCGTAACCGACTTGAGTGGGCAAATGCTCACATTCGATGGCGTCTGGCACTTTGGAGAGGTGTTCTCTTCATGGATGAATCCCGGTTTTCACTGTACAGGGCAGATGGCAGACAGTGTGTATGGCATCGTGTGGGTGAGCGGTTTGCTGATGTCAATGTTGTGGATCGTGTGGCCCGTGGTGTTCCTGCCAGTTCCTGCCAATATCCAGCAACCTCGCACAGCCATTGAAGAGGAGTGGACCAACATTCCACAGGCCACAATCAAAAACCTGATCAACTCTATGCGAAGGAGATGTGTTGCACTACGTGAGGCAAATGGTGGTCACACCAGATACCCCCCCCCCCCCCCCCCCCCCCCCATACTCCCCAAATACAGTAAAACTGCACATTTTAGAGTGGCCTTTTATTGTGGCCAGCCTAAGGCACCTGTGGGGTGGATGGATTATCTCGGCATAGGAGAAGTGCTCACTAACACAGATTTAGACAGATTTGTGAACAATATTTGAGAGAAATAGGCCTTTTGTGTACATAGAAAAAGTCTTAGATCTTTGAGTTCAGCTCATGAAAAATGAGGACAAAAACAAAAGTGTTGCGTTTATCATTTTGTTCAGTGTAGTTTGAAAGCCTTTTAAACCTATTGTTTTTCTATCAGTTTTCATCCCGTTGAATGGAAATAAATGCATTTATTTAGATCATTTGTATAACTATGGTGTACTGACACACTGAAAAAACAGGAAAACACATGTTGTCCAATTTACTTAATCGTATTATTTGTGATCTACGCAACAAATTTGTGTTTCTCTTAAACATGATTTCATTGCTTTCGATTAATGTAATTCTCTAAAATGTGCATTCTACTAGATTAAATTATTTGGGGTGAATGTGAACCAATTAAGTACTGTACACAAAAATGATTTTTGCTGAAACTGTAGCTCCCAGAATGCTTTGCTTGGGACTTGACGACTAGAGTAAAATTGTTGAAATTAAGTGTTATTTTATGTGTTTTTGGGCAAAATGAGAAAAGGGAGAGACTTTATATTGTTGATTAGTGTTTAATGTTTAATTATGTTGGAATGTTTAGAACCATTTAAATTACACTGGGTTACCATAGTGGAGAAGAGCGAAGCGATTGCTTAGGCTGTGGACTGACTCAGTACATTTAAAAGCATTTTGCACTTAGCATGTATATGATGAGCTAATGCTGGCAAATATAATGAAAGCTACAGTAGAGTACAGCGTTATTGATCAGTCAAGTGACAACAAAAATATACAAAAACAAACTTGTGTGTTTTGATTAAAGGGGCAGGATCTCAAGCCCCCGTGTGCACCACTGTTGTTAGGGAGCCATATTAAAATCATTGTGAGACTACTCAATTCGGTTACTTAAAAATTACTTTATTCCATTATGTTGAAATTATTTGAACAAATTATGTTTGTTTTACTTAATTGATTCATGTGGAACCGATGTACATGATTAAATCATGTAAATCCAACACACCATTTTATTCAGTGCAGTATAGTTTTATAAAATTAGAATACATAGAAATCTGTAAAATAATTCGTTAGATCGTTAAATGTTTAAGTTGTATAGACCCCAATAAAACATATTTTTCAAGTTGCCAGACGAGATTAAATATATTGCTGTCCATTTAAAATGAAGATAAACTTTTATTTGTGTTTTTCAAGATAATATAAACATTATAAAATATCTATACAGATACTCATTTGCTATTGTGGTATGAATAATAAAACTTCTTTTGAAAGTACGTTGCCCTTTTTGACACCTGTGTTCATCAACGTTCAGTAAAGATTCAAGTTGCCTTGCCATCCCATAAATCATTTTGTAGATCCGCCCCTGGGTTGGAGCTGAACTCTGCAGGAAAGGGGAACTCGAGGGCCAGAGTTGAGAACCCCTGCCATAGGGGTAGTTCCTTTAATGATTTGATGTGTTGCCATTCTCTGATTGCTCAACATGATGAATCAGGTCTGTTTGGAACACAATGATTTTATAGACATCACTTTCAGAAGGACGACTAGAGGAAGTCAAGATGTGTGAGTGACTAAGAATTTGCTTATGACAGTCATGGGATTGGAATGCTTTTATTTACATAATATTTGCTATTTGTGATTACTTTTTTAGAAATTATATTTTTTTGCTGTCAGTCATCTTTCTAGTTGAGTCAATCACATTTAAGAGGAAACATTTATTTTAAAGGAACACTCCACTATTTTTGAAAATATAAAATAATGGGATGCAGTGGTGTAAAGCACGCTGCCACTGGACTCTAGAGCAGTGGAGACGTGTTCTCTGGAGTGACCAATCATGCTTCTCTGTCTGGCAAACCAATGGACAAGTCTGGTTTTGGCGGATGTCTGGAGAATGGTACTTGCCTGACTGCATTGTGCCACGTGTAAAGTTTGTTGAAGGGGGGATTATGGTGTGGGGTTGTTTTTCAGGGGTTGGGCTTGGCCCCTTAGTTCCAGTGAAAGGAACTCTTAATGCTTCAACATACCAAGTCATTTGGTCAAAAATTCCCATAAACACACTCCTAAAACTTTTGGAAAGCCTTCCTTGAAGAGTTGAAGCTGTTATAGATGCAAAGGGTGGGCCAACTCCATAATAAACCCTACGGATTAAGAATGGGATGTAATTAAAGTTAATGTGCATTTAAAGGCAGGCGTCCCAAAACTTTTGACAATATAGTATATGTACATGGTTTAATATTTAGACCACTTCTATTATTGATTGCTATCAGGATGTTAAGAGAGTTTCAACCAGTATACCAAAAAGTGTTTATAAAATAAATTGCCTACCCTACCTTTAAATAGTGAGAAGTAATAGAAGTGAATATGAACAGCTGCGTGAAACTAATTAAGAAACAAGGAAACTACCTAGAGAACACAGGAAAACAAGAACAGGGAAACTAGAACCAAAACAGAACATACGTTACATTTAGCAACTTTTTTTTTGCACTAAAATAAATATTTTAAATATTTGTATAAATATTTTGTAAGTTGTATTACATTATATATTTTTTCTATGTGAAAGGCACCATTTTATGGATTCTGACATGGACTATGAGAGACCAAATGTCGAGACTATCAAGTGTGTGGTGGTTGGGGACAACGCAGTTGGAAAGACCCGGCTCATCTGTGCCCGGGCCTGCAATGCGACGCTTACACAGTACCAGCTACTTGCCACACATGTGCCCACCGTCTGGGCAATAGATCAGTACAGAGTCTGCCAGGAGGTGAGGAATGCCTAATGTCATATTCTTGTTCATTCAAAGAATGGAAGGTTGATGAAAAACGTGATGGATGCTACTATAATCTATAATTTCCATGATAAATTATCTGATAAAATATTTTTAAATGTGTTGTACGCAGTTTCGCGGGTAAATCTCCATGCATGTGATAGGTGTGTCTTTCCAACCAGGTTCTAGAAAGGTCCAGGGATGTGGTGGATGATGTCAGTGTGTCCTTGCGTCTCTGGGACACTTTTGGTGACCATCACAAGGACCGCAGATTTGCGTATGGCAGGTGAACTTGGATCATTATCTCTCTACTTCATACTAAATGAAGTATACTAATTTATAAATTATTAGGGATATTTTTATTGTTGTTCGTATTATTTGCATGTTATACATATTTTGTGAGAATACTAGACAAACCGACTATGTGGAATATAAAAGAAAAAACTTTTTACAACAGTACCTTTGTTAAAACATTCATTTTTGACCACAAACGTGTGAAATTGTCACATTCTACAGAACTGTATCAGATTCAACTTTGCTCTCACTGATAAGCTCATAGTATACTGTGCAGAAGTCAAAGGTGACCCGAAAAAGGTTATCCAGCAACCTAAAGAATTTTTTGTTGTATAAGTTAATGAGTTGTCTCTGGTTTGCTAACAGGTCTGATGTGGTGGTGTTGTGTTTCTCCATTGCAAACCCAAACTCACTCCACCATGTGAGGACGATGTGGTACCCTGAGATCAAGCATTTCTGTCCCAGAGCTCCTGTTATCCTAGTGGGCTGCCAGCTAGACCTGCGGTACGCTGACTTGGAGGCAGTGAACAGAGCTCGCCGCCCACTGGCCAGGTAAATTACCATGGAAATTCTGCAACTGTTGGTAGCTGTCAATGCTAGAAATGTTACGGTTGTATGTTGTAAACCAGGGGTGTCCAATCCTGCACCTGTGGGGCCAAAGCACACCTGCCTGAAAGTTTATTGGGATCCTAAAGACCTTAATTAGCTGGCTTAGGTGTGTCAAAGACTATAGATATACATAGGCCCTGTCCCAAATGGCACCCTAACCTGTCCCAACCTGGTCTTCCTACGAGTCCGCACTTTCATGACGTAACAGCACTTTGACTGTCGGGAAGAAGTCCGGACCAGTGCGGGCTCGGCAGAAGTGCGCATCCAGGGCACATATAGACCGCAAAGGGGGCACATGCGAGCACCCTTCCGAGACCTAAAATGACAAATGGGACACCCTACGGTCTCGTGGACTTAACGGACACGCGCACGCGGCAGCCATTGTTAGTCCACAAGACTGAAAGTGCATATGAAGTATGCCATTTGGGACAGGGCCAAAGACTCATTCCTATTACTAATGAATGGGAGAAACCACAAGCTGCAATAATGTGGAATACGTCCCGCCTTCTAAATAAAAGAGCCAATCACTGCATGGTAAAGTCATTGTGTCACTGCAGCTGCTGTTAGAAGCTCCGGTTCCCATAGAATCCTGAGACTCGCGCTTTGGACTACATATTGGTATGCTTTGTAGTGCTATTTGAGCATAAGAAACAACATTTATGGGACAATTCATGTTTTTGTTGCTGATTTGAAATATGTTATTTAATTATGAGTTTGACAAGCAGTTTTTGAGATTTCAGGATTCCCCCATTCAAATAGATAGGATGCTTGAAATAGCTGCCCGGAGGCTTTACAAATATGGCCACTGAGTGAACAGATTTTCCTTGAAAGGGACTTTGGGTGTGTTTAATTAGGATTGGAGCAAACTCTGTAGGACAGTGGCCTGCAGGAGCAGGACTGGACACCCCAGTTGTAAACCTATGTCCCCATCAGTTCTACAGACTACCATTTCTGTAACAATATTTTGTAGTTCTTCACTACAAAAAACAAAAAACACAATTCTGTCACCATATACTCACCTAGACTGGGTAAACCCAGCCTGATCTGCCGGCGTTTTGATATCGCGCTGCAACCTGAAACCTGTACATTAATTTCTACTGCTTCTGTTACACTTTTGCGGGAACCAATCACAGACTGGCTTATCCACCTGGCGCGCTATTGGCGGGTTTAACACGATGACGGATATAGAGAAGCGATGGGTCGTTGCCCGTTGATCATGCCTCTTGTCTGATTGGTTGAAGGATTATCCATTTGCATACATAGTCATTTGAACTATGCTCGTTTATCACGCCTCTTGTGCAGTAGAAAATACAGAGCAGACTCCCCAGACCAAAGTTCAATATTAAATTGAGCTTGGTCTGATGATAGTCAGAGAAATACTCACCCTCACGTTGTTCTGAACTTGTGCGATCCTTCTTGACTCATTGCTGTATATTCAAGTGAACGTGTAAGTTTGAGAGCAGTGTTGGAGGGGAATATTTTCAGTGAATAATGACTTAAATTTCAATCAGTTCCTCATGCAACACTATTGGATAACTTCAAAATATTGTGCATGAGCTGCATGGAATGATGAGATGGTACTTTAATGGTGCTAATATTTGACTTCCAGGGGTGTCCAATTTTGCTCCTGAAGGGCGACTTCCCTGCAGAGTTCAGCTCCAACCGTAATTAAACACACCTGAACCAGCAAATCAAGATCTTCAGACTAACTGGCTGAAAAATGCTGCCTCAGTGGGTAGGATAGAGAGGTAGGGAGGCAACAAGGCACATCCGAATCCAGGGATCGCGCCACATCCTGTCCACTAAGATACCTTCATTGGATTGATTGTTGAAGGCAGTATAGATGTATCTTTCGTGGCAGTTGAGCTAAAAAACTAATGTCTGAAAGTTGCAGTTGGTGGTCAGTTTGTGTGTAAATGTACTTTTTTCACCAACGCTTGATGTCATTTCTAGCGAGAAATTTGTATTGGAGTCATTATTTGCTTAGTTATCACTAAAGCTTTCTCTATTTTGTTGTAAATCATCAAACCGTTATGCTGCCTCAGATGCCTGTCTAAAATCAGTTTGGGAGGTACCTCTATGCGCCAATGCAGCTAAAAGCTCGGGCAGATGACGTATAGCCTCGCTGCCCTATCAGACAATGACTTTGCAGGCAGCATTGGCGCATGAAGGTAGGCTACCTTGCAAAACTGATTTCGGACAGGCTTCTGAGGCTGCATAACGATCTAATGATCTACAACAAAATAGAAAGAGTTTTGGTGATAACTAAGCGAATATTTAATTACTACAATATTAATTTCTTGCTAGAAATGAAACCAAAAGTAAAAAAAAACTATACAAACTGTATAACTGAAATGAAACACAAACTGCAACTATATAGTGGGATATCAGAGTACGAGAAGGATGCATCTGTGCTACTTTCAAAAATCAGTCAGATGAAGGTATTTCAGTAGACAGGATGTGACACGATAATTGCATTCGGATGTTCCTAGTTGCCTTCTTGCCTATGTATGCTGCCTGCGGAGGCTGCATTTTTGAGCTTTTGGACAGCCACTAGAAACGTTCATGCAGCTGTGTGGGAGTAGGAGCAGTTTTGAACACCCCTAACCTATTCACTTTCATTGTACATTAAAGAGTAAGTCTTTTGGTTTTCTCACAGGTTTGGAATGACATGAGGGTGGTAAATGGTGACAGAACTTTCATTTTGGGGAGTGCTAGTCTTTTAGTATTATGATACAATGCTATTTTTTGTTTCAGACCCATCAAATCCAATGAGATATTGCCACCAGAGAAAGGTCGTGAGGTGGCTAAAGAACTAGGCGTCCCTTATTATGAGACCAGCATAGTTGCTCAGTTCGGGGTTAAGGACGTTTTCGACAATGCCATCCGTGCAGCCCTCATTTCCCGCCGTCATCTACAGTTCTGGAAGTCGCATTTACGTAACGTTCAAAGGCCTCTCCTCCAAGCCCCCTTCCTTCCCCCTAAACCCCCTCCACCCATTATAACCGTTCCCGCCGCTCCCAGTAACATAGAAGAGCACCCTAGCCGCCTGTTGGAGGACCCGCTCTGCGCTGACGTCATCTTAGTCCTCCAGGAACGGCAGAGGATCTTCGCACATCGCATTTACCTTGCCACATCCTCCTCCAAGTTCTACGATCTCTTCTTGACTGAACTTCGAGGTTCTGAGGGGACCGAACGGGAGCGAGAACGACCCCGAGGACCACCACTTTCTGGCCGCGATTTGCTGATGCGCGCAGCTAGTTTTGACGTTTGTGAAAGTAGCGACGACGGAGATAGAGCAAACTTGCGTGCTTGCACCAGTGATGGAACTCTAAAAGGCGACGGAGATCGCCGTGGTCGTCTGCTCCCTGCCTTGAGTCGTGCTTTCATTAACATCCAAGAAGAGTTGGTGGATGACCCCGTCACCTTCAACCCTAGAAAAATGACTGTTGTGCACATGGACCCTTCAATGCAACCCGGTCCCTTCCGATCCGTGTTGCGGTACCTGTACACAGGTAAACTAGATGAGCGGGAGAAAGAGCTAATGCAGGTGGCTCACATCGCAGAGCTGCTGGAAGTGTTTGACCTGCGTATGATGGTGGCTAACATCCTGAACGACGAGGCCTTCATGAATCAGGAGATCACCAAGGCCTTTCACGTGAGACGCACAAATCGAGTGAAAGAATGTCTGGCCAAGGGGACCTTCTCTGGTGAGAGGCATGTGAACTGTATGTATGCTTGGTAGTTATTAGGAATGTGCTTGAACAATAGTCAAGTCATCCAAAAAGCTACTTTTTGGTTAATAAGGCGGACTAGGGCACTGATATAGTTTGCCATTATTGTTTTACATTAAATTAACAGTACATTAACAGTACAGCAGTACTCCTGAGCACAAGTCCACCTTCGGTGTTGTGTAGGATAGGCAGGGTTTTTTTTTGTGTATTTTTATTTCCTGACGCTCTGCAGGCTCTTTTATTGTAAGTGACAGTGTAAGCTAGAGGTCGACCAATAGTGGATTTTACCGATACCGATAACTAGGCCGTAGTGATAACCGATTACGTTTTTTAAATGGATACTGGATAAAAAACAAACATAACACTCCAAGTAAAACGGTGCTGAACTTTATAAAAAAAACACAAAAAAAACATGAAAATGTGCAAAATTAAATAATATAAACATTAATATATTAAAATGAGAAATTCAACAGAACAAATTCTACAGAAAATGATTTAAACATTAAAATATTAGGGGTCAAATGTATGATTTTTTATTTAGCTATAACCCAGAAACATATATGTACATTTCATTTATGTAACACTTTTCAAGTCCCATTTGTTAACATAAGTGTATTATGAGCTAATAATGTATTAGCTTACATGAACTGTATGCATTATGCAATATACATTTTTACAGCATGTATTCATATGTGAGCAATACAATTGTACCTTAATCATTCATGTTAGTTCATAGTGCTTGGGCGTCGGAACCATTGAATGTGGGGGGACAAGACCCACCCACTTTTTACGATCAATGATATTGGACACACTCACTTTTATCGACTTTTATTCAGCGCATGTCTGTTTACCTACCCCTAACACTTATTATTAAACACATGTTAGACGCTTTATTTCCACTTTTCTAATATTTTCTTAATTTTTATTGAAAATAAAGGCCTTTCCGATCTGATATGTGATGGGAAAAGGGAGTAGAGTGAGTTCGGCAAAAGGCAGATTCGAACCTCGGGTCAATTTGCGTCAAAACTGGATGTCATGCGTATTATCCCTACACTATTACCGCCCTCAATGATACATTTCCGTAATTTTGTACTTAATGTAAATGGCATATACTCTAGTAAAGTTTTTCTGAGAGAAAACCCATCCACGTTTTTTTTTTGCTTGGTACATTATGGTACATTAAAATTGTCAAAATATTATTCATTAAGTTGCTTAAAGGGTTAGTTCACCCAAGAATGAAAATTCTGTCATTAATTACTCACCCTCATGTCGTTCCAAACCCATAAGACCTTCGTTCATCTTCAGAACACAAAAGATATTTTTGATGAAATCCGAGAGCTCTCTGACCCCTCCATAGACAGCAACACAATGACCACTTTCAAGGCCCAGAAAGGTAGTAAAGACATTGTTAAAATCATTGATGTGACTCCAGTGGTTCATCCTTAAAGTTATGAAACAACGAGAATACTTTTTGTGCGCAAAAACAAACTCACCCTCACACTCTGGGCCACCACCACCCGGGTGGCCTTTGGAAAACAGTGAATAGTGATTGACGTGCATTTAAGCAGGTAAATACAGGAGAAATGTGGCAAAGTCACTTTGATGTGCCACACTTCCTGCTGCCAGCAGGTGGCGCTTTGACTATAACCGAATATTGCCATGTAGATGTCTTCAGGTTATGACTATTATCAAATGTGTAAAGTTTGGGGCAGATCAGACATACATTTTCATCACTTCTGACACATGTGCAAAGTTTCATGAGTTTTCGAGCATGTGTAGGCCCTCAAAAATGCGATTCATTTATTCAGAATAATATACAGAGCAATTCCAATAGGGTCCTCACACCATCGGCCCTAGTAACAACTTTATTTAACAATCTTTTGTGCCAGTCTCTTACGTTATTCACATAAGCACCACAAAACGCATGCATGTGATTATGGGATTGTGGGATCGTGCTTGGCCAATAATAGTGAGCCTGCGTTTTGCCGTTAAACCTGGAAGTGCTGTACTTTGTGAATATCCCTACAAAATGAAAAGCAGAGAAGAAATTGTTCACACACAAAAAGTATTCTCGTCGCTTCATAACATTAATGTTGAGGGGTCAGAGAGCTCTCTGATTTAATCAAAAATATCTTCATTTGTGTTCTGAATATTTGTTTTCACAATATTGGAGCGACATGAGGGTGAGTAATGGTAATTTTTGGGTGAACTATCCCTTTAATTTTTTATATCACCAGCTAAATGATCACAATTATTTAATGAATATTCAATATCACCCAGTCCTAAAAATCTGTAGGTCTCTGTTTGTTTGTGAGGACTGTGATTAGCTTTTTTAGCTTATATTCGTCAGCTACACTAACTGTGCACAGAATTAAGACAACCCAGCGACTAGTTTTGCTGTCCCTTTGCCTTTTTCTTGCAAATGTCCCTATTTATCACCCCAACCTTCCTGTGTCATGTAGGACAATACTGTCAGCTGCATATTAAAAAGCAAACTTCTGCGTTTTTGGTATCTGCACACATTGGGTGTACAGTGTCCATCCTAGCGGAAGGTCAAACAGTATTTTTTTCAAATAACCAAAGCAAATTTGTGAGATGGGCTCACGCAGAATGTCCCATCGAGCTATTTTCCCCTCTACTTCAGCTTAATTTTTCACCCCCATAGAGAAAAAACAAGACCCCATATTTTGTCAGCTGGCTTTCGGTTTCATAATCAGTGCTCTTCTGGTAGTGATAACCGGTGTGGACATATTGTGTTTTTCAGCACTCTCAGGGTTTGGAGGACATCAAGCTGTCTTGTAAAGCTGACTGAGCTTTTCCCTCTTTTATCATAAACACTGAGCATTTCTATTTAGTTATACTTGACTTTAGCACTATGTGAGCTTTAGTGGAGTGTAATATTGAGCCACTGTCACAAAGTGCCTTTTAAGTTGTCAAGATGATTTGGTCAAGTAGCCTATTGGTCAAATATTTTTGTCGACCAGAGAGTGAAGCATGTTTATATGATATATATATATATATGATATGCCATTATAATAGTGATTTGAAAAGCTACAGAAGGTCTTCTGTCCTGTGCTACAGATGTGGTGTTCAGGTTGGATGATGGCACCATTATGGCCCATAAACCACTGCTCATCTCAAGCTGTGATTGGATGTCAGCCATGTTTGGTGGACCATTTGTGGAGAGTTGCACAAAAGAGGTAAAGAACATAAACTTGATGATTTCATCCAGCTCGATTGCTGCTGTCTATTAAGCAAACGTAGGACAAAAAAAATACTTAGACATTGAGAAGATGGAGTGCTCATGTGATGCTCTCAGACTTTTGGACCCCACTGTATGTCAGAATGTTAGCAAACATAAATGATCTACAGAAAGCTTCTAGTTGGACTGAACTAGTTGATGAACACAGCTGATTCCTATCATATCTCTCTTGCATGTTACTTTAAAACTGAGGTTTTAAACCACCCCCCACCCAAAAAAAGAGGCTTTGAGATTGTTGCTGTGTTTTGTCAGGTGCTGTTTCCTAACACTACGCGAAGCTGCATGCGTGCTGTGCTGGAGTATCTCTATACTGGCCACTTCTGCTCTCGCTCAGATCTGGATGCCATGGAACTCATTGTACTTGCAAACCGTCTCTGTCTGCCCCACCTGGTTGCACTGACAGGTACACAAATAAACCCACATACACACTGATTTTGGTAATAATGCACATAGCAGCCTGAGTCTGATCTCCACAGCATTTTTTAAATCTTTGTTAACAGTAGTTAATAAAAATACATTGTTCACTGTTAGTTCATATCAGCTCTGGTTCATTAAATAATGTGGTTACACTTTATTTTAAGGTGTCCTTGTTACAGTGCTGATTAATATGAATGGTTACACTTTATTTCGATTGTCTATTTTAGACATTCTACTTACTAAAAGCAACTTTGCAACTACATGTCAACTACAGTGCTGCTTGAAGGTTTGTGAACCCCTTGCAGAATTTTTGAAGGTGTGAATAATTTTAAAAAAATAAGAGGGATCATACAAAATGCATGCTATTTTTTATTTAGTACTGTCCTGAGTAAGTAGTACATACAATACATGTAGTCCACAATACAAAACAGCTGAATTTATAAAAACGACCCGGTTCAAAAGTTTATGAACCATTGATTCTTAATACTGTGTGTCCTTACCTGGATGATCCACTGCTGTTTTTTTTTTTTTGTGATGGTTGTTCTTGAGTCCCTTGTTTGTCCTGAGCAGTTAAACTGCCCAATGTTCTTCAGAAAAATCCTCCAGGTCCCAAAAACTCCTGCATGTTTTGCATTTTTTAACCCTCTCCATCAGTGACTATATGATTTTGAGATCCATCTTTTCACACTGAGGACAATTGAGGGATTCAAACAACTATAGAAAAGGTTCAAACATTCACTGATGCTCAAGAAAGAAACCCGATGCATTAAAGGTGCAGTGTGTAATATTTATGAGGACTATTGACAGAAATGCAATATAATATACATAACTATGTTTTCAGTGGTGAATAAATACCGTACATAATGTACTGTTATGTTTTTATTCGTTAAGAGCCATTTCTATCTACATACACCATGGGTCCCCTTACAGTTATATCGCCATTTTGCGCCGCCATGTTTCTACAGTAGCCCTAAACGGACAAACTGCTCTACAGAGCGCTAGCTACTCCCTGCTTCTCCGACGACTGTCGGCCACGGTAGCTTCTCTACGTGCTTTGAAAGGAAGGGGTGATCGGTTGGCAGCCTCACCGCTAGATGCCGCTAAAATAACAAGTCAAGAGGACCTGGAGGATTTTTCTGAAGAACATTGGGCAGTTTAACTGCTCAGGACAAACAAGGGACTCAAGAACAACCATCACAAAACAAAAAAACAGCCATGGATCAAAATTTACTTAATTTACTTACCCTAACCTAACAGGATACTAACAGTCTACTAATAGGCTACTCTACTGGGAGTTAGCTGACATGTAGTTGCAAAGTTCCTTATAGTTATTAGAATAAGTAAGTGGGCCATCGAAATAAAGTATAACCATATTAATTAACAACATGTACAGCACTTACTCTAGGGTTAAGGTTAGTATTAGGGATTGGTTTAGGATTAAATACATGTACTTGTTATGCATAATTTACTGTTATATTACTATAGTAAATACATGTAACATGTAACAAGGACACTGTAAAATAAAGTGTTAGCAATATTGCTAACAGATACAACTTTTGATCTGAATAATGTGATAGTAAATGCCGTTTGCTAACATTAGCTAAAGGGATAGTTCACCCAAAAATGAAAATGACCCCATGATTTACTAATTGAAGTAATATTAAAAAATGTCCTGGCTCTTCCAAGATTTATAATGGCAGTGAATGGCAGCCCAAAATTTGGAGCCCAAAAAAGTGCATCGACACAGCTCCAGGGGGTCAATAAAGAAAAATATCCATATTTAAAACTTTATAAAGTAAAATATTTCATTTCTAGCTTTACTTTATAATGTGTTAAATATGGTTATTTTTTCTTTCACAAACCCATTGATTCGCTTCAGCAGCAGTAAGCCGCGTGGAGTACTTTTATAATGGATGATGCACTTTTTTGGGCTTCAAATTTTGGGCTGCCATTCACTGCCATTATGAAGCTTGGAAGAGCCAGGACATTTTTTAATATATCTCCAATTATTAAATCATGGGGTCATTTTCATTTTTGGGTGAACTACCCCTTTAACTAATTTAGTTAACTAATGTTAGCAAACGGAACATTAACTATTGCAAACAAATTGTTTCGTTATTTATTAAAAAAGGAAATAAAAAACACAAACCAAAAAATAATTTGGACATATTCCATTGTTTTTATGAGTGTTGTGTGTCTGTCGTAGAGCTGTACACTGTGACGGTACTGACCGAGGCTGCTATGATGGGAGCTGATATAGATGGAGATGTTCTGCTTTACCTGGACATGGCCCAAGTAAGTGAAAAAACACAAGCACGCACGCGTGTGTGACACACACACACACAATCTTACTCTGTGGTATTGTTTCCTTAATCCTTACTTTCCTACCTGTTGTTACAAATAGCTCTTAAAGACTTAAATATACTGTATTTAATCATATGAAATGTGCATTTCTCTATATGAAAACCAAGATATTTAAATAATAAAATATAGCTAAAATAATAATTTTTAAAACCTTATAAACAGCTTATAATAGAAACAAAACACACAAACTTTATACAACAAATAATCAACTTAAAACTTACCACAAAAACGGTTGACTCATTTTATCATGGCTTTCCTGCAGAAATAACTCCATAATATCCCTGAAAACAAAATTAATACACTGTAAAAAAAAAAAATAGGTCTCCAATTGAAAATTTTCTAGTGACTGATCACATCTAAATTTTTCAGTTGGCCAAATTGAATTTCTGTGAATTGATGCAATTTAATTCACAGAAATTCAGTTTGGCCAACTAAAAAAATTCGATGTGATCAGTCACTAGAACATTTTCAATTGGAGACCTATTTTTTTGGTTATTTGAATTGGAGACCTGATTTTTTTTTTTACAGTGTAGGATTCATATTAATAATATCTCTACTGTGACCAATGCAAAAAAAAGCACACACACACACACAAAAAAAACCCACTTAATGTGCACTCCTAATTTATATTCATAAATATAATGAAAACACTTAATATATAAATTAGCTCACATCATGATATAAATATTACAGGCAACTCACTGTATTCCACATCATGCTTGTCATGCGGGTCTGCAGCTGGGTACAGTATATCACGGCTGACTGGGTTTATTGAATGGCTTTTTACCAAATAAATGTATAAACATGAAATATTGCTTTCAATTAAAATCAAGTATTCCAGAGAGATTGTGTAAAAAAGTTATATTTGATTATTATAAATTGACATGAATAAAGCATCTATGGTTTAGGAGTGGTAAGGGGTCCAAGAGGGGTAGCGTTTCAAAATCTGTGATTTTCTCCCTAGTGTTTTCATCTTTGTGATTGTTCCCATTAGTTCCACTGTTCTCATCAGATGACTGATTGGTGCCTTCACCACATCTGCACCAACTACAACAGAGTCTGTCGCAAATTCCCTCGTGACATGAAGGCCAAATCTACAGGTAATTCAACAGCCTTCAGATCGGTATAACTGCCACATCTTTAAATATTACATTTAATTTAACTTTAAAATTAATATTGAGATACGACATTAAATAAATAATGGAATAATGGATCTCAGCAAATAATGGCTTTTTAACTGTTTGTTTGTTTCAAGGTATAATCTTGAAATATATTCCTAATATTGTACAAAATTTGTATATTTAATAAATAATTTATATTGTATACACTTGTATACACTAAGAAAGAGGTCAGTAAAAATGTTTTGGAAAGAAATGCATATTTTTTTCTTCAGAAAGGGTGCATTAAATTGATCAAAATTGACAGTAAAGACTATTACATTTTTAAATTGTTAGATTTCTTTCGAAATACTGTAAATTATGAGAATTCATCGGAGAATACTGAAAGAATTTCACACTTTAAAAAAAATATTAAATGGCACAACTGTTCTCTATCTGTTAGTCACCTCGACACGGTGCTGATGACTCTAGGGATCATACTTGGGAACCCCAATCACCTCTGATAGTTTGAGAAAAGGCCAATGAAAATTGGCAAGTGGAATTTGCATGTGCCACTCCCCCGGACATATGGGTATAAAAGGAGCCTAGTGAAGTGTCATCTATACACGACCTCATTCCAACCTCGTTTGAGAAGGATTGCTGGTGTTACGGCACAGTAACTGAAATTACAAATTGAAAATACGCACAATGGAAACGTGTCAATTTCACAAAAACTCACATTTATTGCAAAAAAGTTTTTAAGCTCGCAATTTGAAAAAGAAACTGCAATGGACACAAGTCATTTTTTTGCATTTACAGGTCACCTGGCATACTTAAAAGTGGATCATCTTTTACAGGTGACGTTGTGTGTTTGAACAGAAGACGAGACAGAGTTCTTTATTAAACTCATAAAAGACGATGCCACATTATCATGAAGATCTTGAAGCAGATATGAGGGAGAAACACACACACACACACACCCCATACGCTCAAGTGTAAGAGGCTTTCCTTGCCATTAATGCTTGGATGACACACCTACGTCTCCTTCCATTAAAAATAATGGCCAGTGCGGTGGATGGTATATACATAAAGCTGCCAACATATGTGGCATAATTTTTGGAATGACTTATCGCGAGAGGAAAAAAAGTAGTTTTAATCACATAACATCGGTTAAAGTCCCTGTAAAGTCAAAACTAAACATGTGTTCTGAGTTTCTCACACCACAGATAAATGTGTTATTAACCACCCAGCCAAATTTGAATAATTAAAAAATCCGGCAAGTACATAAAATAGCTTATCAAAAACTTGAAAAAATGAGCAGCATTCTCTGCTCTCAAACGCTGGGGGTGTGTCCGCTGTCGGCGCCGAAACCACGCCCACTCACGGGAAAGCTGCCGTGGCACACAAGACAACACTCACTGATCACGACCGTCTATGATCACGATGCACCAGATGTTGGCGGGACGGGAGGACTAAGGCCGGGGCGGGTGATAGTTGGTTCTGCAGCGGATTATCAGTGAATCCCAGTTGTCTCCGGTGAAAGTTTGTAAAACGATCCGGTGTATTGACACTGCAGACTCAGAGGCAGGTGTTGGTGGTTATCCTCAGCTCTCCATCAAGATGGCTGTTCACAAAATTAATCCACCTCTTCTTGATCATCGTGTTTGTTTTGTAAGCTGTTTTGTAAGTTGTAGACTATAGTAACTAACAGTACTGACAGTAACTCGCGATCGAGTGGGCAAACTGATGCGAATGTGCTCTAGTTATGATCGTGTTAGGGGAGGAGCCAGGCTCGGTGGCTCCAGTGCGTCATCGAGCCACTGTTTTAGCCCTGCCCAGAAAATCCTGAACACAGCAACGTTGAAAAACTGTTTAACGGTCTAACTTCTGAATTCAGTACTACATAGTTCACAGTACATCAATACATTTCTAACATTTATAATGTGTTTAGAAAAAAATCTCAGAATTGCCTTTACAGGGACTTTAATGGAAACATTGTCATTTCACAATAGGTTTTATCAACATTTAGAAAATATCGCAAAAGTTTTGCAGTTAAATCTGTAATGGAAACGCGACTAGAGAGCATCTTTTTAAAGAGGCCTTTCCTCCTGTGTGTTTTTGGGTGCAGTCGAAATCTCATCCTTGGATGGCCACAATCTTTTTCTCACATTTTTTTGTCGCACACAAGCAGAGACAGCGTTCGTGGAGGGTTCATGTCCTCACTGTGACCATGACCATGGCAATGCTGTGATCAAGACACTGTTTTCTAGTAAAAGGAGTCACCTCAGCTGCCCTCGTCCCGGTTCTTCTGCAATGCACAAGGCTGCGCTGGCTAGCGCTCAGGGTGATCTGAGGGCAACAAAAGGAGCATGCCACCACCTGGCAGAATTGTCCTAGACTCCTGCCCAGGGCCTGTAAATTTACTTTGTCTCTAATGCAGAAGGCTTACAGTGCCGCTTGCACCTTGCATGCCATGGCCATCCTGCAGGTCCATCAGGCCAAGGCACTTAAAGATCTGCACGAGGGTACTGAGCCGGGATTGATGCAAGAACTGTATTTGGCAACTGAATTTGCTCTGCGTGGGCTCTTGGCCAGACGATGTCTTCTATAGTATACCAGGAGTGCCATCTCTGTCTGGACCTGGCTTAGATACGGGACTCAGATAAAATTCCCCATCTCTCAGGGTGGCCACTTTAGCGACACTGTCAAGGACTTTGCTCTGCGTGGGCTCTCGGCCAGACGATGTCTACTATAGTATACCAGGAGTGCCATCTCTGTCTGGACCTGGCTTAGATACGGGACTCAGATAAAATTCCCCATCTCTCAGGGTGGCCACTTTAGCGACACTGTCAAGGACTTTGCTCTGCGTGGGCTCTCGGCCAGACGATGTCTACTATAGTATACCAGGAGTGCCATCTCTGTCTGGACCTGGCTTAGATACGGGACTCAGATAAAATTCCCCATCTCTCAGGGTGGCCACTTTAGCGACACTGTCAAGGACTTTGCCCAGCAGTTCTCGGCAGTAAAGAAGCAGATGGAGACCATTAAACACATCTTGCCTATGTGCGATTCAGGGCGCCAAGGCCCTGTACCACAATTGCACTTTGCCAAGGGCATTCACCTGCAGCTGCAACACCTCCTCTACTGCAGATCGAGCCTACAGCCTGGCCGCAGCGTTGAGCTGCCCGCAGGAAGGCCCATTTTATCAGGTGAGTGCCAAGAACCCGAAGAAGGCTTTGAAGTCCTTGAGATAGGCGACCCAGAGATGATGGGAGCTGGACCAAAATTTTAAAAGAAAGAGCAGTTTCCTTATTCTCAGCCCTGAGCAGCTCTTAGGCTGTCTCCAAAACAGAGGATGGCCCACTGGATTTGCATATTATGCATATATTCCCTCATTTGCATATAGTGCCTTTTCCCTCCCTGAGATGATAACGTGCGCTTCTTTGTCCATGTGAGTTCCCTGGGCCGGCGAACACTGGATGTATCTTACTTTTCAGCACCCTGCGGCAGACAAATTCGGTGGAGGAGTTCAATGCCAGGCCCAGTACTCGTAATGCATGCCACTTCAGGTCAGCCCGTGTATTGGAGCGAAGTGCTCCTTAAGTAGTAATTCCCTCATGGTAATTCCATATGAAGTGTCCTCCATGATATGTGTCTTCCCCTAGGTATAGCTCCATCTCTGCCGCCAGTCACTGTGCTTGTAGAAGTTTCTCCCTCTTCAGGTAAGACTTACCGCAGAGACTTCTTTCTATGTGTTGTACTTCCCAATGGGTAAGTCCATGTGATGTATTCGCCACATGTTAACCTCTCTTTGGGCAGCATGTGGTCTCTGTAATGTTTCTTTTCTGCATGGAAAAGGAAAACTTCCCCAGCGCTTCCTCGGATCTGCACAGCTGTGAATGTTCAAAAAAAGAAAAGAAAAGAAAAAATCGGAAAGGCTGAAGAGACCTATTCCCATGGTAGCAACCTATTCCCGGCTGAAGATACTTATTCTCTCTCTGTCCCTGCGTGGTACGAAGGACTACGCAGCTTATGTGGGGCGTTGGGTAGGTTACGGTGTTGCACATGGTGGCTTGCCAACATCTGCACCGCCAAAACCTCGTAACACCTTACAGCAGGGGTCTCAAACTCGCGGCCCGCAGGATGATATTTTGTGGCCCCCTTCTTGACATCAAAGTTTAGTGTTAGTGCGGCCCACGCGTTGCTCTGAAAAGCACCTTTTTGCTGAGTCGTTGCGTGTGTAGCGCTTGCCACGCTTGCCACACTTGCTGCCTCCTTCGTGTGTGTGTGTGTGTGAGAGAGAGAGAGAGAGAGAGAGAGAGAGAGAGAGAGAGAGAGTTGGCTCGCCCTCCCTCGTGCAGTATAATTGGTTGACACCGCGTGATTGACAGGAACAGACGAACAAAGCTGATCAGACAGTTGAAACAAATGTGGTCTAACAGCGCTCGTCAATGTCAAAATAATTGAGCTCGTGCACACTGCTCCGTCTTCACACACAGACGAGCGCGTCAATCTATCTCTTAATGCCGTTGGTGAGAGAGACTCTATTCTTTCGGGTGAAATCACAAAACAAAATGCAAACGTGTCCTTGGTCTTATTATACAATCATTAATGAAAATCTTTGATTTTAATGAAGAAAAACGAAATGAGGGCGGATTAGAACCCGGAACCTTTGACACGGTTGACAAAAATTCTACCACCAGACCACTAGGGAATTCGAAAGGGTTTGGCAGATCTATGTAGTTATTCACTTACTCATGCGAAGAATATCGGGACTAATAATATATTTGACACAAATAAATGCAAATATTTTTTACAAATAGTCCCAAAAAGATTATTTCCCAACTAGAATTAGACCTAGAATTTCACTGTTTTGTTTGACCTGGTTACGGCCTTGCTGTGAATTAGTCTATTATTTAAAATAAAATTATAATAATTAATTATTTCATATTACATGATTTAATTTCTATAGGCTATATTTAGTTCAAACTCAGAGGAACAGTTCATGTTCAGAAGAAACATTCATGTTGAAGAACTGTTAATAATAAAGATTGAGAAGATTGGATCAGTTGTGCTACTTTTTTTTTTTATGTGTAAAACTTGATGCGGCCCAGCCTGACCCAGAGTCTACCTGCAGGTAAAATGAGTTTGAGACCCCTGCCTTAAAGTATGTTACACCCATTGTGGCGTTTTCCCCGTGGGACCCCTAGTGTCAGTTATCGGCACCACGTCGAAGTGAATCACAGATAGGGAATGTCTCGGTTACTGTTGTAACCTCCTTTCCCTGATTGAGGGCAGGCACGTGCAGAGGGTGGGGCTTTGGGTGCTCGAGCCCCTGGCCTTTTTCAAAATGAATCAAAAGTGCCCCTCTCAGACAAATATCAATGATAATATCGTGGTCAATAAAACTAAATAAATGTGATTATTATAACATGACAATGTATACAATAGTAACGGACGGCTCAAAAGTCAGACAATTTCTGTTGAGGCATTCCTATAACGCGTTGCTATGGGTTGCGTGCGTTTTGATTGACAGCTGATTTTCCACTGTTCGGAAACGGCTCTCGAGCCAAATATGGTCCTGATGTAAAGGAGAGTGTGTGGCCTCGCGGGAAAAAAGTACACCAATATATTTTTTTTCATCCATAATTAGAGCTAATGTGTTGATTTAATTACACATCTATATATTATATATTTTAAAGTATTACACAATGCCCGTTTGTTAGTGTATAATACACCAACCAATCGTGATCTGGCAAAGCAAGTTCAAATTCCATTGGGCGATGTGAAGCGGTAATTTTCTGTTCTTATTCATAAATCGGTTGAAAATTACATGGACAGACGAACTAGCGTTTGTGGAACGATTTCCTGCGGTTTGTCTCATTTTTTTAATTGCATCACTGACAAAATGGATTTTAAATTACAACAAACAAATCACTGCACAAAACCACAGCAGCAAAAGTCGCATTAATGGTAAGTAGTGTTAAATTCACTTGTATTTATGTTTATTGATACACCGTTTACTATTTCATGAAACTATCAAAGTTAACAAAACCCAAGTGCCATCTACAGGTTACGTGAAAGGACTTTATTATATTAACGTTAACATTTTTTAATATTATGCAGCATTATGAAAGAAGTCTCTTATGTTCTTCAAGCCTGCATTTATTTGATAAAAAACAGCAATATTGTGAAATATATTAAAATAATGGTTTTCTATTTTAAAATAATTTAAAATATAATTTATTCCTGTGATCACAGCTGGATTTTCAGCATAGTGTCACATGATCATTCAGAAATCATTCTAATATGAGGATTTAATGTCAATGATGGAAACTGTGATACTCTTTTCAAGATTCTTTGATTAATAAAAAGTTAAAAAGAACATAATTTAATAATATTTCACAATATTAGGCTACTTTTTTCTGTATTTTTGATTAAATAAATGCAGGCTTGATGAGCATAAGGATATATATATATATATATATATATATATATATATATATATATATATATATATATATATATATATATATATATATATATATATATATATATATATATATATATATATATATATATATATATTTATTTTACATATTGCCCCTTTTTTACATTTGAGCCCCTGCCCCTGAAGAACTCTCTGCACGGCCCTGATTGAGGGAACAAGACCTGATGTTTCTTTTGCTACAATGCTGACACCACGTAACCGAGATGTTTTTTAACATGTTTCTTGAGCAGCAAATCAGCATTAGAATGATTTCTGAAGGACCATGTGACACTGAAGACTGGAGTAAAGATGCTGAAACTGCAGCTTTGCCATCACAGGAATAAATTACATTTTAAAATATATTCAAATAGAAAACAGTTATTTTAAATTGTATTAATATTTCACGATATTACTGTTTTTTTACTGTCAAATAAATGTTGAGTTTATTTATAGCGATTTAAAAATGTAAAAAGTGCTGTACACATAGAAAAACAGAGGCAATGGTAATTAGAAACACAGATAAAAATGAACATAGTTCAAGACAGAGCACTTCTAATAAGCTAAAAGGAACAGAAAATAAATAATTTTAAGACATTGAAGACTTGAACTCAGACAGAGAGGAAGTCGATCTGATATAAAGTGGGAGCTTGTTCCACAGTGTGGTGCCTGCCACTTCAAAAGCTTGGTTAGCCCTTGATTTTAGACGGGTTCTAGGTGTCTGAAGGAGAAGTTTCGTTTCAGATCTAAGACTTCTAGTGGGAGAATATAAATGGAGCAAGTAAGACAAATAAGAAGGTGCTAGATCATTTCAAGATTTATACAATTAATACAATTAATAAGTAATACAATTTTATATTCAATTCTGAAATTTGTCGGAAGCCAATGAAGGGATCTCAAAAGGGGAGTGGCATGATCAAATTTCCTTTTTCCCTTCAGGAATTTTGCCGCAGCATTTTGAACAACCTGCAACGTTTGGGATTTAGATATAAGAAAATAAAGGGAGTTGCAATAGTCCAGGCATGAGGTAACAAGAACATGGATCGCAGTCTCCGAGTGCAATTTTGCTAGAGAGTGAAGATAGAAAAAGCTAGATCCAATGACAATGGATAGATCTAGAGATCCAAGGTCAAAATCATGTCTTGGCCTGGTTTCTGAGGGGTCAAAAACAAGAACTTCTGATTTCTCTGAGTTTAAAAATAGGAAATTCTTGGCAAGCCAAGCTTTTACCTCCTCAAGACATGCTGTCAAACTGTCTAGAGCACTCTTATTTTTCTTTGACAAAGGCAAATAAATCTGCATGTTGTCAGCATAACAGTGAAATGAGCCAATGCAGTCTACGTAGGTGAGCATAAGAGGCTTCTTTCAAAAGCATTTTAAAAAATCTGACCACATACTAATGAATGGTAGTTTATAGTTTACATTTATCTTATTTTAGTCAAGTCAAGTCAAATTTTATTTCTATAGCACATTTAAAAGCAACAGAGTTATCTAAAGTGCTGTACAGTAAGAAAATGTGCAGATACAAGGCAGATACAAGGCAGATACAAAATATAAACACATTAGACCCAATACAATCCAAATAATAAATAAATATAAAAATCTACCAATATTGATCTAATCAAAAGCCAGAGAGAACAGATGAGATTTAAGAGCCGAAATTAAAGCTGGCTAATGAAGGAGCAGACCTCACATTGAAGGGCAGACTATTCCAGAGTTTAGGTGCTGCAGCAGAGAAGGCTGACCACCCTTAGTTTTAAAAAGCAAAGCATTTTGCATTGTGTTGGGCATCCCTTATCTCAATATTGAAATTTGTTTTGCATTAAGCAAGTATGGCGGTCTCATTCTGTTTTGCAGAAAACCAGGAGCACTTTGAGAAACATCGCTGGCCTCCCGTGTGGTATCTAAAGGAAGAAGATCACTATCAGCGGGCTCGTAAGGAGCGTGAAAAAGAAGATTACTTGTACCAGAAGCGTCAGTGTAAACGCAAGTGGCTTTTTTGGCATCTTCCGTCTACACCTTCTTCCAGTTCTCCGTCTTCTTCTGGTTCCTCTGCAGTCATCTGATTGGCCCTCAGGGCGCACAATCCACCTAACCCTAAATGTGGGATATAAACACATAACAAGGAATTATAGCCTTTTTCAACTCTACAAGATTACCTGTTTTCTGTTGAGCGAAATGCCCAAGCCCTGCTTTTAGCTGCTGAAGAACAAGCAAAAATTAAATAGGATAGAGAACGGAAGTCAAAGCAACACAAGTCTTTGACTAAAATCACTTTGTTGAGTTTCTCTACTTTACTGGTTGGATTCTCATCAAATCAGCTGTTGTGGCATCATTTCTTGCGTAGAATGCTGCTCAATTACCTGTGTAAAGACAATCTACACTCAGCATCGGTTTCCCAAATATAACCATCAAAATCTACATATCTTCATCTGTATAGAAAAATGGAAGGACTGCACATATTCATAACTTAAAATGTTAATAAGTGCTTTCCAGCTCTAAATGATAAGAACACAGGAACATTTTAGAGCAACCAGCAAACACGCCAAACATGAATTTCTCAGTGTTTTGGCAGTCTACATACAAACCACTTCAACAGACCGACGTTCTCAAGATTCAAATGGTGTTCACCGTTCAACATCTAAAGATATTATTAATGTGACATTTAAAGGTGGATGGATGTGGAGGGCCGCATGGGCCCCCACAGATATTATCTAGGGCATAATGTCAATTACCACTGAAAATAAAACACATTTACCATGGAAGTGCACAGAGCTAATAAACAATAAAATGCACACTGTATAAAGAAAGTATAGCCACAGGACTTAAAGGGATAGTTCACCCAAAAATGAAAATTAGCCCATGATTTACTCACCCTCAAGTCATCCTAGGTGTATATGACATTCTTTCAGACAAAATAAAATCGGAGTTATATTAAAAAAGTCCTGGCTAATCCAAGCTCTATAATTGCAGTAATAGTTGCTCTGTTTTTGAAGTCCATAAAAAATGCATCTGTTCGTCAAATAACGTGCTCCACATGGCTTTGGGGGGTTAATAAAGGCCTTCTGAAGCGAATCGATGCGTTTGTGTAAGAAAAATATACATATTTAAAACTTAATAAAGTAAAGTTCCGGGTGATCGCCTTCCGTGGAAAAAGTGTTGAAAGTGCCTCTCGCCATTCAAAATGCTTACGTCTGACGAGCGTAACTTGTAGCGTAAGCATTTTGAACTGCAGAGGCACTTTCAACACTTTCTCCATAAATTGAATACGGAAGGCGATCGGCCGAAACTTTACTTTATAAATGTTTAAATATGGATATTTTATTCGTCTGAAAGAATGTCATATACACCTAGGTTGACTTGAGGGTGAGTAAATCATGGGCTAATTTTCATTTTTTGGAAAAATGAAAAATCTGTCATCATTTACTCATCCTCAAATTGTTCCATACCTGTATGAATTTCTTTATTCTGCTGAACACACAAAAAATATATATTTTGAAGAATATGGGTAACCAAACAGTAGATGGGCGCCATTGACTTCCATAGTATGGAGGAAAAAGAAAATACTATGAAAGTCAATGTGGCCCATCAACTGTTTGTTTACCAACATTCTTCAAAATATATATTTTTTGTGCGTTCAGCAGAATAAAGAAATTAAAACAGGTTTGGAACAACACGAGGGGGAGTAAACGATGACGGAATTTTAATTTATAGGGTGAACTATCCCTTTAAGGTTGCGACGAAACGGAAGTAGATGATGTTTTCTACATCTGAGTGAAATTTATTATGCAGGGCGAGGACTTGGTTCTATCCATCGGTTGTTGATTGGATAGAGGCAGATCTGAGTGCGAACTTATGAATGCGGTTGTAAGAAAGGGGCGGGTTTAAGTGCGCTAAAATTTGAAAGACATTATTCGGCATTTATATACATTTACAAATACAGTTACAAAAGATTTCTATTTCAAATAAATGCTGTTTATTTGAACTTTCTATCCATTAAAAAAAGTATGTAAAAAATATTAAGCAGCACAACGGTTTTCAACATTAATAATAATATGTTTTCTTAAGCTTAGAATGATTTCTGAAGGATCATGTGACACTGAAGACTGGCGCTAAAAATTCAGCTTTGATCACAGGAATACATTACATTTTAAACTATATTAATATGAACACAAAATTATTTTATATTGTAATATTTCACAATTCCCACTGATCAAATAAGTGCAGCCATGGTGAGCGCATGAGACTTCCTTAAAAAAACTTACAGATGGTTGTGTATTTTCTGTGGTGATAAACATTATACCTGTTGATGGGGCTTAACATGTTTTGAACCCATTTTGCCACTTTATGTGCTTTTAGTCCTGCTCTTCAAGAATGTTCAGGCTGAATGTTACTGGTGCACAACAGACAAAAAGTTTGTTTTTCCTGCACACTGTGGTGTATATTTTTGGTTATTCGTTAGACTGAAGCAGTCTTTCCTCTTAATAATTGTAACCTCACATGTTATCAGCTGACAAGAATGCAAATGGAAACAGGCATTCAAATTATTATGGGCTTACACAAAATCAGCATTTACTGACGTAATGTCACGTGTTTGTGCTATCACAAGATGAAGTTCAGGTTTACATCAAGATTGCCTCCTGAAAGCTGCATTTTTGTCTCGATAACAATATTATGGAAAACAGCAACAACCTGTAATATTATAACCAGACACTTCAAAACAGGATCCCAGGTGAACAGTCACGCTGGGCTTCTCTACAGGGAATCTAAAGAGTGCCTGAACACTACTGATATTCAAAGTGTGGGCACTAGCTGCTGTCTTTACCAAAGTAAGCTCACATTTGCTTCATAAGGTGGATGAAATCGATCCACACACAGAAACACAGTTTCCAAATAGCTTTTGGATGAGTTTCACGGGCAGGCCCGTGGCCATCCCATGATGCATGTTACATTTAAGTAGTTGTAGAGTGTTTCCTACACTGTAAACCCGAATAAGTAAGCAGAACTTAAAAAAAGTGAGGCAATCAGTTGCCACAATTTTTTTAAGTTCATAAACTCAAACATTTGAGTACATCATCACTTATATTTTTGGAGTTTATTTTAAATATAATTTTAAATTATAATTAACTTAAATTTACTGATTAAGCAAACTCAAACATTTTCAGTTTCTGCTACTCAGAATATTTATTCATCTTTCTCATTGCAATAATTCAAGAGAACTTAATCATTTCAAGCATGAAAACTCAGAATTTTTATGTTTCATGAACATAACATTTATTAGTTTTTTCAATCAATCTTCTGATTACCCATAACTCAAAAACATAGACTTGTTACAACTCAAAATCATTTACCTCCAAACTTAAAATTTTGAGGCAACTGAGAACCAGCACGGTTTCAATCAGAAAAGCTGAATAAGTTATAAAATAGATTGTATGTTAAGTACTTTGACCTCCTGTGAGATTTACTCACACACAGACATCAAGAATCAGCCTATGAATCTCAACCATGGTGACACGCTTCATGCCGCAATGTATTATGGGAGCCATGGATGAGTTTTGCATGATGCACCCAGAATGCATTGCGGCATGAATCATGTCACCATTGTTGAGATTCATAGGCTGATTCTTGATGTATGTGTGTGAGTAAGTCTCGCAGGAGTTAGAAGTGCTTATTGTGTGATGTGTTAAACCGGAGAACAAAACTTATGTACACGTTTTAAAAATCGTTTAGTTTATAGGCTACATTAAACTGATGACAATAAAAATACAATAAATAAATAAAATAAATACATTTTGTCTTCCACTAACGCATTTCAGTTTGCCCCAATTAAATTGTTTTAATAGGCTATGGTTGTAATTTATTTGTTATGATGGATTTTACTTATTTGGTTAAGCACTCTGAGATTTTATTGTATTTTAGCATGTGCTATATAAATTAAGTTTATTTTTAAATCATCTCTATTTGAAACAACAGAAATAACAGGACTTCATCATTCTTAGCATGTAATTACTTAATTCTATTAAGTTGTACTTAATTTATGTTTTTAACTTATGCTTACTTATTCACAAAAAAGTTCCATTTAATCAAAAATTATTAGTTGAAATTACTCAAAAGGAAGACCATGTTACACCAACTTGAAATAATTAAGTTAGTAGAACTTTTTCTAAAACTTTGAGTATACACTACTTAATCTATTTAATTCATATGAACATTCGGGTTTACAGTGTACATCTGCTATATTTCAGCATCCCACTCTAGGGGACCCTTTAGGATCTTTAAAATATTAATATAACTAGTAGTAACTTAGGGAAAAAGGTATTTATATAATGTACTAAGGAAAAAATTACTTCCAATTGAATAATGCAATGCAGAGCAGTTTTACAATTTACATCAACTATTTAAGGTGCATTACCTCCCGATAGGAGAGGAAACCTCACAAGCATGGTTCATATAGACTTAAACCCTTTGCGATTTGGATGTTTCTGATCTAGCACATGCGATAGTTGTAGAAGCGAATAGCACCTTAAATATAGAATGACTATATATAGAGTTTTTATAGCACCAGATTGACTTCTATAGTGAAAAAAAAGAATAATAAATCACCCTACGGAGAGTAAAAGGCAATCTGCTATGCATTTTCTGCAGTTGTAAACCAATTAATATTAGAGAATGTTTTTCTGCTTTAATAAGAGCTGACCTGCACGTGCAAGGCTGTTGTATCTGGCGCCAAGGGAATGCTGAGGAAATTTGTTTTAGTTTAGACACCCAAAAATATGCGTATGTGCTACGCTGTGCTTTGAATGTAGATCCAGAATGATAGCGATTGAGTTCCTTCCATTATAAAACACACAATGAACTGTTAATTCCTCTGGTGGGGGCAAGCGGAGACTTTTCAGTATCTTACTAAGTATTTGTAAAAGCACTCAGGAACATTTGCTGACTCTGGTCATTAACATATAACGATAAAGTGTGAAGAGGTTTTATCCGAAAGTGATTCAAGGAATTTGAAGGTTATTTGGAAATGGATGGATCATTTATACATGCATCAGTCTGAAGTCTACCAATCAACCTATAAAAGACAAGTGTTTAAGTGTTTGGCATACATTACTACAATTCACAGACAATCACAACGGCCTGCACTGCAAAAAAAAAAGCCCTCCTTACTTAGTATTTTTGTCTTGTATCCAGTCTAAATATCTGTCTAAAATGACAAGATATTTTTTCTTGTTTTCTGGAAAATAAAATCAAAAGCAAAATGATCTGCCAATGGGGTAAGAAAAATAATCTTGTTTCTGTTTGGGACCCCATTTCTTACCCCATTGGCAGATAATTCTTACCCCATTGGCAAAAACTCACTTCATTTTGATTTTATTTTCCAGAAAACAAGAAAAAATATCTTATGTCATGCTTATCTAGTAAATGCATCTTGATTTAAGAATTTTATAAATATTTGGACTGGAAGAAAGACAGAAATACTGAGTAAGAAGAGCATTTTTTGCATTGTGTGAGCATATTAATTTTTTTATTTTATTTGAGTAGAGCATATACAGTTATCTAACACTATTATATAAATCAAAGTGAAAGTGGGGATATGAATGTACTGATATGACAAGTATCATGTGCTACTGTATATGCTACATTTTCATCTTCCAAGAATGCATTGGTCAGATGCTCTTTTAGGCATTATGGAGTTCGTTGCATTTAAATATCAACTCATATATCTCAGATGTTCCTCCCAGAATTCCTTAGCAGAATAACAGATCAAAAATCTGAGATGCCAGAACCTTAAAGGCACACTATGTAATTTTTTGCCACTAGAGGGCGCTTATTCATAACAAAGATGTAGTTTGATGATGCTGTGAATGAGCGTGGGATTATGGGAGTTGTTGTCTTTAGCTCCACAGGCGATGGAAAGGAATCGGACAGACTCGAGCAGAAGTCATGGATGAGCTAATGTATTAAAGTTTTATTATTGTTACGGTTGTATGAAGCAGTACTCGCAGAGAGCTGTAGGAATGCTAATGAAAGACACCTGCGCGAAACACCGAAACATAATTTAATTATTATGCTTATTCTGCAGTCGGCTGCTTCGCTCTTTTCGTTGCTTACACTATATTGCCAATAGTTTTGCGACGCCTGCCTTTACATGCACATGAACTTTAAAGACATCCCATTCTTAATCCGTAGGGTTTATTATGGAGTTGGCCCACCCTTTGCAGCTATTGCAGCTTCAACTATTCTGGGAAGGCTTTCCACAAGGTTTAGGAGTGTGTTTATGGGAATTTTTGACCATTCTTCTAGAAACGCTTTTGTGAGGTCAGGCACTGATGTTGGATGAGAAGGCCTGGCTCGCAGTCTCCACTCTAATTCATCCCAAAGGTGTTCTATCGGGTTGAGGTCAGGACTCCGTGTAGGCCAGTCAAGTTCCTCCACACCAAACTCGCTCATCCATGACTTTATGGACCTTGCTTTGTGCACTGGTGCGCAGTCATATTGGAACAAGAAGGGGCCATCCCCAAACTGTTCCCACAAAGTTGGGAGCATGAAATTGTCCAAAATGTCTTGGTATGCTGAAGCATTAAGAGTTCCTTTCACTGGAACTAAGGGGCCAAACCCAACCCCTGAAAAACAACCCCACACCATAATCCCCCCTCCACCAATGCAGATTGCAGTCAGGCAAATACCGTTCTCCTGACATCCGCCAAAACCAGACTCGTCCTTCGATTTGCCAGAGAGAGAAGTGTGATTGGTCACTCCAGAGAACACGTCTCCACTGCTCTAGAGTTCAGTGGCGGTGTGCTTTACACCACTGCATCCAACGCTTTGCATTGCACATGGTGATGTAAGGCTTGGATGCAGCTGCTCGGCCATGGAAACCCATTCCATGAAGCTCTCTATGCACTGTTTTTGAGCTAATCTGTAGTCCACACGAAGTTTGGAGGTCTGTAGCTATTGACTCTGCAGAAAGTTGCCGACTTCTGTGCACTGTGCGCCTCAGCATGTGCTGACCCCACTCTTTGATTTTACATGGCTATCACTTTGTGGCTGAGTTGCTGTTGTTTGCTTCCACTTGTTATAATACCACTAACAGTTGACCATGGAATATTTAGTAGTCAGGAAAATTCATGAATGGACTTATTGCACAGGCAGTACCTCGCTTAAATTCCCTGAGCTCCTGAGAGCGACCCATTCTTTCACAAATGTTTGTAAAAGAGTCTGCATGCCTAGGTGCTTGATTTCATACACTTGTGGTTATGGAAGTGATTGGAACACCTGATTTCAATGATTTGGAGGGGTGTCCCAATACTTTTGGCAATATAGTGTATGTGGGATACAAAACACTGTTTTACATGGTTAAAACAATCATATTAAATACTTTTTTAGTGTGTTGAAAGTTATGTTATAATGTTACTCTGTGCGTTCACTCTGTGGCTGTTATGATAGACTTGTTGCACTTTGCATCTAGATCAATAGTAGAATATTATACTAATACAAGCTGGATGACTTGTGTTGCTAAATTACATGCAATTAATTTTAATATATATTGATTGATGGCGAAAGCCCTCTCTGATTAAACTATGTTAGCTACTTGACAAAATAGTGTTGTCTCTGAGGCATGGTAAAAACATGGCACTCGTGGTAAATTACTTAAGCAAGCGATTCAAACAATAAGAGTAACCGTGTTGAGCTATATAACAATTATTAGTTTTCTGTTGTTAAATGAATCCAAACAGTTGCTCATCTGTCTAATAAAATACATACTATTAAAGCATCTTTTGTGATTCCATGGTTTCTACGGAAATCAAGGGTAGCGCAGAGATGACGTAAAAAAAACGGTCCGTGTCCTGGTTAAAATGGCTGATTTCTCTGGATTTAAACATTGCTGGATGCTTTAAGGATAATATAAGTACACAAGTCAACAAAATATATAGCATTGTTCTAGTGGCTTTTGGATATTTTGATCAAAAAATCATACATATTGTGCCTTTAAGCAAAAGCCTGCATTCAATCTTACTGTCTAAGTCTAGGAGAAACAACTGAGATCCTTCTTGGGATTTTTCCTTTCTTATTGGTTTTTAACTATCCTAGGTTCACTCTATTTAGACTGTATAAACTCTCTGCGAGCAAAATAAGGTTGTAAGTACATCAGGTAAGAAGTAACTCAGAACATTGTGTTCCTAATCTGTTGCTGCAGAGAAGATACCCCATGCCTTAATGTAAAGTACACAAGGAGAGACGTATTTGAAATGTAATGATATCTTTTATGTATTATATATGTTATATGTGTACACCAAATAGTTGCATAATGTGTAAAATCTGTCATATTGTTTGTTTGGTAAAGATGGTTTATTCGTCTACTTTGCTAGCCCATTATTACCTTGTTACCTTGTGATATTCTCTGTATTGTCTTAGTGTTATGTGAACTTGTTATTATACTGCTTCCATTTACAGATGAAGAATATTGAATGCAATGAAACAAAGTGTGTGCTGAAATGAAAAATGATCAGTTAGGTGGGGATTTTTAAATCTTAACTACCTTGACATGCTATGTGCAAAATACGCATTTTAGTCCGCTATATGAACAGTAAAAAAAGTAAAAGATTATATATATTTTTTCTTGGGGGCAACTGTGCACTATGCAGCATAATATACTGTGTACTGTATAGTGCCCTCTAAAGTAATCATGCACTTCCAATCAGTGTTCGCCACTGATGCATGTCTTATGTTTTTATTTTACTCTCGGATAAGATACATAAACAGGGGTTAAAAGCAGAAAAATTTTGACTTCTGTGTATAATTTAAGAATGTCATAAAATCATTAAAAATAATTGCTTTAAATCCCATTTTAATGGGCTCTAGTGCCACCATTGCAAAGAAGCACAAACCAGAGTGTCAGCAGCACCAGATGTTGTTTTTGCTGCACAGTTACAACAATGTAGGGCCAGTGCAGCAAAGAAGCCACGGAAGCCTTGAAATCAAATGATTGAACGAAAAACTTGAATGTTTTATTGGTATTTAGAAGCCTGACGTTGACTATTTGTATGGGAGACAGGCATCATTTCCATGAGTTGGTATTGGGGAGGGGGGAGTTTGTATTTTCAGGAAACCTGCAGCATGTGTTCATGAAATGTGTAAATAGTGTTTAATAAACACAAACTAGCAGTTTGCATTTTTGTATTTATTTATTTGTTTGTTCCCATGAGTTTGGTTGGATTTTGAATATGTGGTAAATTACTATGGAAACCATTCCACTAAGCCTAAGTCCCATAAAATCAAAGTTAATTTATATAATGAAATACAGCCTACAGTCAATGAATCATCCATTATTTTATGCCAACATGGTCCCTCATATTCCACGTTCCATACAGGCGAATATTGCTCATTCAGCGGCTCATTATGAATCAGACATTTTCAAAAGAGATGTTTAATTCGAGAACCTTTCTGATCTATTCAGTCCGATACATGAACGATTTAACTGCAAAAAAATGCTTGTTTTTGTCTTGTTTCCAGTCCAAATATAAAAAAATTCTTAAATCAAGATGCATTTACTAGTAAAATGGTCTTGTTTTCAGAGAAAAAAAATAAAGGTGCTGTATGTGACAGCTAGTGGTTGAAATGGGTACTGCAGTCCAAATTCAAAATATTGTTTCCCCCGCCCCCGCCTCCTCAGACTCGATGCTCATGTGGGTTGCCAGTTTGAGGACACGCAACAGGAATGAATGCAATTGACAATGGAAGGCGAGGAGACTTACACTGTAAGTTGATGAGTTGATTTATCTGTCATGGTTGGTGTGAGTGAAAAGGAGCGAGGACTCAAATGCAAGAAGAAAGGGTGTTTTTTATTAAATAATAAAATAAAACAAACACAAATAAAATACCCACGAGGGGGGAAACTAAACCAACTGAAATACATACAAGGAATCAGGAACAAAATGTCAGGCAGGGAACAACCGTCAGGACCAAAAGACAACGAACCAGCACAGCACAGCACAGCAAAAACAAGGAGACTAAATAGGTAACAAACAAGGCAGGTGATCAGGGAGAACAGGTGGGGCAAATAAATCAATGATCAGGTAACAAGAAGGGCGGGTTAGACAATAGACAGGAGACATGACAAGCACATGACCAGAAGTGACAAAATACAAGACATGTGCTTACACAAGACAAGACAGACATATGACATTACCCCCTCCCTACAGAGCGGCTACCCGATACTCCACCAAAAAACACAAAACATTTCAGGAGGAACCAGGGCTAGTCCGGCCAATCAAACCCCTAGAAGATGACCAGGGCGGGATGGGAGGGACGGGCCAGGCGGGTTCCGGTGGAAGCCAGGGTGGGTCAGGTGGGTCCGGATCCCTGGCAGGAAGCCAGGGTGGTGCACACAGTTCAGGTGGCCAGGGTGGCGCACACAGTTCAGGAGGCCAGGGTGGTGCACACAGTTCAGGTGGCCAGGGTGGTGCACACAGTTCAGGTGGCCAGGGTGGCGCACACAGTTCAGGAGGCCAGTGCGGAGCACACAGTTCAGGAGGCCAGGACGCCGCACACAGTTCAGGAGGCCAGGACGCCGCACACAGTTCAGGAGGCCAGTGCGGAGCACACAGTTCAGGAGGCCCGGACGCCGCACACAGTTCAGGAGGCCAGGACGTCGCACACAGTTCAGGAGGCCAGTGCGGAGCACACAGTTCAGGAGGCCAGGACGCCGCACACAGTTCAGGAGGCCAGTGCGGAGCACACAGTTCAGGAGGCCAGTGCGGAGCACACAGTTCAGGAGGCCAGTGCGGAGCACACAGTTCAGGAGGCCAGGGTGCCACACACAGTTCAGGAGGCCAGGACGCCGCACACAGTTCAGGAGGCCAGGACGCCGCACACATTTCAGGAGGCCAGGGCGCCACACACAGTTCAGGAGGCCAGGGTGCCACACACAGTTCAGGAGGCCAGGGTGCCACACACAGTTCAGGAGGCCAGGGTGCCACACACAGTTCAGGAGGCCAGGGCGCCACACACAGTTCAGGAGGCCAGTGCGGAGCACACAGTTCAGGAGGCCAGGGTGCCACACACAGTTCAGGAGGCCAGGGCGCCACACACAGTTCAGGAGGCCAGGGCGCCACACACAGTTCAGGAGGCCAGTGCGGAGCACACAATTCAGGAGGCCAGGGCGGCACACACAGTTCAGGAGGCCAGGGCGGAGCACACAGTTCAGGAGGCCAGGACGCCGCACACAGTTCAGGAGGCCAGTGCGGAGCACAGTTCAGGAGGCCAGGACGCCGCACACAGTTCAGGAGGCTAGTGCGGAGCACACAGTTCAGGAGGCCAGTGCGGAGCACACAGTTCAGGAGGCCAGGGTGCCACACACAGTTCAGGAGGCCAGGACGCCGCACACAGTTCAGGAGGCCAGGACGCCGCACACAGTTCAGGAGGCCAGGACGCCGCACACAGTTCAGGAGGCCAGGACGCCGCACACAGTTCAGGAGGACAGGGCGCCACACACAGTTCAGGAGGCCAGGGCGCCACACACAGTTCAGGAGGCCAGGGTGCCACACACAGTTCAGGAGGCCAGGGTGCCACACACAGTTCAGGAGGCCAGGGCGCCACACACAGTTCAGGAGGCCAGTGCGGAGCACACAGTTCAGGAGGCCAGGGTGCCACACACAGTTCAGGAGGCCAGGGCGCCACACACAGTTCAGGAGGCCAGGGCGCCACACACAGTTCAGGAGGCCAGTGTGGAGCACACAGTTCAGGAGGCCAGGGCGGCACACACAGTTCAGGAGGCCAGGGCGGAGCACACAGTTCAGGAGGCCAGGGTGCCACACACAGTTCAGGAGGCCAGTGCGGAGCACACAGTTCAGGAGGCCAGTGCGGAGCACACAGTTCAGGAGGCCAGTGCGGAGCACACAGTTCAGGAGGCCAGGGCGCCACACACAGTTCAGGAGGCCAGGGCGCCACACACAGTTCAGGAGGCCAGGACGCCGCACACAGTTCAGGAGGCCAGGACGCCGCACACAGTTCAGGAGGCCAGGGCGCCACACACAGTTCAGGAGGCCAGGGTGCCACACACAGTTCAGGAGGCCAGGGCGCCACACACAGTTCAGGAGGCCAGGGTGCCACACACAGTTCAGGAGGCCAGGGTGCCACACACAGTTCAGGAGGCCAGGGTGCCACACACAGTTCAGGAGGCCAGGGCGCCACACACAGTTCAGGAGGCCAGTGTGGAGCACACAGTTCAGGAGGCCAGGGCGGCACACACAGTTCAGGAGGCAAGGGCGGAGCACACAGTTCAGGAGGCCAGGGTGCCAAACACAGTTCAGGAGGCCAGTGCGGAGCACACAGTTCAGGAGGCCAGGGTGCCACACACAGTTCAGGAGGCCGGTGCGGAACACACAGTTCAGGAGGCTACCTCTCTGGACTCGAAATGGGAAGCAGAGTACTCTCTGGATTCGAGACGGGAAGCAGAGTCCCCCCTGGACTCGATATGGAGCCATCTCTGGACGCTGGTCAGTGGATGGAGCCATCTCTGGAAGCTGGTTAGTGGCTGGAGTCATCTCTGGACGCTGGTCAGTGGCTCGACCCATCTCTGGATGCTGGTCAGTGGCTTGAGCCATCTCTGGACGCTGGTCAGTGGCTGGAGCTATTTCTGGACGCTGGTCAGTGGCTGGAGCCATTTCTGGACGCTGGTCAGTGGCTGGAGCCATCTCTGGACGCTGGTCAGTGGCTGGAGCTATCTCTGGATGCTGGTCAGTGGCTGGAGCCCTCTCTGGATGCTGGTCAGTGGCTGGAGCCATCTCTGGATGCTGGTCAGTGTCTGGAGTCATCTCTGGATGCTGGTCAGTGGCTGGAGTCATGTCTGGATGCTGGTCAGTGGCTGGAGCCATCTCTGGATGGTGGTCAGTGGCTGGAGCCATCTGTAGACGCTGGTCAGTGGCTGGAGCCATCTCTAGACGCTGGTCAGTGGCTGGAGCCATCTCTAGACGCTGGTCAGTGGCTGGAGCCATCTCTGGACGCTGGTCAGTGGCAGGAGCCATCTCTGGACGCTGGTCAGTGGCTGGAGCCATCTCTGGACGCTGGTCAGTGGCTGGAGCCATCTCTGGACGCTGGTCAGTGGCAGGAGCCATCTCTGGACGCTGGTCAGTGGCTGGAGCCATCTCTTGATGCTGGTAAGTGGCTGGAGCCATCTCTAGACGCTGGTCAAGGATGGGCCATGGCAAGGCAATGCAATTGGGCAGCTCTAGGACAACCTCCTGGATGGCCGCGGGCTGCTCTGGGACGACCTCAGAAGTGCCTGAAGGACTGGAGGAAGCCCTGTGCTTATTTCAAGCATGCAGGTATGCCATCAAATAAAAACCAAACAGAGCCCTCTTGACAGTGTCCGGACTGACGGGAACCTCCTCGAGGTTGATAGCAGGCTCTCGGACGATCTCCGGGCTTGGGATAACTATTATCAGGTCCTCCACCGAAGTTGGGCCTACCAGACCACTGGACTTGCAATCCCCGAAGTCGGGTTCTCCTCAGTGGAGTTAACCGAGGAGGTGGACCTCTTCTTCCTCCTCCTTCTCCGGGTCACCAGAGGGCTGGGGCCTCCACTGATTGTAGATGGAAGAAGGGAACAGTCAGTGGGCTGGGACTCTGCTAGACGTGGATGTTCAGGTTCTCCAAGATGGTAAACATGGTCTACAAAGTCCCAAAAACCAAAATTCCCCAGCCTCTCCATCTCCTCCGGGCTGAGAGGCATGTCAAAGCAGAGATTAAACACCTCCTTAACCACCGCCTCAGTATGGTCCAGATGGTCAACTTCGATGAGGAAGGTGCATGCAAAGTCTCTCACGTCAGCCCCCTGCTGACGGATGTAGCGAGTGTTGACATACTAGTTAACTGCAGGTGGTTGGAGGGTTCAGTTGGGGAGGATGGAAAAAGAAAGATGCCCATCTTCTGCTGAGTCCTCTAAATGGCTGGATCGTTCTGTCACGGTTGGTGTGAGTGAAAAGAAGCGAGGACTCAAATGCAAGAAGAAAGGGTGTTTTTTTTTTAAATAATAAAATAAAACAAACACAAACAAAATACCCACTAGGGCTGTCATTTTTTAGAAAAATCAAATTCGAACGGATATCAAATATCAAGCAGTGTATTCGAATATATTCGAATATCTACAAGCTTTTTCTCCCATAGAAAACCATAGGCTATAAGAAAACGCTTAACGTTTCTTAATGTACTAAGACAGTGTTATTAAGAGACCAAACTCAGGAAACATAACAAAAATACTGTTCGATAGAACTGCGTGTGCTTGGTTTGTTACCACAGTTATCTGCGTGCTTCCTCAGCGATTAACTTCCATATTTGCGGCTATCTTTTCTTCAACTCCTCAGGATCCATATCGACGAGTGCAGGCAGATCGCACGTGCAGTTGTGATTCTCCTGGGAGGGCGCGCGCGCTGCGCGGGCACAAATAAACTAATATGGATTTGAAATTATTTTATCATCTTGACATACAGGCAAGGCATATGTATTGGAGATGATTTTGTACATCTACAATATACATGCATATTTGTTATATATATATTCATTTGCACGTGACTGTTTAAAACCCGTGTTTAGACATATGTTCTCCCTTTGTCCGACCCGAGCCGCACCCGTATCCGACACAGTTAGGATGGTTTTCACCCGTTTCAGCAATTTCCGCAGGTACCCGCACCCGTGCAGGACTCTGCATGGCACTTTAAAAACAGGATAGTTTATTTATAGTTCGATTACGGATATTTCACGTCATGTTCGAATGCATATTCGAATATCGAATAAAAAGTGACAGCCCTAACACCCACGAGGGGGAAAACTAAACCAACTGAAATACGTACAAGGAATCAGGAACAAAATGTCAGGCAGGGAACAACGGTCAGGACCAAAAGACAACGAACCAGCACAGCAAAAAACAAGGAGACTAAATAGGTAACAAACAAGGCAGGTGATCAGGGAGAACAGGTGGGGCAAATAAATCAATGATCAGGTAACAAGAAGGGCGGGTTCGACAATAGACAGGAGACATGACAAGCACATGACCAGAAATGACAAATACAAGACATGCTTACACAAGACAAGACAGACATATGACATTATCTGCATTTTAATGTGGTCTTTTAGATGTATGTTGAGGCTTTTTAGGTCGGGTAGAATCTGTGATCTCTGACCCAGTTTGTTTGCTGGCTTACATTGGCAAAAATATGCTGTGTTTTCCACCAACTGGCAACCTGTGGTCAAAGTAGAATAACTGACTGTATTGTTTTTCAGAGAAACAAGTATGTGAACGCAGCATGTTTCCTAAATATCTGCAAACATATTGTGGTATTTATATGCTTTAGTACAGTCAAAAACTTACATACAGCACCTTTAAGTGAGTTTTTGTTTAAAACAAGCTAGATTATCTGCCAGTGGGGTAAGAAAAATAATCTTTAATTATTTTAATATTTTAAATTTAATACAAATATTTTACTTACTCCACTGGCAGATAATTTTGCTTGTTTTAGCTTTTTTTTTTTTTTTTTTTTTTTTTTTATAAATGCTTCTCTTGCTTAGTATTTTTGTCTTTCCAGTCTAAATATTTAAAAAATCTTAAAGGGATAGTTCACCAAAAAATAAAAATGATCCCATAATTTACTCACCCTCAAGCCATCCTAGGTGTATATAGGGTGACCACCTGTCCCGCTTTGCGTTGTACCGCACAGCATTTTCACCCCTTGTCCCGCATGTCGCATATTGAGAAAATGTCCCGCATTTTCACCAGTCTGTTGATTTTTTAATGATCATATTGAGAAAACATGCATGCGTTCTTTTGCCTTTTTAAGAAAGCATTTTATCTATTATTTTTGCGGCATCGTTTTTCACCTATATTTAACAGCGCTTCGTCAGAAGTAACATCCCGCCTTACACAAATACAAAAGCCGTTGTTTAAACCATATCCAATGGTTGAAAAGAAAGGAGTAAACACGGTCACTAGTAGGTTGTGACGGCTGTCAATCAAAATGTGGAGCGGTGATTTGTTCCATGTGTTCCCTGTCCATGGATAATTCTGTATATATATATATATATATATATATATATATATATATATATATTATATATATATATATATATATATATATATATATATATATATATATATCTCAATTAATATATAAGATTAACTAATTTAATGTTGTTTTATTTGTTTCATTATTTATTTAGTTGGATTTTAGTTGCACTTGGTCAGAACTGTTTCAAAAGTAGTTATCTGCATGATGCCTGCTGCCTTTGGGCTCAGTGATGTTGAATTTAAGATTATACAACAGTTTCAGGTTATGTTTTAGTGTTGGTAACATGTCCCACATTGTCCCACGCAAACTTAGTAATCGTCCCACATTTGGTTTGTTTGATGGTGGTCACCCTAGGTGTATATGACATTCTAATTTCAGACGAATACAACTGGAGTTAGTCCTATAAAAAAATGTCATGTCTAATCCAAGCTTTATAATGGCAGTCCAAAATTTGAAGCCATTATAAAAGTATCCTACTATAAAATATCTAGCTATATAGTGTGGTAAATATGAATATTTTTCTTACAAAAACCCATCGATTCGCTTCAGAAGGCCTTTATTAACCCCCCGGAGATGTGTGTATTACTTTTATAATGGATTGCACTTTTTTGGGCATCAAATTTTGGGCTGCCATTTACTGCCATTATAATGCTTGATTGTATACTGAAAGAAGAATGTCATATACCCCTAGGATGGTTTAAGGGTGAGTAAATCCTGGGGTCATTTTCATTTTTGGGTGAGCTATCCCTTTAAGAATGTTTAGATCTTTAGACTAGAAAAAGACAAAAATACTAAAGGAAGAGTTCGCATTTTTTGCAGTTAGGCTTAGATGTTGCATTCAGCTACATATCATTTTCACTAAAGAGACATCGCAGATGTTCCAGGAACAAATCATAGACTGTAAAAACAAATACATGTTACCATGTGGCACTAATAATACTTACCTGCCGTCCAAAAATAAATAAATAAATAAATAAATAATATATATATATATATATATATATATATATATATATATATATATATATATATATATATATATATATATATATATATATATATATATATATATATATATATATATATATATATATATATATATATATATATATATATATATATATATATATATATATATGAATTTTTTTTTTTTTTTAAATGACGGCCGCGTCGATAGACCAATAAGGTGTCGGCTTATAGCAGTGGAAACCAATGGCAGTGCAGAGTGGCCGGTTCTAATGTGTGTTTCTCAATTTAACTTTGTAACGTAATATTACTCTATTTTAGTCGACGACTAGACGTCTAGCCTTTAGTTAAACCTCAGCTACTAACTTCTCCAACTAAGTTTGTCGAGAATTACAGGTAAATGATACAGAAATTATGAACGTTGTCAAAGACTTAACGTAATGTTTAGTAAAAAAAACAAACAGGCAATAATCAAATGCGTGTGTCTCACGGCCAATGCGTGAGAGTTGGCAGCCCTGCAATATGATGGCCTACGTTTATTATAGATTTACTCTAACATAATGTCCTAATTGAACTTAAAGTATGTTTTATATACTTATATAATATGATAGTTATAAATGAGTTATTTTCTCTTTTGAAGGGTCATGGAAATGCATTTATTTTGCACGTCGCTTGTTTTGTGCGTCCTCTCTGCATGTCACATGATCACATCCACCTGTGACGAGCTGACTTCAGAGGATGCTGAGTTCTGCAAGTAAGACTTCATTATGTTGTCATTCTGTCCAGATATATCCTGTGAGAGTTTTATAGTGGTTGTGACGTTTATACTTTTATTTATAGATTACTCCATATTCTGATAATAAGGCTTACTTAGCTATGCTTTAGAGGCGTATTTGTCTTCAGACATGAGCTAAATCTGTCAAAACAAAGTTCTCATTTAAGTAAATGTGTTTGTGTACGTTGTTGCTCCAAGAGGACTGTCACAGTCACTATAATAATTATACTGTAAATCGTTATGGATAAAAGTATCTGGGAAATGACAGTTGTTATTTACTGACACAGTAGCTACCAGTCAATATATTGCTACATATTGTTACGTTTTAAAATAATGGCTTTCTATTTTAATATATTTTAAAATATAATTTATTTCTGTGATGCAAAGCTGAGTCATTATTACTCCAGTCTTCAGTGTCACATGATCCTTCAGAAATCATTCTAATATTCTGATGTGATACTCAGTTATTATCAATGTTGGGAAACAGTTGGGCTGCTTAATATGTTTTTTGGAACCTGTGATACTTTTGTCAGGATTCATTGATGAATAAAAGGTTAAAGAACAGCATTTATTCAAAATAGAAATGTTTTCTAACAATATAAATCACTTTTTATACATTGAACACATCCTTGCTGGTAAAAGTATTAATTTACGGACCCTAAAATTTTGAACGGTACTGTATATTGTTACACAACATTTCTGAAGGCTGTTATTTTTTTAAAAACTTTTTTTAAAACGTATCTTTTGAACTTTATATTCATCAGAGAAAGCAGCACAACTGTTTCCAACAATGATAATAAATAAGCATATCATAAGGATTTCTGAAGGATCACGGGACACTGAAGACTGGAGAAATGGCTGATGAAAATTCCGCTTTGATCACAGGAATAAATTATATTTTAAAGTATATTAAAATAGAAAAACATTATTTTAATAATTGTAATATATCACAATATTTTTTTTTTCTCTGTATTTTGATTAAATAAATGCAGGCTTGATAGCATAAGAGACTTCGGTACTGTATATATAGGTATAATGTATGAATCATTATACCGGTATTTAACACTGAATTATATTTAACATTGTCTATATGGACATGGACTTTATATACACTATAATATATTGACAATTGGAAACATGAAGGACATATATTTTGACCCATATGTTCTGTAAACTTTTATTTATTACAAACTTTTTAAAATAAAAATAGCAAACTGAATGTAGTAAACAATTAGTTAATATGATCAAAACATCATAAAAATACTGTGGAAAAAATAGCAAAAAGAAAAGAAAAACTTATATGCACGTAATTTCCTTCTAATATCTTACATAGGCATTTCTATCCTGCTGGGATTGATTCAATAACATTCCAATGGGAATCCCTTACAAATGTTTTCCTTTAGGATTTATGGGCTAGGGTTAATTTCCACGCCATATTTCCTTAGATGAACTGATTTGAGAAGTCTGGCTTGTAGGCCAGTGTGGGATGTGTAGGACTCCCTCAGAGCACTGAGTCATGGATGCTTGCCGGTCCCACTCAAAACCCACACAACAAGCCTTACAAACCCAACAACTTACTCACTAGTTCAACTTTCAGTGCAATCATGGGCTATTCACAGTTTATGTGAATGTTTTATGACCTATAGGAAACCATAAACTGTTCATTGAATCGTGATGGAGTATTATAGACAGGTTCAATTATTCATACCTGCATTTTTACTCGTTTAGGGGAGAGTTAAAGCTGATTTACCCAGATCTGGTTTTTGACAAGTGCTTGATCGTCCCTCAGAGGATCAGAGAGAGGATCAGCAAGGAGTGGGGATCACCTCACGTACAGCTGCCAAGTGCTGATGAGGTAAGAGAAATCACTCCATAACTTTATGCTGATCTCTTGCTCACCCTGTCAGTTAGTGTTCAGTGCTTTAGCCAGTGATTAGTAGTATTTTTGGATGTTACAGCACTTTCTCCTGTCCCGGTTTTAAGTTTCTATGGTTTAAGATCTCTTATGCTAATCAAATGGTTCTTCTCCACTCTATCTGTCTTTTAATTTGCTTTCAAGTCATGCTGTGTCCTACATGTCATACTGGTATGTCTCCAGAAGATGGCGCAAGTGTTCCATAACTAAAGCGTATGTGTGCTGAAATGAATTCATGTTACAGAGACAAAACTGACATCGAAACCACATGGACAACTTTACTGACCTCATGTGATCCCATTTTGATGCCTTAAAGTTTGTCTTCAGGCATTTATGTTGTTTATATAATTGTGGTTCATGCTATTGTAATCAGAGATCTGTTTATTAATTAAAGTCCGTAAATTAAAAACCATAATTAGATTGCGTTGTAATATTTGCATTTGGAGCTTTTGGTTTGTCCCACTCCCAATATCCTTCTCCACAATTGAACTTTAAAATAGCTTTCCAATGAAATCAAGAAAGCTCAAACTACTTAAATAAAAATATTAATAATAATAATATGGATATTTATCTTTAGAAGTTTAAATTTACAGCTGTTTTAGGCAAATACTTTCTGTAAAAAAAATTCAATAAAAAAAATTCATTGTTTAAAAATACACAGTTTAAATGTACTCAAGGGTGTCTTTTAAACGCAACCGTTTCAGATAAAATAAGAGACAAAGATGCCATCAATATGATAGAAGAGCCGTTGGACAGCTGCTATGGCAGGCAAACTTTGTCTGTCTCGCTAGATTGGTGTATTTAAGTTTAGAGCAGCGCTTTTGTGGGAATCCTTCTGGTAAACTTGAAATAGAATCAACCGTAGTGGAGAAAAGCAGCAAAGAACCGTGGCATATCTGTAAATTGGAAAGCCGCTTCAATTTTAGGGGCTAGTTTATAAATTCCATAGCTAAGCAGTCTGGCTGGAAGATGATCTATCGCCCTCACGTCTCCCAAACCCCAATTGATGTATGGTCGTATTATCTATTATGCTGTCCTACATGATTCTCTTTTATTGCTGGACTTGGTGTCAGACAGCAAAACGGATTACACATGAGATCAAATCAATACCAACTTTATTTACCGGCCTTTCAAACGTAATTCCCCCTTTCGTGGTTCTGTCTCTGATAAAAACATATGGTAGCTGGAGGTCCGTGCCGTGAATATGAGGAGGCTTGGGAGACCGTACGTGTCAGTCCTCGTTCCGCGGTCGCTCTCTCTCCCCCGCCCCCTTGACCCTGCCAATCGACACTTCATCACCACGGAAATGAGAGGCCAAGTGGCGACGCAGCGGTCACTGGTTGTCGCTTTACCCCCGCGGTGACACCCACCTCATTACCCTGCTGAAGGCATGCTGGGTAATTGAAACAGAGCGAAATGGGCAGCGGTCCAGCATGTCCGCCTCTCAATGGGCTTTCATTACCCAAAACAAAAGCAAAGGGTCACACTAAACAACAGATTTCCCTCCGTCAGCCCTCAAAGTAATGACTCAACCCTCAGCTTGACTTGAACTTGATGTTCACTCGAACAAACATAATGCTTTTGTGCTATTGCATGTCTTCAAAAGTCATAACGGCTTCATCAAAGTAATGTGTTTGAGTCGATGCTTTAGCATTTGCATACGGTACGGTCTGAGGGGATAACGGCCTTTGAAATCTCATCGCTTGTTGTTGATGTTGTACTGTATATTGTTTACTTCTTCACTTACTAAGAGATTGATATCCAACTCTGTTGTCATCAGGAAGATTGTTGACAGTCATAACACTGTCTAAAGTTGCTCGTAATTCACATTATTTTAATCTCAGGCCATTATGGAGATAATTGCATCTTTGTCTGGCACTTTTGGATGCAGTGTCAAAAATAGTTTGTTTACGGTAATGGTTGATGAACTTGGACTCTTTTAGCACATCTTTTTACGTTAAAATTGGCAACACATTTGTAATGATCTAGCATAGCTGTTATAAAAAGCAGCCATAAATCTGATATTAAAATACATTTAGGCTGCAAACTAATTAAATGGTGCAAAATGTTGACGCAAGAAAAGCGAGGTAACACTTTATTTTAGTGTCCTTGCTACACACGTTACATGTAGTTACTGTAATAATAACTATAAACTACATACAACTAACCCTATAGTAAGTACATGTAGTTAATTATTACTCAGTACTTAAATGTAAAATTACACTGACACAGACCCCTTAAAATTAACTTTCTGTTCAGAAGACATGGATTTAACCGCTCTATTCAAATGGATTTGTTGGTTACACTTTATTTTAAGGTGTCATTGTTACAGTGTGATTCTACATTTAAGTACTGAGTAATATTAAGTAACTACATGTACTTACTATAGGGATTGAGTTAGGATTAGGTTTGGTTTAGGGTTAGTTGCATAGTTATTAATATGTAACTACATGTAACGTGTGTAACAAGGACACTAAAATAAAGTGATACATATTAGTTTTACTCTTTATCTTTATTTGTGTTTTGAAGATGGGTTTGGAACCGCATGAGGGTCAGTAGTGGATGAGAGAATTTTTATTTGCCTGTGAACCTGACCGTATTAGGACTAGTTCCAAAGCTAGAGCAAAAAATGCAGCTGATTTCCCCATTAAAACATAAAGTAATCTTCATGAAAGATTATGTGATTTCATTTTAACTGCCAGTATAGCCTGTTAAACTGTTAGAACTGTTACAAGGCCTTTTTTTTTTATTGATTATTGTTATAAGATTTTTATACAAAAAGGAGGTTAAATTGCATTTCATAAACGGCCTTTTATAAATGGGATTCGTTAGGCCTATGTATGGAATATTCTTGGGTTTCTCTTGTGATGGTACCACATGTTCTCAGTTTGGAGAACAGACCATTGGCAGCATTCTATGTACCAACACTTGTGTTGTAACGCTTGTGCCATTTTCCAAGACCCACAAATATCCTCGACTGATGTACATCATCAGAATGATTTCTTGTCTTTCTTATCCACAATGTGTTCATGTAAAGGTGCAGTTACATGTATGATATGATTTGAGAGCTTGGCTTTGTGTACTTTTTAGATCCAAATGAACTTTGCTATACTGATCGTTAATTTGTGGGATGGCTATTGGCTAGTAATATATTTTTATACAGTTTTTCCCTTGTTTGCAAAAAATAAATGTTCAGAGGAAAGCCCATATCTGTAATTTTACATGAGATATCAAATCAGGTTCTGAAGAAAAGTTGCTTAAAGGTGTAGTTCACTTTAAAATGAAAATCACTCACTCACAAGCCATCCTAGGTGTATATGACATTCTTCTTTCTGATGAACACAATCAGTTATATTAATAAATATCCTGACGTTTCCAAGCTTTATAATGTCAGTGACGGGGTCTATTGAGTTTGAAGCTCAAAAATGTGCATCCATCCATCATAAACGTACTCCACAAGGCTCCAGGAGACTAATAAAGGCCTTCTGAAGCAAATAGATGGGTTTTTGCTAGAAAAATATCCATACTTAAAAATGTATAAAGTAAAATATCTAGCTCCTGCCAGACAGCCTTCCGTATTCAACTTACGCAGAAAGTGTAGCGCCTCTCATAGTTCAAAAGGCTTACTTTACGTCATAGGTCGTGCCAGTCACGCTTTTACCGTAAGTTGAATATGGAAGGAGGTCTGGCGGAAGCTAGATATTTGACTTTATAATGTGTTAAATAGGGTTATTCTTCTTACATAAATGCATCAATTCGCTTCAGAAGGTCTTTGTTAACCCCCTGGAGCATTGTGGAGTATGTTTATGATGAATACACCTTTTTTTTTGTTTGATCATCAACTCAATGGGCCCCGTCATTGTCATTTATAAAGCTTGAAAACATCAGGATATTTATTAATATAACTCTGATTGTGTTCGTCTGAAAGAAGAATGTCATAGGTATATGTCATATATAACTACTCCTTTAAGCGCTCTATAAATGCCTCATTCATTCATTCATTCATTCATTCATTCATTCATTCATTCATTCATTCATTCATTCATTCATTCATTCATTCATTCATTCATTCATTCATTCATTCATTCATTCATTCATTCATTCATTCATTCATTCATTCATGCATTCATATACACCTAGGCTGGCTTGAGGGTGAGTAAATCATGCGGTCATTCCAATTTTAAAGTGAACTAATCCTTTAACACCATATCCAACGACTAACATTTTATCTGTTTTCACTCAGCACTTGATAAAATCACAGCCAATCAGAACACATTTGATGTTTAATGCAAATGTATGAAGAGTAGGATTAGTGATCAATGACATTTCGAGGTGGGCGGGGCTACCCACACTGTAAACAATTATATGATCAATAAGTTATGACAACACACGTTTCTTTAACTAATCAAAATAAGCAATTTACAAGTTATACAAGATTAAAATAATTTTTTAAGTCAGTTTAATGTAATTTAAGTTAAAATTACTCAACATCCAAGTTGATTGTACTTAAATTTAAGGCAGCAACTTTTTTTTTTTTCAGTGGAGCCTGGGGCCTCAGTAATAGAAACCAAATGATTAAAAATTGTCCTGTTTCTCATTGACGTATTGCAGTATGCCTAGTTAGGACATCATGTGTATCAAGGTTGTGACCTGGTATAGAAAAAATAGTTTACTGTTTGATGTTGGAAATAATCCCTATCGACTAATTTAGACAATGCAAAAAAAGCTAATATTGGCCTATACCGATATGGTCACGGATATATCACACATTTAAAAACATCTGCAAGGCTACGTCTGCATGCCGTGTGCTCTTAAAGATATCTGGGGTGTAGATGTTTATTTAAACATGTGCATAATCTTGTATTTTGGATGAATGTGCGATCTGGCACACGTTATTTGCTGATTGAGAAGTATTTCGCATCACATCGGCGTACAAGGATATTTCAGAACTTCTCAACTCCATCCATTTCCTTAAGGTCTTATCGGGTGGTATTCTAGGATGTGACTTATTCCAAAAGAATCAAATAAAATCACGTTAACTTTTTAGGCTGTCTCCCCCCGCAGCTGTCGAAAGTCTTTTTGGCATAGGGAAGCAGTGCCTGTGGTTCATATGGGGACTTCTACTGTTTTATTCGGTGCTTAAGAAAGATGAGCATGAGGTTTCTAAACCATTACAGTGATTAGAAAGCGCCTGGATGTGATCTCCTGAGCTAGCTTACTGCGCCGCTAATATCTCTTTTTCTCTCGCTCTCTCTGTGAGAGTGATTTTGTACGCTGTGCTTAAAACCGTGCGTGGGGGCGTCAAGAGAGGATTTCAATGTGAACCATCCCTCCCTACTTCCTGCTTTTTTTGGCTTATTTCGGCGAAGCTCTCTGTTCTTTTCTGTGAGCTGCCTGTAATGACGACAGGGGCGGCATCTTCATCGCTAAGCCTGGCAGTGCCCACGGCTGCTAGTCGTCTCAGTGCAGCGCTGCCCACTCACCCACGCTAGCCTTGGCACCAGCGCGCCGTAGCAGCGTGCTATCCGACATCCGAAGGTGGGGTTCCTTTCCGGAAGACCCTGAGTGTCTTTCCCAGGGAAAACCCACTCGTCCACCCATGCAGGATTCCTGAAAGGTCTTTCGCTGTTGGGCCTCTTGAAAGATGGAGGAAGAGAGGGGGTTTTGAGTTTGCTTTTTATACTCACAGTGGGCGAACCACTTTAATTTGTCTGTCTTTAAGAGGAAGGGCTGGAGATAATTCATAGAAATCCATAGAATTGCAGTAAGTGTAGTTTTTATTGATTCATTGCATTTTACACTTTAAAAGGTTGTCACTAGAACTGTTAATTCAATTTAGAAAATAAAAAATATATATTTGAAAAATTTTAAAGGACAGTTAATAACATTTTATTAATAATGGCTGTGCACCCAAATATATTTTAAGACATTTTTCTTCACAGCTCTAGTTATCATGCACACAACATCAGATTATTATGATTACGATAATAATAATAATAAATGTTCAAAATGCACATTATAGAAATGTGTATGTAATGGACATATATTTCATCATACTTAATACATTTAAAAAAAAGAATGCAACATGAACTCTTTGCTCCATTTCATTTAATGTTCATATAAATTCTTTAAAAATTGATCCCGATATTTTCTAGTATTTATTGCGATAACGATATCAATGACGATAAATGTAATATCATTCCCCATGTTTTTGGATACAAGTGAGAGCTGCATGCATTCTTGAGAGACTCAGAAAAACAAACAATGATCTAGTAAAAGCGAGTGATGAACTTAGCCACCGCGGCCATCATAAAGTAATAACGCTTAGGGCATCAAGAGACGGTCAGCGGCGGCACTGTGCGGATGGGTCGCGCCATCAACAAGGCTTTAACGTTATTATCGCGGGAAGACAAATTCTTATCGTGGGGAGAATTTTTACCGGTATATCGCAAACGATAAGATATCGCCCATCCCTAGTCAGTATCTATCAAAAGTGGTGGCTGTGGCCTCTTTCAACAGGATAATGCGCCCTGCCACAAAGGAAAAATGGTTCAGGAATGGTTCGAGGAGCACAACAACAAGTTTGACATGTTGACTTGGCCTCCAAATCCCCAGATCTCAATCCAATCGAGCATCTGTGGGATGTTCTGAACAAACAAGTCCGATCCATGGAGGCCCCACCTCGCAACTTATGCCGAGTTCACACTGCCTGATTTTAGCCCCAATTTTGACTCGCCGACAGGTTTTGGGAAATCGCCGACAAATGCCCGAAATCATAGGCAAATTGTTGCTCGTGCAGTTATCAAAGACGCCATCTGAGAGAATCACAGACGAGTCGCCGATGCCCGTGAGATTGGCGTGCTAAATATATGGACTTTTATGTCGGCGATTCAATCTCCTGCTGTATGAAATGTGTTCTGACTAAAAAATACATTGCAATGACCGATAGCCATTGAGATAGCAAGATACAGGGCAGCTAGACAACAACTCCCAGGATGCACTGTCCAACGAGGCCACTCCCAAAGCCACGGCCACTGGTTATCACTTGCCCACCATGAAACCGTCGTTTTGATTTTCATATAGTTACTGTTAATACAATCATTTCGTTCAGTTAGAGAATAGACACTACAATTAAAAACTGAACGTGTCTTTTCAATAAAGTGTGAGTGAGCCGAAAGAAAGTCACGGCGCTAATGCAGCAGGAGTCAGATTTTCTTTCATCATGAGAGCGAAGAGCTGAGCAGAGCTGAGGTAAGAGGCTAAAATCTTGGTGCCATATACCACAGCACACCTTCAGGGGTCTAGTGGAGTCCATGCCTCGATGGGTCAGAGCTGTTTTGGCAGCAAAAAGGGGACCAACACAATATTAGGAAGGTGGTCATAATGTTATGTCTGCTTGGTGGAGAGAGATGGATATACAGTGAGGAAAATAAGTATTTGAACACCCTGCTATTTTGCAAGTTCTCCCACTTAAATCATGGAGGGGTCTGAAATTGTCATCGTAGGTGCATGTCCACTGTGAGAGACATAATCTAAAAAAAAAATCCAGAAATCCCAATGTATGATTTTTTAACTATTTATTTGTATGATATAGCTGCAAATAAGTATTTGAACACCTGAGAAAATCAAATGTTAATATTTGGTACAGTAGCCTTTGTTTGCAATTACAGAGGTCAAACGTTTCCTGTAGTTTTTCACCAGGTTTACACACACTGCAGGAGGGATTTTGGCCCACTCCTCCACACAGATCTTCTCTAGATCAGTCAGGTTTCTGGCCTGTCGCTGAGAAACACGGAGTTTGAGCTCCCTCCAAAGATTCTCTATTGGGTTTAGGTCTGGAGACTGGCTAGGCCACGCCAGAACCTTGATATGCTTCTTACAGAGCCACTCCTTGGTTATCCTGGCTGTGTGCTTCGGGTCATTGTCATGTTGGAAGACCCAGCCTCGACCCATCTTCAATGCTCTAACTGAGGGAAGGAGGTTGTTCCCCAAAATCTCGCAATACATGGCCCTGATCATCCTCTCCTTAATACAGTGCAGTCGCCCTGTCCCATGTGCAGAAAAACACCCCCATGCCTCACAGTAGGGATGGTGTTCTTGGGATGGTACTCCTCATTCTTCTTCCTCCAAACACGTTTAGTGGAATTATGAACAAAAAGTTCTATTTTGGTCTCATCTGACCACATGACTTTCTCCCATGACTCCTCTGGATCATCCAAATGGTCATTGGCAAACTTAAGACGGGCCTGGACATGTGCTGGTTTAAGCAGGGGAACCTTCCGTGCCATGCATGATTTCAAACCATGACGTCTTAGTGTATTACCAACAGTAACCTTGGAAACGGTGGTCCCAGCTCTTTTCAGGTCATTGACCAGCTCCTCCCGTGTAGTTCTGGGCTGATTTCTCACCTTTCTTAGGATCATTGAGATCTTGCATGGAGCCCCAGTCCGAGGGAGATTGACAGTCATATTTAGCTTCTTCCATTTTCTAATGATTGCTCCAACAGTGGACCTTTTTTCACCAAGCTGCTTGGCAATTTCCCCGTAGCCCTTTCCAGCCTTGTGGAGGTGTACAATTTTGTCTCTAGTGTCTTTGGACAGCTCTTTGGTCTTGGCCATGTTAGTAGTTGGATTCTTACTGATTGAATGGGGTGGACAGGTGTCTTTATGCAGCTAACGACCTCAAACAGGTGCATCTAATTTAGGATAATAAATGGAGTGGAGGTGGACATTTTAAAGGCAGACTAACAGGTCTTTGAGGGTCAGAATTCTAGCTGATTGACAGGTGTTCAAATACTTATTTGCAGTTGTATCATACAAATAAATAGTTAAAAAAATCATACATTGTGATTTCTGATTTTTTTATTTTTAGATTATGTCTCTCACAGTGGACATGCACCTATGATTACAATTTCAGACCCCTCCGTGATTTCTAAGTGGGAGAACTTGCAAAATAGCAGGGTGTTCAAATACTTATTTTCCTCACTGTATATATAAGAAAAATATATTAATTAAAATAATAATAATAAAAAATAATACTTTTTAAATAAAGATTTATTTATTTAATGAACTAAGCAAAATTGCAATTAAATTTGAGAGACCGTGAACAGCATGGGGAAAAAAGCAGCATTACCATTTAAATGACTTTTCAGTTTAAACCAAATTATCTGCGGAAGGTGCAACTCAATTGGACTGAAAACATTTAGACCTGTGAATGTTTGATTTCTGATTTCTGCCACAGGTTTGTTTTTTTTTGTTTTTTTTATTAACTCAAACATGGCGCTTCTGGGTGTGGCCAATTCTCTGAAACTGAATTGAAATGGGGCCAATTCTTAAATTCCAAATTTTGCCAAACCCTGGCACTAGATGAGATCGACTCCATGAATGAAAGAAGGTCACTGTTGCCTGTTTAATAGTAAATCTGCCATAACCAGGTGGGCGTCTCGGGCGTGTAGGATTACAGCCTCTCATTCAGGATAGACACCAGGTTTCTCTCTTTCTCCCCTGTGGATCTGTTTGTCATGATAACAAGCATATTGCTTTGACACTGGACCTCATTTATACAGTCATCATCAGGCGCTCTTACACAATGCCTATGAATCACACCGGGGATCTGACACTGCCAACATCTGCTGCTACTCTTTACTAGAGGCGAAGGATTGATATGAATATTCAGTTGAACAGTGAGAGAGGCAGTAAGCCACATAATCCTCGTTTCCACACACTCAGATGATTTACATGTTGTATAAGGACTCTCAGACTGAAGTACATCGTGAATGTAAAGATTCCATAGTGAGGTTCAGGAATCGAAGCCCACGGGTAGGGTCAGCGCTGAGATGTGAACTCCTGTGAGGCCCCAAGAGCCTGTGAACTTTGACCTCAAAGACAAATTATACATCTCTGTCTTTGTCCTTATGGTCTTTTCCATATTTCTGTCTTGTTTTTACTTTGATTTATTTTCTCAAAATGTTGCTTATGGGGGACCTATTATGTAGGGGTGTAACGGTTCAAAATACATATGGTTTTAGTGTCTTTATGGTTTCTGTCTGGTTCGGTATGTGCCATGTTCAGGGAAAAAAGGAAGAAAATAAGAACAAATAATCAAACTACAAGCAACAGTACAAATAAATACAATAGAGCAAAGATGCAAATAAAATAAACAGTGCTTGGTTATTTAGATATAAAAAATGTAGGTAATATAAACAGTAGTTTTCAAGTACAGAAAGTAATCAAATATAAAACAACATTGCATATCATCTTCACTGTATAAATTAAATATAGATTGATCATTATTAAAGATATTCAGTCAAGACCAGTGAGTGATTTTCTTGTCTTTTGTTGTTTGATTAACATTAAAAACACAGTGTTGGAATGTTACACTGAAAAAAATTATTTGTACTGCCTGTTCAAAATTACTTGATTAAAATGAGCTAAAGCAACACAATTGCTATACATTTTGTCCTAACTTAATTTGATTGTGTTCAATCCACTTAAATATAAGTCAAATTGAAGTTTACTTTTTGTGTTGAGATTACATGAATTATTTGTTGCATTAACTGAAACTGGGCGGGGCTTGTTAGTTCCCAGCATGCTTTGCATATGGCCAAATCAAGAGAGATTAAATGATGTTATTTAAAGGGTAACTAAACCCTAAACCAACTTTTTTTAGTTAATGAACTGTAATACTGGGGCTTTATTAATGCTGTTCATTGATTCGAGTAAATGTTTTGACATTTGAGTATAAAGTGTTTTAATTCTATAAAATATGGTGTAAAACCGCCAAAGTGCTGCCCTCCTAAGGTTGAACGGTGGCTACTGCAGTTGAATTTTCCTATTGGACGTTGTGGTACATCGTGACGTAGGATGGTACCTCCAACGGCTCACTATCCGCGCCCCTGGCACGAGCTCACCACGCCCTCAGAAATGTTTCCCCCAATCACACGATGAGAACGGCATCACTCCAGTATGAACTGTCATGTTACATGAAGTAAACATTATGAATGAAACTCACTTGACACTTGCTTTAACATTGTATTGAAGAAAATACGGTTAAATAATACAGTTGTCAGTACACGTCAGGCTTTTCTTGCGATATTATTGCTGCCCGTCATATGTACAGATAATTTTCATACATGAGACGCGCTTTCAAACCCTGACACGCAAGTGGTTGCCGCGGACGCAGATAGGGTCAGATTAGGTCAGTTCTCTTGCGCGGCTGCTTCACTAGCATCGTCGGCATCGGGAGTTAACGCAGTTTGAGCTGCGGCTCGCATTGATAAGGCTCCGGGTTTGTGTCTGTTACAGACAATCCACCCTCCTCCACTTCAGGGCGAAGGTAGGAGAAATGACCGCTCTGTTGCAAAGCTGGCGTCACTCCAGTCTAGAGCTGCAACTAACGATTATTTTTTCTGTCGACTAATCTAACGATTATTTTTTCGATTAGTCGACTAATCTAACGATTATTTTCCCAGATTAATCTTATGATTCTTTTTTACTGATTATTGTATTTCAAAGAGGGTAGTGAATTTGTATATTATTTTAACATGAAATCAATGAATGATGACAATATTAATTGTATTTCAGGAAAGGTAGTGTACATAGTATGCCATTTTATAATGAAATATATGAACACAAGAAGCTTTTTAAACATAATATATAATGATACTATTCATAATAAAATGTATACAGAGTAGGCCTAATTAGGAAAAGTTGTTTACTATAGGCTAGTAGTTGAGTATGATTTACTTATTGATTTGTGTCAATAGTAAACGAAAATGCACTTGTATTTATCTGCAAAAGGTTCACATACAGGAGCTTTCAGCATAGTTTTAATATAGTATAACTAGTCGTCTATTTTGAAGATACATGTGCATAAACAACGACTAAAGCTGCCAGAAGTTTTTGCCCAAACTTCAAAGACACATTTAAATGATTAAAGCTAGAGGCATATCTTAACTTTAATGTTTCTTTAATCATGTAAACTACCTATATACAGCATGTTTTATGCATATGTGTTTGGGACAGAGGGGAACCAGGTCGCATTAACAGGAGATATATGCAGCCCATAATAAATAAAAGCACGAGACGTACTGGGGTCGGAGAAGAACCCAGGAAAATGTGACCGTCTGTTGCAATACACGCGCCACGGTTCAGCTGCGCGAGAGAACACTGGAAGGGTTGCCAGGTTTACACAACAAAACCCACCCATTCGTTACTCAAAACAAGCCCAATCGCGTTTCGGGGAGGTTCTCTGGTAAACATCGCGTTCGGGGGGTTAAATATGTGTGTTTTTTTGCTTCAACCCGCGGACATGAGACACAGCCCGCGGCAACAGTGTAGAAGTAGCCCAATTCCGCGGAAAAAAGCGGACTTGGCAACACTGACTGCAGTGTGAAAGCTCCCGCTCTCCACGCGCACAGCTTCTGCTCTGCCTGCGCGCGCAGTGTGAAACCGGCGTTACAGAGCGAACAAAGCACAGTTTTACTCGGCTTCTGTTTAAAGTACTCCCACACTTTTGAATGTCGCGGTCTGGCTTTATATGATAAATTATAATTTTCACTGTGCCCGGGAGCAGAAGCTGCCATTATTCTAGATCTTCTGTTCCATTCTAGAACGTAAATAATGTGCCGCCGACGCGTCGACGCATTTCACGCACGTTGCAGCCCTACTCCAGTCATTCTCCATCTTTGCGACTCGCGAGTCAGACAGCTGTCAATCAATCCGTCACTGCGGGTCTCAGGTGCACACCCTCCGCTCAGTCCCGCCCTCGGTTCGTCCCCTCTGTGTCCGCCGGGCTCTGCCCACTTTTCCAGCATTTTTTGAAAATTGCCAGTGGGTGGAGTTAAGCTCTGAGCAGGGGTTTAGTTACCCTTTAATATGTAAAAGTGTGTGAAAATATCTGAGCAAGATGAGAACGGGGGAGACTTGATTGTGTTTAATAGTGTTTAATATTCAATTATGTTGGAATTTTTAGAACAATTTAAATTACAGTGGGTTACCATTGTGGACTAAAACAACGAATCATTTAAGATGCTAATGTGTGCTATTACTATAGCTAAAAGTTTGTCAAGTAGCTAGAGCAGTATTATAATTCAGTTGTGTAACATTAAAATATATGAAATTGAAGAGGATGAATCATGACAAGGAGCCATATAAAATTCACTTTGAGACTACTTAATTGAGTCACTTAATATGTATTCATTCCATGATGTTGAAGTTACATGAACAAATTATGTTTGTTTAATCTAATTGATTAATGTGGGACCGATGTACACAATTAAATCATGTAAATCCATTAAATATGTAAATCCAACACACTTTTTTTCAGTGTACTGTCACTTTAAGACTTAATGCACGGATCCAGTACACTGATACTTTTACACATGCATTGTCTTTCTCGACTGTTCACGTTCACTTAAAGGAGCTGTATGTAGGAATGTGGCTAAAACTGGTACTGCAATCACTTTCAAATTACTGTTGAGCGGTGTATCCCCTCTCCCCCTCCCCCTGACTCGAGGTTGCCAGATAAGCTGCAGGATCCAGCAGGAACGTAGGCTGCTACAAGGAGCTTTCAATGGCAAGTGACAAGTTTTTTTTTTCTTTCTGTTAATTATGTTTATGCTTCAAGAGCGATGTTTTGTGAAGTAATTATGAATCGCAAAAATTTACTAATGGCGATTAGCCAAATATAATCGTAAATATGAACGCTCGTATGTGGTACATTCCCACATGAAAAATACTATAGTAAAATTACAGCAAAGCTAAATAACATTAGCAATGGTCATACAGGTCAACTTGCAGCATGTTTTGTCCACTATATATGCGAAGAACGAATGAGGAATAATTTTTACCGAGGTAACGTTAGGCTACTGTCTCAAATACGTTTTCACATTGCCATAATAGGCGTGCTAATGTTGTTTTCCTCAGCGTCCCAGCATAATGACAGAGAAACGGGCTCTGATAATGCATTACTAATGTTAGCAATGACGACTCGCCGTTTTTATTTACCAAACAATTCCTTAACGTTACCTTTTCAATTCAATGACCCACCTCCTCCATCTGCTCTAACCTAACGTTACTTTGCACGAACATGCATAACTTTGTTCGACTGTCATGAATATTTGAAATGTCCATTTACATTAAGTACAAGTTAGCCAAACATAGATGAACCTTACGTGTCCAGGAGAAAATTAGCAACGTTGGCATCAGTCTTCAAATTATTCTCCGTTTTCAGCCATCTCCATCTTTCAAAGGCATCTCTTATACAAATCCTGGTTTTATTTCGGACACTGTCACGACGTTTTTCTGATTCATAACGAGGTCGTTTAAGTTTCGTAAAGTTAGACATTGTTTATCCAAAAAGTTTGTGGCTGCAGCTGTGGTAACTAGAGCAGAGCTGGCAACCCGAATGCAGAAACACTACGGACTTCGTGATTGGTAGACAGGTGGAGGGTGGCGTTTCTGGCCAAAACACATCATGTCAACATCAACATCAGTTGAGGGCTGCAACTTCACTTTTAAAGTGACAATATCTTGGCCAGAAAACCGTTGTCAGTGATATAAGTATTTGAAATTAACATGATTTCTTAATGTCTAGTGACATATCAGGGCCATTTTATGATTAATTGAAATACATTTCTTACATACAGTTCCTTTAAGACATAACCTACTACAGTATGTTTGCTAGGATACTCGCCAAGACGGACATGAATTTGTCCGCGTTGTTGTTATTTTTAACTATCTTTAACCGTTGGTTCTCGGTACAAAAAAACTAACCGTACCTACTATTACGGTTACTACTACTATTATGCTAAATTAACTTTTACATGTTTGAACATAAACGTGTGTCGCTAGTGTGTTTACTCAACCAGAGTTTGTGTAAACTAAAGAATTTTAACTTTGAAAAAATCTTGACACCTTGCATTTTCCACTTCTCGTGTTTTTAAATGCGAATGTGCGTTATATGTGAATTGCCCCATATAGGAGAAAAAACCCTACAAGGTCCGTCTAGCTTGTGTTTAAGTAGAAATTAATGGAAAATGCAAAATGCATTCTTTGGAAACAGAGTCATACTGTTTCCTGTTTTGTTGTTGCCGGAGTATCCGAGGAACGAGATATAAAGGCAAAGCCCTCTTCTGGAAAGGGGGTGGGGAACAGCTCATTTGCATTTAAAGATACACACACGAAAACGGCATGTTTTTATTTCCACTAAAAAAGAGGCATTTTGGGCTTGGTATAGGCCTAATAAATGATCTGTGAGCTGAAACTTCACAGACACATTCAGGGGACACCTAAGACTTATTACATCTTGTAAAGAGGGCCATAGGTCCACTTTAAAAGTCTGAGACCACTTTAAAATCTGTAATCTGTAGCTGATTCATTAAAAACTTGGATGATGTAAAATGAATTTAATATTCTGCACTATTTCCAGGTCACTAATGAATGACATTAGCAAATTTGTGTCATTGATCATGTGACAGATGGTCAGATGTTCTTGTTTCCATTGAAGCACAAGATGCTCTTTGGATCATTTTCAAATCTAGCTGGAGAACATGGTCATCAACTCGTGGAGTTCAAGCAACTGCTGCTGTCATTAAAGCAAAATAGACAAATTACAAAATACACTGTACATTTTTCAAATAAACTTTTCACTTAAATTGTTATACTACAATCTCTAGACTTTCCTTACAGGTTTGGTTATACTTGTGAGGGCCAAATGTCCTTGCCTATATACTCTCTAAAAAACATTTTGTTTTAGACAATTTACCCAAATGGTAACACTTTACTTGAAGGGGTGTGCATAAAGGCCTGTACACACCGGGACGAATATCGCGCGCGCTTATCGCCAGCGTTTTTCGTGCCGTTTTTCGGCGCGTCTTGAGTGTTCACACCCAAACGATTTTCACTGGCGCTGCGCCGAGTGAACGTGCACATTCAGTAGATGCGCTCCCGGTACACAAGATGGTGCTGCGGCACTTTAAGCCTCTGACACTCGCTTGTCACACAGAAGGAGAAGAGAGACAGTATTTACGTGCTTGCCAAAACCACAGATATATTATGTGTATGGACAAAACCATTCACACACTTTTTGCTAACTGGCAAGCAGCATTAGCAGTTCATCTTCTTCTTTGTCTACTTACTACTTCTTCGTCGTATCAATGTGTGCTCGGCAAGACTGTTTTGTGCTTGAGCGCCACCAAGTCGTGTTTTACTGTCACTTCAGCAGCTCCAGCCACGTGAACAAAAGCGCCGATCTCATTGGTCGGACAGTTTTTTACGCGCCGCGTCAAAATAAAAAAACGAACCCGAGGCATTTTTTTTAAAAATGACGCTTTTACGCCTGCCGTTTTGCGCGTCGGTGTGAACACTCACATTGGCGCCCATTGTTTAGTCCCGAGGCGTTAAATGTCGGCGATAAACGCGTGCGAAAATCGTCCCGGTGTGAACAGGCCTTAAGACTGACATGACACGTGTCATTCGCTCAATTATGTCATTTTTAATGCAAAGATGACATTATTTGAGATGTCTTAGTTATGACAACTTGACATAAACCAATACATCATAACCTGTTAGTGTCTTTGTCATGACAACTTGACATTACCAAGACAACATAACCTGTCATAAACATGACATAGCAGATTAATTATCAAACTTAAGTATTAAAATATTAAATATTATCCAAAGTGTCATGGATATTTTTCTTGACCTAAACTACAGTGGTACAAGTTGAATTTGTCAAAATTATTTTATAACAGTGAAAACTCACCTCAAAATGATAGAATGGCACCACTGGTTAGGTGTACGCCATTATGATGGTGTCTTAGCCAGACTTATCCATGATGTAAAAAAGCATTTCAAGAAAATATAAATGTGTGGGATGGAAACTTTAAAAAAAAAACATTATGAACTGAAAAATATTCACAACGCTGTTATGAAATAATTTGACAGAGTATTAACACTTAATGACATTTTAATGACAAATTCAATTTTTACCACTGAAAAAAAGATTTATGACAGGTTATGTTGTCTTGGTAATGTCAAGTTGTCATGACAAAGACACTAACAGGTTATGATGTATTGGTTTATGTCAAGTTGTCATAACTAAGACATCTCAAATAATGTCATCTTTGCATTAAAAATTACATAATTGAGCGTTTAGGAAGTTTCCTAAACAGTTAATTAGAGCATCCAACACATTTATATTTTCTTGCTTTTTTACATCATGAATAAGTCTGGCTAAGACACCATCATAATGGCGTACACCTAACCAGTGGTGCCATTCTATCATTTTGAGGTGAGTTTTCACTGTTATAAAATAATTTGACAGAGTATTGACACTTAATGACATTTTAATGACAAATTCAACTTGTGCCACTGTAGTTTAGGTAAAGAAAAATATTCATGACACTTATATAAAATAATTTGACAGAGTATTAACACTTAATTTGGATAATATTTAATATTTTAATACTTAACTTTTATAATTAATATGCTATGTCATGTTTATGACAGGTTATGTTGTCTTGGTAATGTCAAGTTGTCATGACAAAGACACTAACAGGTTATGATGTATTGGTTTATGTCAAGTTATCATAACTAAGACATCTCAAATAATGTCATCTATGCATTAAAAATGATAATTGAGCGATTGACACTGAATGACAGTTGTCATAAACATACAAACTCCTTCATATTCATGACATGTGTCATGTCATGATTATGAAGCAGTCATGTCAGTCTTATGCACACCCCTTCAAGTAAAGTGTTACCAAATAAATTGGGTTGTTTTTAACTAAAATATAAATATAAAAATATAGGAAATATAGGTAAATATAGGACAGAACACATGTTGGGTTATTTTACCCAGCAAATTGGGTTGTTTATTTAACCCAGCATAATGGGTTGATTCATTTTTACTATAATACTAACTAGGGGTGGGCGATATAGCCTCAAAATTATATCACGATATTTCTAGAATATTTGCGATAACGATATTTATGACGATATAGAAAAAAAATGTATGGAACAAAGTTTTATTGTTTATTGCAGCTGGTAGGCAACAGCATTTATTAGTGCAAACAAAACCATAACATAACATTTTAGTTTAACAATAATGTAATTTATGCCATGGTCTGTCTGAATATTTGATTCTGCTTGGCTGGAAGGTGTGCAATAAAATCGTTTAATGCACCGGTAGTTCCAAGTCAGATGAATCCTCGTTCTATATTAATGCGCTGTTTTCATTTCAGGTGTGTTTAGACAGAGCACTGTAATTGGTTTAAAAGTCTGAAAGTCCGAAGGAAAATGCTGCATATAAACGCTGCTTTCATAAGGATGCACTAATATTTCTGAAGTGTAAAACTTTTTATTTTGTAACAAGTTATGAAGATAAATGTTGGAATAATGACACAGAAATAGCCTGGCTCATCTGACAGCGTTTGTCCCAGGCACTTTCTACTTCAACTGCGCCTGATGTGTTTCTTACAGCAGCACCAGATCGGTTTAGATAAAGTCTCGTGTAAACTGTTCACAGAATCGTTCAATCGGAATGATTTTTATCGGATTGACATAAAAGTGTGGATGTAAACGGGACTATTGAAGCGCACACACACACACACGCGCGCGCATTCAGAGAGCAGAGATCGTGCTGCACATTCATGAGCACAGAAACTATTAACGCCGCCCCGTGACTTTTAGCAATAAAATAGCTAAGGTACTGGATCACTACATTAAATTTCTCAGCAACGATGGGGTTACATCGCTATTTTTCAATAATAAACCCACATCTTCGTTAAGAGAGACGCTGAAGAGACGCAGTCACACAGGTACGAATCTCTCTCTCTCTCTCTCTCTCTCTCTCTCTCTCTCTCTCATTAATCCAAATAAATGCTATAATCCATTCATTCAAATAAATGTAATCTTACGCACTACTTTATCTCTGTGTCTGATTCAAAGAAGGCAGAATGCTAGATCTAACTCGCGTAACTGACGAAAATAACTGTCAATGTTACCCTTCTGGTCAAATATTGCGCTGCAAACATCAATAACAGCTTTAAGTTGTCAATGTTTAGTCAGTTGTCAAGAGGGCTGACCTCTTGTAACCAAGTAGCTTCCTTTTTAGGTACTAAGTCGTTATCGGAGGCTGACATGCTGCTCTTCGTGTATCCTCTGACAGGTGTTGTTGTTGTGCGCGCTAGGGAACATAAATGCGCCATATGCCATCGCGTCGCTATATCATTGATATCGCGATATGACACTTTTTTATCATGTAAAAATGTATACCGGTATTATCGTGATGATATGATATGACACACCCCTAATACCAACTTTATTTTTATTTTTTTACTTCATAATACATGAATTAATGTTTACGGATAAACCTAAATCCTCTAAACTCCACACAACCACTGTTTGCATGATAATTCCTTTATTTTCTATCATATTTTACAGTATAGCATATTTCATATTGTTTTTAATAAATATTGCCAACATTTAAGCATGTTTAGCAAATACTAATAAATATTAGTAAAAATTTAAAATTTAGAAGGATTTCAAGTGTAATCGAGCAGTCTCTGTTGTCCCGTTTCCACCGTAACGATGCTGGATCTCGTGGCGGAGCTTGTGTCATGTTCAGCAGGGGAACTTCTAACTTTTCACACGTAGCTGAAATATGCTGTGACTGACTCCATAACATGTCCATAAACAATCAGTGTACAGTCCTGAGGACATCCTAAGTATTTATATTCTGCTATATAAATAAAAGCATACAATTTTATGCAAGGCATCAGGTGTTTCCATCATGCAAAGGTGACTCACATTGCATCCCTGTATGTTGCCTTGCATAAAAATAAATGAAATACAGCACAATAACGAATTTATAGATAAAATAAATGTACACAAACCTGTATTTTACCAAAGAGATGCACCAATTTGACAGAGCTGAGAACTGCTCTCTCCTGAAGAGGTCGCAAAAAGCCTGTGATAAATAACTCTACCCCTGGGTTGTTACGTCTGACCCAGGAGCTGGTTTATACAAAAACTACCCAAACACTGGGTTATTATGTCTGACCCAGGAGCTGGGTTATACAAAAACTACCCAAACACTAGGTTGTTACTTCTGACCCAGGAGCTGGGTTATACAAAAACTACCCAAACACTAGGTTGTTACGTCTGACCCAGGAGCTGGGTTATACAAAAAATACCCAAACACAAGGTTGTTACGTCTGACCCAGGAGCTGGGTTATACAAAAACGACCCAAACTCTGGGTTGTTACATCTGACCCAGGAGCTGGGTTATACAAAATCTACCCAGACACTGGGTTGGGACGTCTGACCCAGGAGCTGGGTAACACAAAAACTACCCAAACACTGGGTTGGTACGTCTGACCCAGGAGCTGGGTTACACAAAAACTACCCAAACACTGGGTTGTTACATCTGACCCAGGATCTGGGTAACACAAAAACTACCCAAACACAAGTTTGTTACCTCTGACCCAGGAGCTGGGTTTTACAAAAACTACCCAAACACAAGGTTGTTACGTCTGACCCAGGAGCTGGGTTATACAAAGACTACCCAAACACTGGGTTGTTACATCTGACCCAGGAGCTGGGTAACACAAAAACTAGCCAAACACTGCGTTGTTACGTCTGACCCAGGAGCTGAACCCAAAAGGCTCAACCCAGGATTTGGGTAGAAGAAATAGCCCAAGATATTTTAGAGTGAAGTGAAATATAATGACAACCGACTAGTGAGGATATTTTAGTGGTCTCTAAATCGGCCAAAACTTGTTTTTATTTAAATCTAGTGTTTTGTGCAGGTTTCTGTGAGGGTTGTGTTTAGGGGTGATAGAAAATATCATAAACCTGATATAAAATTAATGGAAGTCTATGCAATGTCCTCACTAATATAGTGAAACAAACAGTACTTTATAAAGGCCACGCCTCCAGCTGTATTGTTAATACTTATCTTTCAGTTTTTCCATCACTACCTCACTATTCTAATTTAGACAATGCTTCTTTATTAAGACTCCTCAAAATGGCATGCCACTTCGCCTTCATTTAAATTTCCGCTTTACATCCAACCTAGAAAAAAAAACAAGCCAAAGACAAACAGAGAGAAGTCAGACGAAAAGGTATGGGAGACGCATTTGGAAAGATGGAATTACATCGACTTACACCATTAATCTCTCGTTTGTCACTTACAAATCTCATTAAAGTCGAGATTCTACTTTGTGCCTTTTCCCTACATTGACAGATATTTTAAAGTTCAAAGATGCAATAATCCATCAGGCTCGGGAATATGCCTTTGCCGCTGAGGATGCCAGGATAAACATACAGAAATTAAATTTCTATTTATACGAAGCCTGCAAACCGCCAAGCGTTTGCCGAAGAATTGATGCTGCACGGAGCATCGGAGGCCAGGCTCAAGCAGCTAAAGTAATTAGCCTAACACTTGCGTTAACTAGATGGTGGATCATATCTGGCAGAACCGTTGCTGAAATGGGGACAAAATGTCACTCGGCTGCAAGCTGTTTGGAGGGATCTGCCCAATCCCATTTGAGGAGTTCTGCGTGTAAAGGCAAGCCTGTCAGAAATATGTAATGCCACCTCTAATGTGAATTGTGAGCTGATATTGTTTCAGGCTGATGTTGCCGGGTGTCTGTTTGAGTGGGTGTCTCGTTCACTTAGGTGCAAAGACTGTGACACTCGGTTACAGTGCATTTGATGCCCCGCATGCTGTGCCGTTACAAAAGGTTGAAGTAATGTTGCCTCCTCGGATGTCGGGCCTTCTTGTCACGTTCGTTCAGAGAGGACAGGAAATGATGCGAGGAAGATGGATCGGGAAATGACGTGAGCCGGATTTGCACCCGCTCACCCGCTGGGCCGCGGCTTCAACACGTTACCTTGTTTAATGATCATCGGCGACCGAATTTCAAACTTTCAGAGCTGCTCGTAAACTTCTTTTCCCTCTGTAGAGTTTAAGTTTCAAAAAGTTTAGGATTTGCATTCATTTTACAGGAATTAAATGCATGTGTTTGTGAAGATTCGCCATAATTCCTCCATGCCACCCCCTCCATGATGCACGTCTGTCCCAGCCCACTGATTCACCTGGTCCTGAAAGAGCCCTGGGGCCTTTTACAAACTTTCACCGTCTCTGTCTTCCCGCCGCCGTCCCCTTTTCTCTTGGCAAAGATATTGTTTCCACAGATAAACTGGAGAGAACAAGAGAGGCTTGGCAGATCCATAGTTCTGTGGGAACTGTGAGGAAAAGGGACAGTCGGCTATGTATTTAATGAGCCATGTGTAATCTTCTTTGCTGTGAGACTGCATTCAAATCAAAGTCGCTGGAAAAGTATCATTTGCAACTTCTGAAACTTGATTTAACAAACGTTTGCCTTTGTTTTAGGACTGTGTGTGTCCGTGAAACAATTAAACTAGTGAAGAGAAGTGGAACAATGGGGCATGATACGGACCAAACTCGAAACTTTAAGCTTTAATATTTCAATCACTGATTATGAGACCAGAGCCTGGACCTTTTTTAAAAAGTGTTTAGGATACTTAAAAAAAAAATTCAGGACACTTTTTTGTTTTAAATTCATTCAAATGAATGAAACTTAAAATGTCTGCATTCAGTATCACAAATATTTAATAAAGATATAATAAAATCTTATTTAATGCACCAAAAAAGTCTCAGTGGAGCTTGTTCCTTCCTTTCCACTTTCTTCCTTTCTGTGTTCTTCCTTTCCTCTTCCTTCCTTTCTTCCACTTAGTTCATTCCTTCCTTCTTTTCCCGTCCCTTTCTACTTTGTTTTTCTCTTTCTACTTTTTTCCTTCCTTCCTTACTTACTTTTTTCCTTTATTTCCTTCAGGGTTATCATATTCTCTTTTTTCCTGCATACTTTTCCTGCATATTCCTTCCTTCCTTCCTTCCTTCCTTCCTTCCTTCCTTCCTTCCTTCCTTCCTTCCTTCCTTCCTTCCTTCCTTCCTTCCTTCCTTCCTTCCTTCCTTCCTTCCTTCCTTCCTTCCTTCCTTCCTTCCTTCCTTCCTTCCTTCCTTTCCGAGTTAACATATTCTCTCTTCTTTTCCTGCAAATTCCCTTCCTTCCGTCCATCCTTCCTTTTATCTTCCTTTCTTCCTTCCTTTCCACTTACTTCATTCCTTCCCTATTTTCTACTTTGTTCATTCGTTCATTCGTTTGTCCCTTCCTTCCTTCCTTCCTTCCTTTACAGGTTAACATATTCTCTCTTCTTTACCTGTATATTCTCTTCCTTCCGTCCATCCTTCCTTTTATCTTCCTTTCTTCCTTCCTTCCTTCCTTCCTTTCCACTTACTTCATTCCTTCCTTCTTTTCTACTTTGCTCGTTCGTTCGTTTGTTCTTTCATTCCTTTCTTTCTTCCTTTCAGGGTTAACATATTTTCTCTTCTTTTCCTGCATATTCTCTTTCTTTCTTTCTTTCTTTGTTTCTTTGTTTCTTTCTTTCTTTCTTTCTTTCTTTCTTTCTTTCTTTCTTTCTTTCTTTCTTTCTTTCTTTCTTTCTTTCTTTCTTTCTTTCTTTCTTTCTTTCTTTCTTTCTTTCTTTCCACTTACTTAATTCCTTCCTTCTTTTCTACTTTGTTCGTTCCTTCCTTCCTTCCTTCCTTCCTTCCTTTTTTCGTTCGTTCGTTCCTTCAGTCCCTCCTTCCTTCCTTATATTCATATTCTTCTTTTCTTTTGTTCTCTAGTTTTACCTACTGGGCATGTTGTTGTTGATGTTGTTTTGTGGTCATTACGAGCTGAATCTGATTTTCATTGGCAGCAGCCCAGCTGGTTAGATATTGTCTTTTTGATCAGAGCAAATAAGCATAGTAGTAAGTGCATGGCACATATCACACTTGAACATAACTCGCTTATGTTTCAGATTATCGTGATATCACCTCTTGTTCATTTTACCGGGTGGCTGGGACAACAATAGTATCAGTATCTCAGTATCATGAGAAAAGTGAAGGGAATGTGAATGAAACAAACATGCTCATATTCTTCAGATTTTGGATCCCTGAAGCAAGCTGAAGAGAGTCTCTTGATGGTTATATCTTTAATTGTGAAATTAACTGTGATTGATCTTGACTAGCTTTGTGCCTTGAAGAGAATGTGGTTGACGATAAGACTCAGCAGTCATCACGTCCCTGTCATGTCTCTGATCCTGCGCTTTGGAAGTAACGGAAATGTTATGCAAATCATTTCTTAATCCTTTTATGTTATTTTGTTCCATTTCTCTTTCATTTTTCACACTCAGATATTTTTGCTATGGCATCTGTACATTTTAAGCAGTGTTCTACCACCACACAAACTTCGGCCAATTGCTGCATTCGGTTGTCATTTCGTGTTCGGATTTCTTTCTTAAGAAACAAGTTTGGTTGATTGCATCACCAAGAAAGCTCACCTAGAAAAAGCTTGATTTGCTAACTGTAGCATGAAGAAACAGATACACTGGTATAGCTAATGCTTTATACTACAGGCTGCATGTGCACGCACTTTCACAGGAGGACCGCAAAAGTAGTTCACCATCTTTGACAAAAGCTGAAGAAGACAACCAAGCCTAATTCAGGAGAGAGCGTGGAGATAGCAGATTGTGACCTATGTCTGCCGGTAGCTTTTTGTTGTCCTAAGGGTTTGGTGTTTAAAAATAATAAGAAAGAAGTGGGACGGTCTTACATCCAAGAAGCTTAAAATGCAAAATCTCGAATAAGCCCAATTTTCCCCAGCCAATGGCGTCTCATTTCGGCAGGGTTTTTGTGTTGATCATCCCGAACTGACTCACGTATATCCACCCCTCCCCTCGCCAAATAAAAACACTAGAGGTTTATGTGGCTTTTCAAAAAAATGTATCTAGACATTTATCCACTTTAATCTTCTTAACATATTAAAGTCATTTGCATTACCCTGAAGTGACTGAGGTTTTTCACCGCTTCTCACCCCCACAATACACAAGGACTTGGAACACCATGTGGACATTTTGTCTGCGAAAAGAACACAAGTGGGCATAAGTCAACTTACTTCCACGTGCATTTGCCTGCATCCTGCTGGGTGAATTTTTTTATGCATTGTCTTCTAAAACATTCTCCAACTGTTGCTCCAATTTTTTTTTTTTTTTGATCTCTTTCGCTCATGTTCATTATGCATCAGGAAAAAATATATACATTAGCATTGGCCTTTAGCTTTGACTGCATTCACAAATCAAGGCAGCCTCAAGCAGTTTTATAGCATCCTTACTACACAATACAAATATATATAAAAAACAAAATAATGAACTGCAATGGGAGCTGCACATTGATGAACTAGTGTTTCATGTTTTAGCTCTTGGAATACTGTATTGACCAATCAGAAGTCAGGAATGGAACTGTCATTTAATGGATGTAAATTATCCATTAAACTTGACTTATTTACACTGTTAAAGAGTTGGATTCTCATGCTAAACATGGCCAACATTTAAACAAAATTAGTTGGACGTATGACGAGTATATTTCTGTGCCAAATACACTCCTTCAGGATTCGAACAAGTTTCTGAAAGTCTTTTTTCTTCGAGTATGGCCCTGTATGAGGTCATAAAGGGCGGAATTCCTTGTATGGGCACTTCTCCCGGATGAGCGCGTGCCACATCAATTCGAGCAAGAGCAAGAGCACGCCCATCGACAAGCTTTGTTCGGGTTAAGGGAGCCGTTGGCAGCGCTGTCATTTTATTTTTAGACCACAAAATCATCAATGTCACTAAAGAACTGTGTTTTTGGTTGTGAGGGAAAGATAACCTTTTCAGTTTCCCAAATAAGCCAGCGTTAAGGAAACAGTGGATGCAGTTTGTTTTTCCACTGAGTTCTTTTATGTTTGTTTGTTCCTGGTCATGAGTGGAAACCGCAGGCGGTGAGTGAAACTGCATCAAATGTCTGTGTTTTGTTGGCAATCGGCGCGTAAGTCCATATAATGTGAACAACACGAACGTATAGTGAATCAAAAGTTATCCAGGGATAATGCCATGATGTATTGTGTATGTGTGCTCTCTTTAGCCACGCCCACTGCACACCTCCACGAGCTTGGCTGTTTTCGGAAAAAATCGGAACAGCGTATCTGTCTTTTATAAATATGATAAAACTAAAGACTCTTCTGAGATAGATACTACTCTATAGGTACTCGATATTAACATGAGATTGGCAGAAACTGTGTGTGTTATGTACCATTTTAAGTATGTTTTAGTAATATTTAGACTCTGGATCTAACAGCTAAACCATGACCTGCCGTTAAACCACAAATGTGTTTGTCAAAAGGTGTCATGGTAGAGATGGTGTTAACCTTTTCTATTCATTGAGGGAATCTTTAGTGACAGTAATAATATGTTTGTGAGGGCTCAGCCCCTTTCGTGCTGACAGTTAAAAGGCCAAAGTCAATCTCAGTAACCGTTCCAGTGTCTGCTTTGCTCAAACTGTTGCTTCCACTTAGTAACTGTCGCTTAACTGACTGCTATAATATGGTGAGATTGTTGGTCTTTAACTGTGTGTGTGTGTGAGTGTGTGTGTGTGTTTGGAAGAATTGGCTTTGTTGCAGAATACTCATAATTCTCCATAGATTAGCATATTTAGGAAATACAGTACATGATGTTTGTGAATCACTGTTCGACTGTAATCTTAATGACTGCATCTTGGAACTTAATAAAAGATTCCTGTCACTCAGTCACTCTCTCGCTCTGCAGTTGCATGAATCAGTGAGTTAAATTAGATCAGTTTTCTTTAATCATCTGTTATGTTTTGTTTTTTAAGGACAGCAGACAGCATTAAGGCCCAGACACATGCTCAGCACTATTCTTTAATAATAGTCTGATGTTTATGTCATTTAAATCCTGTAATAGTGAAGAATGTAGAGGGTTGTGTTTCACTATTTTACTGATTAATTTGGTGCGTTTCTTCATGATTGCTGATTTTAAGACATAATAATATTCTTTTAATCACTGTGAAAAAGTGTAATAGGATCATTTAAGACAATATAAAATAACATTTGCGATACATTTGGGTCATTCCTATGCACTTTAATGTGATGTCCACACCACACATCATACAAGTCTTAAAGGGATAGTTCACCCAAAAACGAAAATTTGATGTTTTTCTGCTTACCCCTAAGGCATCCAAGATGTAGGTGTCTTCGTTTCTTCAGTAGAACACAAATTGAGATTTTTTAACCGTTGCTGTGTGTCATATAATGCTTGTCAATGGGGTCTAATTCTATTAGAGTAAAAAAACATGGACAGACAACTTCAAATTAAACCCCGCAGCTCGTGACGACACATTGATGTCTTAAGACACGAAACGATCGGTTTCTGAGAGAAACTGAACGGTATTTATGCAATTATATCACCTCATATCAGACAAATGCTTTCAGCTCTCCAGACTGCCATCACTTCCCGTGAGTGAGGTCAAAATTCCGGCCGGGTCATAGATATGTATACGTAGATTCCTCATTCGAGCGATCCACGCTGGCACTAATGAGGTATCTATGTATACATCTATGACCCGGCCGGAATTTTGACCTCACTCACGGGAAGTGATGGCAGTCTGGAGAGCTGAAAGCATTTGTCTGATATGAGGTGATATAATTGCATAAATACCATTCGGTTTCTCTCAGTTAATTACCATTCGGTAAAAATACCATTCGGTCTCTCAGTTTCTTTCAGTTAATTTTCTTTTATTACACAATATCACAATTAAGTAAAAAAGGGTGAATTTCAGTATTTCTGTATTGTCATTTTGATGTGTGACCGGGTTCTCTGGGAAAAACTAGCATTTTAAACGATTAGTTCACTTCAAAATGTAAATTTCCTGATGTTTTACTCACCCCATCTCATCCAAGATGTTCATGTCTTTCTTTCTTCAGTCGAAAAGAAAATACGTTTTTTGGGGAAAACATTCCAGGATTTTTCTCCACACCATTGACTTCCATGACAACCAAAATGTTGAAGGTCCAAATCAATGCAGTTTCAAAGCGCTTCGAAGGCCTTCAGAGGCTCTGTATGATTCCAGACAAGGTCTTATCTAGCAAAACATTTATTTACATCATTTAAATAAAAAAAAAAATGAATAAATGAATATACTTTTTAACCTAAATTGCTCATCTTGCGCTGCTCTGCGGCCTGCCAGAGATTGCACAATCACATAAAAAACGTCACACTACAAGTAGGCGGAAGTACCGCCCCAAGCGAACACGCAAGGACTACTACAAACACCCTTTACCAAAAAAAACTCCAACTTCAATATCATCCGACATCGTTGTTTTACCTTTTATTTGCTAAAGGACGTTTGTATTAGTCTTTGCATGTGTGCTTTGTAAACACGGGGACAGGCCTACATCTAGTGTGATGTTTTCGTCGTCACTGGTGAGCTGCAAAGCAGCGCAAGATGAGCAATTTAGGTAAGTATCTTAATTTTTAATTATTTTTGAAAATGACCGATCGTTCCGCTAGATAAGACCCTATTCCTCGTCTGGGATCGTGCAGAGCCTCTGAAGCTCTTCGAAGCGCTTTGAAACTGCACTGATTTGGACCTTCAACATTTTGGTTGCCATGGAAGTCAATGGTGTGGAGAAAAACCCTGGAATGTTTTCCTCAAAAAACTTATTTTATTTTCAACTGAAGAAAGAAAGACATAACCATCTTGGATGAGATGGGGGTGAGTAAAATATCAGGAAATTTTCATTTTGAAGTGAACTAATCCTTTAATAGGAATATTTATTGCAGGTGTTTCTTCATTTATTCTCACTTTCTCTAATCAAAATGATTTAGGCAAAACCTGTTTTCTTAGAAAGTTAATTTATTAGAAAATTAAGTTATCTTATAAAATTTTTATCAATAATCTGTTTGTTTTTTCCTTGTGTCTGCAGTATCACTTTCATCCTGTTTTTCCCCCCTGGCTTTTCTAAAACAAGGCACTACCTTGATGACATAATTTCCCATGAAGTTGGTTTGTCTCACTCCAAAACAGTCCTGTTGCAGAATCATCAAAATATCCAAAGATGAAAAGAATCAGTAAAAATGTACATGTCAACACCACAACTTTACCTCATTACATTGTTTAAAAGTATTATGCAAGTGACATATCAGTAGGTTTTGAGTACAAATAATAGTTTTTCAAAGAAAGTGTTTTTTAGATAACTGGTATCAATCTCAGGCAGGTTTGTTAAATAGTTTGCCAGGTCTACTTAGGTAAATGGAAACCCTACTTAAAGAGCTTGTACCACATTACTTTACACATTAAGCAAGTCACAGTTCTCATGCAATATGGAGAGGAAGAAAGATCTTTCCAAAGATGAAAAACATTAAATGGTGAAATGTTATGCAAAAGGAATGAGTGGAGATTATCAAACTATGATAAGATCTGTGAGTAATTTACAGCACAAGAGAACTCGGGTCAGATAAAGGCTTATTAAGGAAAGTTTCTGTCAAAAAATTAATTGTATTAAATGGATAGCTATACAAAAGCCACTGTTGAAAAATCTGAATTTTTTGTTAATTACACTATTACAAAAAATACTGGGGCTTGGTAAATATAAGACGGAACACATGTTGGGTTAATTTAACTCAGCATAGTTGATTCATTTTTACTATAAAAGGCCTACTAGCTTTTTTTTTTTACTTCATACATTAATTAATGTCTACGGACTAACTTCAATCCTCTGAACTTTTTTAAAAATACTCGACAACCACTGGCTTGCATGATAATTCCTTTATTTTCGGTCAAATTGTACAGTATAGCATATTTTATAATTTAAGGTCGTTTAACAAATATTAGAAGTAAAAATGTAACATTTAGAAGTAATGCAAGTGTAATCGAATCCATAACCTGTCCATAAACAATCAATGTTCAGTTCTGTGAACATATTTTAGCATCATAAGTATTTATATTCTGTATCTTTTTGAATAAAATCATAAAATTTTATGCTAGGCATCAGGCATTTCCATTACGCGAAAATACAGACATACGCTGTATGTTGCTTTGCAACCAATCACCAATTTAACAGAGCTGCACTGCTCTCTCCTGAAGAGGTTGCAAAAAGCCTGTGATAAATAACTCAGCCCCTGGGTTGTTCCATCTGATCCAGGAGATGAGTAACACAAAAACGACCCAAACACTTGGTTGTTACATCTGACCCAGGATCTGGGTTACACAAAACTACCCAAACACTGGGTTACTACGTCTGACCCAGGATCTGGGTAACACAAAAAGTACCCAAAAACTTGGCTGTTACATCTAACCCAGGATCTGGGTTACACAAAAACTACCCAAACACTGGGTTGCTACATCTAACCCAGGAGTTGGGTAATAAAAACAGCCCAAACACTGGGTTGTTACATCTGACCCAGGATCTGGGTAATAAAAACAGCCCAAACACTGGGTTATTACATCTGACCCAGAATCTGGGTAACAAAAACTACCCAAACACTGGGTTGTCACATCTGACCCAGGAACTGGGTAACACAAAAACTACCCAAACACTGGGTTGTTACATCTGACCCATGAGCTGGGTAACACAAAAACTACCCAAACACTGGGTTGTCACATCTGACCCAGTAACTGGGTTACACAAAAACTAACCAAACACTGGGTTGTTACATGTGACCCAGGAGCTGGGTTACACAAAAACTACCCAAACACTGGGTTGTTACACCTGACCCAGGGGCTGGTTAACCCCAAAACTACCCAAACACTGGGTTATCACATCTGACCCAGGAGCTGGGTAACAAAAACTACCCAAACACTGGGTTGTTACATCTGACCCAGGAACTGGGTAAAACAAAAACTACTCAAATACTGAAAAAAAACAACCCCAAAAATGACTCAAAAGGCTCAACCTAGGATTTGGATAGAATTTTCCTTTCTTTCTTTTTTTCAGTGAAATCTTAATTATTCCAAACTTTCCAAACTAGTGTGAATATATGTTTATCGCAATATATTTTTTTCTTTTGAGTTTACTGCTGAATCAGGCTCAATAAGAACCATCTATTTAAAAGAACTATTATCAAATATTATTCATTTTGATGTGATTTTAAGTCATTAACACTGACAAGACTTTTGTAAAGATGAAGTATTTTCCTTGATTAAGCATAAAGAGCATTCATTTTGCTCTCTACCTAAAAGTGTAAAAAAAAAAAAAGCCCCTAAACCAAGAACAACGTCCAAGAACTACTAAAGTCTTGTGTTCGCTTTCCTCGCCCTCAGCGGAAGTCTATAAAATGGGTCTGCATTGTTAGAAATGGTGCACTAAAAACACAACTATGACATGAAAAAAATTGATTGCGACAGAACGTCTACAAAATATCTTTGCTTTTCTCGATAACCCTCAGACACCCTTTCCCTGCCAAAAAGGAGCTCTTAATTTGATTTCCAAGACTTTCTCTGTTTCGCGCAAATTCCCAAGCAAGACAGAAGAAGGGAAAGATTCACGAGCGTGCGAGAAGGAAAGGGAGAAAACGAGAGAATAACTGGATGGTGTTGAGAAGGATGGCGTTCTGTGTGTGCAGGAATGTGGATTTCTCCCTTCCGTAAAATCCTAATTGTGCCTGGAAGGGCTGGTAGTATGTAGGGTATCTCAGCTCAGCTTGGCTCAACAGGATTTGTTCTTCTACGTCTGTATGTTGAGCGTTTTCTTTCAGCGCGAGATGCGGATGTAACCCTTTCACAGTGCGAGAAGCCGAGCGCTTGTGTTTGCCGCTAGGCTGATTCCTGGCTCTCTGCTGTTTTGTGCCGAATGTATTCAAACTCTGCTTTTAAAAACACATTTTTACCCTGAGAAATGTGGCTGAGGTTATTGTCCCGTAACTTGCCTTGACAGAGAAGCAGATCCCAGATGCTTCGGAGAATGCAGAGAGTTTATGGACCTCAGGCATCTGTTGAGACCTTTCGAGAAGGATGAGAGAGAGCCGAGAAACATGAGATGAGGGAAAGCGCTCGCTCTGTTGATGGAGCGGCTTACTGGCTGCACCTATGTATTCAGACAGCTACATAATTGACTTGGGGCTTTTGTTGAAAGCGTTTTAAGAATTTCAAACAACAAATTCAAGGACTAAATGCAGAAAAATGATATGTCGTATACGTCAGGTTTACGTTGCCAATCGATCCTCTCAAAGACCTGCAAAGTAATGGCCCATTTTTGTCTATGTAAATCCCACTTAATCCGTTATCTGGCTGGGGTCGCAAAAAGCGACACGTATGTCATGTTTATTTCACTCAGGTGGCTTAATTGTGTCTAAAATGGGATTGTGGCTTTGAGCTGTTGGGCCATGATGGATGGGCTTATACATGCAGGATATTGTGTACAGACATACAGCATAAAACAAAACAAACGTCAACAAACAGCGCGTTTAAATACTAGCCGTTCTCCAGATCAGTGTGATAAATCCAGAAATGTTACATTAAGATTACATTACAGGTTACATTGACCTGGGACCTTTAACTGGCAGGCCAAGCACGCTTTTGTCTTTTCCAGTCAGCTCAATATTAAGATTCAGAAGTTTTTTGGATCCACTTCCTCCCTGTTGCTGTCCTCTTTATCCTCAGATCTGTCTTCCTGGTCTTTAAATTTGGGCTTTTTTAAATTTTTATGTCAGAACCTTTTTTGCATTCTACACTTTGGGTGCACTCTCTCCGTTCTGTCTTTTTTGGGAGGATTGACATTGTTAATGTTTTTTTTGTTAAAAATGATCAAAATCAAATTGAGCAAGTACATAACCAGCCAGTGTTCAAAACTATCTCCTTACCTTAGCCCGATTCACAACGGTAATTTGAGTGGTACTGATGGGTTTCCACAGGAAATTTGAGCATGCCACCGTTCGTCTTTGCGCCATTACGTAACGTCTGTATACATAAGAAGGAGTCCCAGCTAGTAGGCTAACACATGTGAGGATGCTGCAGGTGGCGGATCATTTATATCCTTTTCTCACAGCAGCTGGAATTATTAAATGTATTATTTTGATGGCGGATTGTTATCTAGAAAGGACCAAACGACAATCATCAGTGACAACTGGAGATTCACCCCAAGTTAAAAAGCAAAAGATTAGACGGTACAGAAATTGAAACCTACAGGTAACGCTAATACACACTAAATACACGTAGTCACGCAATGCTGATGTTGTTAACATTAACAATTTGAGAACAAAGTATAACAATAATATAGGGCTGCAACAACTAATCGATAAAATCGATAATCGATTTTTGATTAATCGTTAATCAATAATCGTTAGTTGTAGCCCTACAATAATAATAATTTGCACGGTTTGATGTGATATGAGCTAAGCGATAGTTAGATTTAATTGCGCAATTTATTAAAGCTTTTTTTTTCTCAGTTAGTCAGAACAAAAGTGGCAGATGTTACTTACTTGCTCAGGTGACATTTTCCAGTGAAAATTCTTATTTTAGTCATACATCCAAGATGTAGAATCTGTGATTCTGAAGTACATTATCCACACCGGTGCGGTGAATGAATGACAACTCCTCAAAACATTAGATTCATCCGCGCTGAGGAGCCGTGCCGACACAAAACGCACGTAAAGATGATAATTCCACAAATAATTGCAATTGCAGGTTTCAAACAGAGATGGCGACAAAGAGGCAAAACTTACAGACTGCAACTTTAAATTAGACCTTATTTATTGCATCACAATTTGTCAATACTTTACTACAGGCTAGGTCATTTTATTATGTTTATTAGTCATGCAACAGTACTTGTTACTGTAATAGTTTTCATTAATAAGAATTGCTATGTGAAGAAGTAATAAGAACTTTGTCTAGTTCTCTTATGAATGTTCTTAGCATGACTTTGTGAAAGATCTAAACTTTCATTGCTTCCATAGAATTCCGAATTGATTTCCAGCCAAAATTAAATAAACTATACAGCACAGATTTAACTAAATCATCCGGCTTTCTGTTTATCGCGATAATCATGCTGTTTATCGTAATACTGTGATTTTCCCCTCTCGAAATAATAATTTATTGACTCAGTATACTTTATTCTCAATATAACGATTTAAATCCCATATTGCTACTGTCATGGTTACGTTCTGTTTAGTTCAGTTTCTGTCACGTCTTTATTAGTTCTTGCACTGCATGAAAAGTGGGATTTTCGTCAGTATGTGACACTGTAGATTGCCGTGAAACTTCAGGTTTACGACTGTGCACGGCAATTTGCAGGCAACACCGAAAACTGCCGTAAATTGTGGTAAATTGACGTGGGCCTTGCTTGGCAGTTGTCCCCCCATGACCCCCCCTCCCCTTAATTCTAGGGGAGGCTTTATCATGTAAATGAACATGCTGTGAGCTACACAAATGCAAATCAGAGTAGCAGCAGGGGGAGTTTTATCTAGGTTCTGAATTTTTTTGACTAAAACAAGTTTAAAGTTTAAGTTAAAATGTTATCTTAAATTTAAGTAAAATGTACTCGTTTTAGTACACATTACTAAATTTTTAGGGCAACCAGTTTGCTCCAATTTTTTAAGTAGATTCAACTTGTCCGGGCTCACAGTGTAGATTAATTACTCTGTATGTCATTAGCGATAACCAATGTTATGTAAAAAAAATAAAAAAATACAGGACAGCAGTTCATGTCTTCAACCTTTAGAGAGGTTATGTGATGCAACAAGACAATGAACCAAAGCACACAAATAAATCAAGTAAAGCATACAGTTTACATACCAACATTAATTTTTCCACCCTGCACTGTGAATGATTTTTTAAATGGCTATTAATCATAAATGTGCAAAGTACAAGTTTGTGTGTTTATAGTTAAGTCAGATTGTGTTTTTCTGTAATTGTCATTTAAATTGAGCTCACACCACATTTTATGAATTATCAATGCAGATTTTCAATAGGTGGTTTCCTGGTTTAAATTATGCCAAGAGTAGGCCTTAATCTAGTTAATCGTGAGTTAAAAAATTGTTGCCTGGAACAAAGATTAAGCACAGATTACTAACACCTGGACTATGAGTCCTGAACTAAAATAAACTGGATTCATTTACAGTTTTATCTAATTGCTTACACACAATTTCTGAAAACATGGCTCCATTTCTTGTAACTCTACACACAAAACATCAGACATCTCTTGCAAAAGCAACACTTTGTGCAAAACTATTTTAACTATTTCCAAAAATGTTGTTTTTGCATATATCTAACTACACAATGCACAACTGGGTGGCATTTATAGTGAATCGAAAGTTATCCAGGGATAATGTCATGATGTAGTGTGTGTGTGTGTGTGTGTGTGTGTGTGTGTGTGTGTGTCCGTGACTCTTTAGCTCTGCACGCCTGCATGAGCTCGGGTGTTTTCGAAAAGAATCGGTACAGCGTTATAAATATGATCAAACTAAAGACTCTACAGAGATATGACGGACGCAACACTACTCTATAGGTACTCAAGATTAACATGGAATTTACAGTTGAACTGAAATCAACTGAACTGAATCAACACTGAAGTCACTTGAGCTGAATATTGACACTATATTGGCTTGTTAGAGCCGGTTTACAGCAGAATTTGTTTTGAACTTGTTACTGAAGCTGCTATGAAACAATATATTTTGTTGTATGCATATTCTTTCTTTCTCAAACCTTAGTTTTGATTTCTAAGTGATCAATTTATGTATAAGTGTTTTCACACATGATCATTGGCTGTATGGGTCCTCAGTAAATGAATGTGGCATTTAAATGGCAAAAGTTATTCTTGTCTCTATAACTTATGGCTTCCTAAAGACACGTTTATGGGTAAATAAAATATTAATAATATAAATAAAATGAATATCAAAACATATTTTAAATATAATGAAGTCATTTTATTATAGCACTCATCAGATGTTCCTGGAAACAAAACAGAGACAGAACAGTATAAACAAACTATACAACAAACTAAACACCAAATTACAAAAACATTATTATGTGAAAGTGAATAAAGTTGTGTGTGTTTTCAGTTATAAATATGTGCTGTGTAAATTAGCCTATACTTTTAGAAATTATATATAGCCTAACTTTAAAAAACAAACAATAACCCATATAGATAAATTATAATAATTGTATAATATTAAGCATTTACTTAATATACATTGTAACATTAGGCTACTTTACTCTAGCACAGTAGTCAGTTAAGCAATTAATTAATATCTTATATTAATATGTATGTAGCCTAGGCTACATCTAAAGGTAAGTCTGCTTTAAAAAAAAAAATATTACGCTTCGACATGTACAGAATGTGCGCGTTAAGAAACACGTTCAAATGTGTCTTCTTAACATGTTAAAACTGTGCGTGAAGCGGAAAACAGGGCGTGTTGAAGGTTGAAACGATCATAAGTCACGCGTTTCGTATAAAGAGATTTGGCCCCGGGCGCGTTCCATATCAGAGCCCTAGTCCAATGAGGTGCGAGGTCGAGGTCATGGCCATGACGCGTAGAAGACGAGCTTTAAACTTTTTTTTATGTTTTTTGCTGCTTTCCTTTTTCGTGATCAACAATGACAGGACACCGTCTTCAACTCAATCTATGCATGGACGCGACGAACTTTTTGGACTCATTTTCAGGAGGCTGTCTTCGTCTTCATAACTCTGAGGCAAACTGCAGCCGCTATGAACCACAGCATGGGTAATGTAACGTTACGATATAAAGAATATGCTTTTATTCAGCTGTATAAGGAAATGGGTGCGTTAATAGATCCGAGCTTAAAACTGCACATTTTGTTTACACAGACTATCCTCGCCTCATAACGAAGCCGTGAGCTCTTATCTGCTTGGAGCGATTTCCGCGAGTCCAGATTTAACCGCAGAACATGACGACATTGTGTGTAAGTAACTTCTAATGTGTTTCTCATTCCTTGTTTAATTTTACCGTGACTGTTTTTATTAATACCAGTCTCATGTAATTGTTTTCCAGCTGCCTGTAAGACGTATTATGAATCGACACGCCGGAGCTTCAGATACAAACAACCTGAAACTGCGAAGTTTAGCTCGGAGTCGATCAAGAAGAAAAAGGGTAAGATTTATTATATTAGATCCGTTTTTTGTCAATGTGAGTATTTTTCAGGTTGCTTATTGTCTTTATGGATTGTATTACAGTTGCTGGAAGCAAGAGTGTGCTGGATGAGGTGGACGTTTGGAAGTGCGCGACCATTGAACTCATGTTTGACGAGGAAGACGGCTTTGTTGACGGGGTGTCTGGATGGATTGTGCGGCCACCGCCCTCTCGCAGCCTGGAGCACGCCGAACTTTACATTACGAGACATTACTGCTGCACTGTACATAGTTGTGTGTTTAACAATAAAGCTCTTTCTTTGAGTAAACCGCTGTGTTTTATAAATGAAGCCCTTTCTTTGAATGAACAGCTGTATGCTTATAAATGAAGCCCCTTGTTTGAATAAACGGCACGGTCCGTATAATTTTCCCATATATTCCTTGATGGTATGAATACTTCATAGCACAATAACATTAATATGAAACAAATTATTACAACATAAATTATATATTTATTATTATTATTATTGGGGTTTACATTTATAATGAGCCAGGGGGACCAATAATGATTGGTTTGCAGTGATCTGCCAACCAATCACGAGGGATTTTTCTTTTTTAAATGTAGTGGCTTCAGCCAATAGTGAGTGAGTAAATTCAAGTCTGGCCGTTGACTCTCTGGTTTCGCTGCTATTCATATGCAAATTAGAGGCGTCGCACCTCCGCGCGGTCTCTCAGCGGGGGCTCTCCACCTACGTCATGGTTCGTTTACGACAATTTGTGGCACAGACGAACGCGACGTTCGCTGCCTCTAAATTGTCGAAAACTGCCGAAAATTAGGGAGATTTCCAGGAGTATACAGGCGTTTATGGGGTCGAAAATCCCACTTTTCATGCAGTGTTGTTTGTTTCTATGGCAACTCATTTGTTAATCACGTTCAGGTGTTCATTATTTAGTTCCTCATTTACTCTATGTATAAATATCCCGTTATGTTTATTCTGTTGTCGGTTCACGTTAGGTTTACACGTTTAAGAGTTGTTGTTATCTTTGTGAGTTTCTACTACAAAGCTTTTGCGTTTGTGACAGGTGCAACTTTAATTTTTCAAATTTTTCTTAATTCTCAGAATATTACCACTTTAATCCCATATTGCTTTGACTTTATTCTCGTATTCTCGACTAATCTTAGATTTATTTGTTTTTTTTACGTTGCGGTTCAGGGCTTTCGTACTAAAGGGACATGGTGAAAAAAAAAATCATATGGAAAAATTATATGCTTTTACATTCCCTAGGAAAAAGAATGTCATGCAAAACTTTATGATGGAAATTATTTGAGGTGAGTTTTTTTTTTTTCCCAGCGAGAACGCAATTGAAGCATTGAAAAATTATTTTAATTAATAATTTTTAATTAGTCACCCCCCCCCCCCCCCCCCCCATCACCTTGTCCCCTTAGGGGCTCCGTAAGAGGAACTGTATTGAATTAAAAAAATATTGTCAAGGCAACAAAATATTGTTTAGCATTTAACAAAGCAAGAAACCTTTGTGACTAATGAGGTGTAAAGAAAAACCTTTTTCATTGCTTTTACGAGCAAATGCAAAGTGTCTCAAGGGAACGCAATACTATTAAAATATAAGGGTTTGGAAAACACTTGCATAAACTATCGTTTATTCCGGCTCTTAAATCTGATTGGATGAGTCTCTTTTGAAGTCGTTGTAAAATAGTCAACACATAAACACTGTGATCACAAATCAGTTTGATTCTATATTAAAATTCTCCAAACTGTTAACAGCCTACAGTTAAGTTAATAAATTGTATTACATGGTGAATAAACTGTTTAATGTGATTGTTTATTATAAGCATGAGTAAGCAGACTGGTCATGAACCAATGATCCAAATTAAATCCCTTCTACTTAAATATCTTAGCGGTAGGAGAGAGCTACACTAAAGATAACAGAAAGTTCAAGACGGATGAGATATCTGTCCAGCGGGCTTGTAACCATATGGGTGTGGTCACATGTGTCAGCATTATTTGTGGCTTTTTATCAGCTTTGAGGGCAGAGCAGTTGTCTGTACAGCAGTGAAAAGGACAAACCCTGCGACCAAAGAACCTGCACAAGCGCTGATAACACACACTATTGTGACATCATTACCGCCAGACCACATGACGATATTTATATCCTCTTACATACTACTCTTCCTTTCTCTCTCCTCCAATCATTCGTTTCTCTCTTTCTCCATGCCTTACAAACCACCCCCCCCCCCCGATCCTCCCTCGTAATTATTATGATTTTTCTTTTTCCCTCTCCCTTGCTTCCATTATTCCTTCTTTTTTTGGGATCTGTGTAATCTAAACCTGCAAATCTTGAGGGTAATTAAAGTAATTTCCTTTCACTGGGATAAAATAGTATGCTTGCTGTCTATTAATATTTCTTGGAGTGTTATACTTTCAGCATATTTTAATACAGAGTGAAAATCATCACATATATATAGAGTTGTAATTTGATTTGATTGCTCAAAGGTTGCTTTTTTCATAGCTCATCAAGGGTCAATGACATCGTAGTGTTGTAAATGTCTGCTTTAAAAAATGTACTACGTTCTTAGAACTTTGTTCATTTTTATTTTTATATGGTTTTGCAAACACCCCTTTCAGTTGAATGCATTTAAAAATGTCATGTGGTTTAACATCAAATAATAAGTAAAAACATTTTCTTTTCACATTGAATACATGTGAGTGTACACATCGTAGAGCTGTACTATTAATCACTTGGGATCGGCGATAGGCCTAAATCCATATTGCGATATACATTGCAGCCTCTTCCGATAACAATATATATAACGATATATAAATTATAATAGAACCATTTCAGAACAGGTTACATAGACCCTAAGGAAAGCCAAACTGCTAAATGTATTTTTTTTTTTAAAGAAAGAAAGAAACGTTGTATGTAGTTTTGAGAACATTTATTGTGCAAAACTGTAATTATACAACATAATGTTGCAGGTAAAAAAAAAAATTCAAGTACTCTAGCTGCAGAGACTTTAACAAAGAAAAAGCAAAAATTTTAAAAAACGTCCAGTTAGCGCTTATCCATATAATGGAAGTGAATGGCGACCAGGCTAAAACTTTACAAAAATTATACAAAAGTATCACGCAATGATACAGTGAGACATGCGCCATATATGGAAAGGGTCCAGGAGACATACTATAAGGTTTTGCAAGAAAGAAACCTTATTATTCAGTCAAAATACTGAGCTCGGCCATTACTTCCTGTGAGTGCGTGCAAGCCATCAGCATTTTTGTTTTTAAATTTCTGCTTGAATGTCCTTGGTTCTTAAATGCCACCCATGATGCAGAGAACAGGAAAAACTGGTGTCTTTTTAGTTAAGGAACAGACACTGTACTGACAATACTTTCAGTATTAGGCAAAGAAAATTATTTTGTGTAATGCACAGATACTTTAAATAAAAACATATTTCAAACAAAGTTTCTTACCTGCAGCCTAATGTAACATATTTGGTTTTAAATATTTTGTTCTCTTAATGAAATGAAAACTGGTGTCTTGTTAATAAAGGAACGAATACTGTGAATTAGGGAATAGGGATGTCACGATGCCAAAATTCCAGTAGTCCAGTGTATGAAACAGCTTCACAAATTCTTTTCATTCACACAGTATCATTATTTTTGTGTTACAAATATTCATATTATCACAGTAGAACTGGGATAAAAGATTATAGTTCGGATATAAACATTGATGTCTAAGGTACCGATCAAAATAGAGTAAAGCTTTACTTTAGGTTGCCAGTAAAGAGGTTCCAAAAAATAAATTTCAGAATTGTACACAAACATCAATGTCTGCCATGAAGAGTCATTAACTTATGATTTCTTGCATATATGTGGCGAATGCTAATGGAGAAACTAATACCTATAGTAAATGCATAAATACATTATGGTGATATATATTATAATCACGTCATGATGCCGGCAGTGTTTAAATTCGTTTAACATAACGTTGTCAACTGTTACGTTTTTCACGTATATGTCATGTAATCGTTATTATGGTAACCGTATTGTAATATAAAGTAGGCTAAAAGGATGTTAATTGGCATTAATGCGCACAAAGTGCGCTCCATTTAAAATCACTAAAAAGCTGTCACTCATCTTCACTCACAAAGTTCTGTTTTAATCAATGAAGCTGTCCTACACTGCATAATTAATAACTTATTAACATTGTGACTACACATTATAATGAGAGGATTTGCGAGCGTGCAGAACACAGCACTGAACAAAACCTTCAAGAAATCAACAGATGTGTGTCTGTAATTGGCTTCATTGCTCATCGCTGCAAAAACACATTGCCAATAGAAACACTTTGACGCTCTCCACAGGACAAACACAAATACACACTGGAGCATTTATTAATCGGTTTCTTCAATATGATATTATTATAGTATTAACCTGAGCTTTTGCTTTCGTTTGAGGGTGTAGAACCGGACCGGTCTCATGTGTGGCGCCACACACCCCATCCACGCCCCCACCCCTCATTTTGCACCCTAGGAAACCGCCTATGTCGCCCCCTGCCGGGTGCGCACCAAAAGTGCTAGTGTGAAAGGACTCTGAGGGTGAGTTCACACTTGGCATGTTTGGTTCAATTAAAATGAACTCTGGTGGTGTGATTGCTCTGTTAGTGTGACCTCACAAGTGTCACACTAACCCTGGTGTGGCTAACTGGTAAGCACTAACCAAGCTTGCGGACAGAGACCGCTGAAAAGATCCGCTTCCCCAAGAATATTTATCATAAAATTACTATTGTTTTACATTGTTTTGTTAATAAGTGTAGTTATTTATAATATTACATGTTGGTTCATTGGAAATTTAACAGTGAAGCACAGAGCTTGAATTGATATGTAGATAAAATTAACTTTTATTAACAACAGTAATGAGCAAAAAACTATTTTTTATAGAAAATGTAAATATTCTACACTTATTAAATGTACCATTGTTCTTCTAGCTTCAGTGATAATAAAAGGAGCACTCTTTACTTGTTTTCTGTGTAATTCAGTCACAATTCGAAGAAAAGTATTTCATATTTTAGGCAAGGGGAGTGGAAATGGCTAACAAGTTAATAAGTGCTTCTCTGCTGCCATCTACTGGTTATAGTGGTAATGTCATGTCATTTTTTTTTTTTAAATAAAAGTGTTTGTTTGCCACAAAGTGTTAGTTTTCCTACATATTTAATATAGTTTTACAAATCATCACATTCAAACTAAATAGCATTACAATTGGATAATATTTAGAGCTTTGAAGAGCTGTAAAAAAGTGTGAAAGCCCTTGGCTTGAAATATGCTTGATTTTCACTCTCAAAAGATTGTACGAATCCAGAGATGAATAATGTAAAAAAAGTTAATTCTGCCACTACATTATATCCATGGTGAATGTTGGTCATTTGTGGAGTGAAACCCCTGAACTTCGTTCATGGCTCAATGTTTCTCCTGTCAGCGCAGTTTGATCTGATATCTGTGGGTTATAGGTCTCGCAGTAGTGATGTTATTAATTGTGCGGTGAATTCAAGCGCTTTCTCACTGGATCTCTCAGCGCTGTGTAGTAACGATGTCACGTGATTGCGATCGGCCTTGTATGAGTTCGCAGTTCAAACGAGTAGCGCGGTTCCGTTCTGCTTTCGTTTGCCGTTTAATGTTTCTCATATGTAACAGAAATGGCAGCTCTTATCAGTTGGGCACCAGTGCGACCTCTAACAAAATGTAGTTGCACGAGTAGGAAAAAAATTTGCAAAATGCCACCATTTGGTCGCATTCTGGAGCAACGAGCATTTAGCCCAGCACACAGCATTGTTTTGCTTGTTCGGTAAGTTCCGTCGCAAAATATATATAGTTTGGTATCTTTAGGTTAGATGTTAAAATGCCAATGTGAACGAACAAACCAAGCGAACCGAACTACAAGTGTGAACACACTCTGAAACACTTTTAGAAAGTAATACACCGCTTTAAATAACGATTATATCGATTACATTGTTACTGTTAAAAAATGTATTCGTCACACTCATCCATTAATGAAACAAATGAATGTATGAATGAGTCATTGAATCATTAATTCATACTGATTAAAAAAGAAAATTCATTTGGATGAATTAAACATTTTAAATAGATTGCTGCAATTAACATTTTGGCAGAACCTCTAGTAAATGACATGTTATTTTGTTTAGTTGTCTGTTCAGAATCGTGATCTATGTTTGAAACCAACGAACAAAACGAAAAAACGTGATTCGCAATTTATCCAGAATCGTGCAACTCTAACACACTGTAATCATTATTCTAAAAAGGTATATTTTTTCAATTCATAAATTGAGAAGTTACGCCACGTGACATTTTACAACGAGAACTAACTAAATGACTTTATCTGATATTGTATGAGACTTATTGACCTTGACACACAGTCATGAGGGTTTGCAACATGTTTTTTCTTCATGTTGGTTGTATCACAAGATTGTTTTGGCTGCACCACCTGAATATGATTTAGTGGACAAAAGTAAAAAAAAAAATATATATACATATATTTTTACTATGAAATACATTTTAAAAGATAATAATACATTAACAACGTTAATGTATGAATATAAATACCCTTTTATATGCAGTGTTAATTAATATTAAATCAATATCATATTATTAATAATATTTATATTAATATTAAAAAAATTAATCATCATTTGACCTGTTGACTTTTCTCAAAATTAAAATCTGAGAATCAGGAGACATCATCAAAAGTCTACATTTCCTCTCTGTTTAATACCATTTCTATATAGGAAAAGCAATTCAGACTTTAATGAGCTCTAATTTGAGATTTTTCTTACTTATATGCAAAGCGTGTTTCGGTTACAGCATGTTTCCCAGGCGGGTACGATGTATGCATTCTATGTTCTGTGAACCTCCATCTGTTCCGTTTGAGTCTGGGCTGAGTTGGCTGTGAATGATGGTGATGGTGTTTCTGACGTCTTGACTAGGGCCGAGTCTTAGCAAGTCGCGAGGGCTCCCTGACGCTAGCTCTCGCGGATCAGCGAGGTGCCGTTTGTCAGACGGGTGGGCTGGTGAGAGCAGCACACAGACGGCCCTCATCTGCTGCAGATACGTCAAAGAGAGCCATGAAAGCTTGTAACCTTGCATGTGTTTAGACACTCAAATGCTGCCATACTAGCACCTTGTGGCTAGAAGGTGACTGTAAAATTGTGGGTGTAATGTAGTTGTAAAAGGCTTACTTCATTGTAAATGCTTGCAATTGCAAGAAAAAAAAGTCAGAATTGAGTTAATTGCGCAATTCTGACTTTATATCACGCAATTCTGACTTTATATCACGCAATTCTGACTTTGTATCTCGCAATTCTGACTTTACATCTCACAATTCTGACTTTATATCACGCAATTCTGACTTTATATCACGCAATTCTGACTTTATATCACGCAATTCTGACTTTATATCACACAATTCTGACTTTATATCACGCAATTCTGACTTTATATCACACAATTCTGACTTTATATCACGCAATTCTGACTTTGTATCTCGCAATTCTGACTTTACATCTCACAATTCGGACTTTATATCACACAATTCGGACTTTATATCACGCAATTCTGACTTTATATCATGCAATTCTGATTTTACAACTATTCTGACTTAATATCTTGAAATTTTGACTTTATATCTCACAATTCTGACTTTATATCTTGCAATTCTGACTTTATAACTATTCTGACTTAATATCTTGAAATTCTGACTTTATATCTCGCAATTCTGACTTTATATCACGCAATTCTGACTTTATATATCGCAATTCTGACTTTATATCACGTAATTCTGACTTTATATTACGCAAATCTGACTTTATAACTTGCATTTCTGACTTTATATCTTGCATTTCTGACTTTATAACTATTCTGACTTAATATCTTGAAATTCTGACTTTATATCTCACAATTCTGACTTTATATCACGCAATTCTGACTTTATATCTTGCAATTCTGACTTTTTAACTATTCTGACTTAATATCTTGCATTTCTGACTTTATAACTATTCGGACTTAATATCTTGAAATTCTGACTTTATATCTCACAATTCTGACTTTATATCTCGCAATTCTGACTTTATATCACGCAATTCTGACTTTATATCTCGCAATTCTGACTTTATATCACGCAATTCTGACTTTATATTACACAATTCAGACTTTATAACTATTCTGACTTAATATCTTGAAATTCTGACTTTATATCACACAATTCTTACTTTGTATCTCGCAAATCTGACTTTGTATCTCGCAATTCTGATTTTATAACTATTCTGACTTAATATCTTGAAATTCTGACTTTATCGTGCAATTCTGACTTTATATCACGCAATTCTGACTTTATATCTTGAAATTTTGACTTTATATCTCGTAATTCTGACTATATATCTTGCATTTCTGACTTTATAAATATTCTGACTTTATATCTCACAATTCGGACTTAATATCATACATTTCTGACTTTATATCTTGCAATTCTGACTTTCTGTATGGTTTTCTCGATTATAAAATCAGAAACGATGTTTCACCCTTTAGACATTTTGACTATGTCCAGCATTAAAAAAAAATAAAATGTGAAATTAAAAACATGTTATTGTTGATTATGATGAGAAACGGTTGGAGATAAGGAGGAAACTGCTGCTTTACCGAGCTTAAATGATGTAGTCCAGAGGTGACAATCTCCAGTAGTCAAAACTGTGAAATAAACTAAACACTATGGCTGTTTTAAAAAAAGGGAGGGGCTGTCTGATATGTCCAACCCTGTCTTCCTGTTTCAGGGGAAATTACGTCAACACATTGAATAATGCTGCGTGTTTCAAAGCACTTCAGAGAGCCTTTAAAGCAAAAAAAAAGTTTATATTATCATTTCGTCTGTGTCCATTGCAAATCGTGCTGTTTAAAATTTTTTAACTTTTCGGTTGTTTTGCCAAGTGTATAGTGTAAATATCGGATATGCATCACTTTTAGAAGAAGATGTAAGCTGGTCGTCAAAAAATTTGGATGTTGTCATTCAATAGGAATTGGGCATTAAGACCTGCAGTGTAAATGCAGCCATCTTTGCGTACCAGATTTGTTCGATTTATATATTATGTAATGTTTATTTAAAAAACTATCAGCTTCTTTTTTTTAATTAAAAATATCTAATAAAGAAAGCACTGCTTGCGTTTTTGTAGTGACAATAATAATTGAGCCTTCTGAGCACATTTCCTGACATGTTGTTGTTGGCCAATGCATGAACGTCCATTAACACAAACATTAACATAAGTTTGCTTCAGACTAGCATTATCTCTTTTGGCAGAGGAGAACGGTAAAAGACTCAGGTCAGCTTAAGGGCTTCCTTAGCCAGATCATTTTCATCTGTCATGTTGCACTGGCAAACCAAATCAGAAATCTCAAGCTCGGCCCTTGCCAGTGGGAGAGCCATTTTGGTGGGTGTCCATGAATGGCGTCAATGTCATCATCCCACACAGAGGAGTGCAAAGAGGACATGACTATGAGTGGCAGTAAAATTTCCTTTTTATGACAGTCATTCTCACACGCAGCCAACATTAGTAGCCATAATTAATCCTGATAGCAAAGAAATTCATGGAAGGGATGTGTTCGCTGGTGATACATGCAGTGCCTGTGAATGCTTGTGTTAGCGTTAGCAGCGCTGATGGGCTAACAGGAGAGGTGTCAGAATCAGTTTGAGAGACTTTCTGTGCATTCTGAGGACAGCCCAGCAATCTGGTGCTTAAGATTCAACCCATTTCAATGTGTTTTCTTCCTTCCCACATAAAAACCAGAATGTCTTAGCCCTCTAAGAAAGTTCTGTGAAATATTTTTTTCATTGAGGGATCAAATTTGTCTTGATCTTTTGAGATAAATTAGTTCATGGTACTATGAATGGAGGTAAAATTTCTAGTTATTGAAACTGAAAAATAAATGGATCCTTGGATTTCTGACAGCAGAAACCCACAAATATTACCATGTGGTGTCCTGAAACAGATTACCAAATCAAATGAGGTAGTTTAAGGCCACATTCACATGAAGCCAGAGCTTTCCCTATCCAATCTTTTTTTCCCTTGTCTCAGGAAATATCAACGTACACACGAAACCACTGAAACTGACTCAAAAACAATGTAGTATACATGCCAGACCAGTATGTGGCGCTGTAATTCTGCCTCAGAAATACAATGAAAATGGAGAAGAAGAGTTGTGGCTAGAAGGGGTAAAGCAACGGTAGGAAGCGAAGCAAAATCTCACAATAAAATAACAAATAATTTTGCTACTTACTAGATTGTTTTTTATTAACGCCTACACCTACACCTACACCTACCCTAAACCTACCCTTACAATAATGCAAATACAGTAATTAAATGATGCAGTATTGATGTGCGCATGCCCAGTGGCCGTATCCCTTCTAGTCTTCACCGTGCGGCACATGGTCTGATGACATCACCGTTTCACAAAATATATGGATTGGCTGTACACACGAAAAGAGTGTCATTTTCAGATTTATCCACTCTGGTACCCGGTTTCAAAAAATACCGGATTCATGCTCCTAAAAGGCCGGATCCATCTGGATGAAACGTTGGCACGATACGAAATTTTTACGTATACAGCTAAACACTTCTCTGTGTGGACACTGCAAACAGAAAAACTAATGAGACTAATTAACTAGACACACCTGAACTCAAACTCTAATCAAATCAGACACCATTGAAACAGGCAAAGGAGAGAACAAGAAAACCAACCTAGAAACAGACATGAACACACTCAAAACATAACAGGCTGGCTTTTCAAAGAAAATATTATTAAATGATGGGGTAGCAATGTTGAGTCAGTATAATGGTAATGATCAGAAATGGGGTGGAAAATCGTCATACAAAACCAAATTATGAATGTTTTAGCTGCAAAAACTATTAGGCCTAAACTATCAGGAAAAAGGTGTTTAGTTTAGTTTAGTTTAGTTTAGTTTAGTTTAGTTTAGTTTAGTTTAGTTTAGTTTAGTTTAGTTTAGTTTAGTTTAGTTTAGTTTAGTTTAGTTTAGTTTAGAGACAGTTACTTTACGGTGAGAGAAAAAGGGAAATTGCTGGGAATGGCTTAGCTAAAATGTCCAAAACCAGATTAAGTGTTATTTTAATATTGCACTGAACAATATTATAAATATATAAATATTATAAATATATTAAAATGATAAAAAACAACACTTTTGTTTTTGCCCCCATTTTTCATGAGCTGATCTCAAACATCTAAGACTTTTTCCATGCAAACAAAAGGCCTATTTCTCTCAAATATTGTTCACGAATCTTGTGTTAGTGAGCACTTCTCCTTTGCAGAAGTAATCCATCCACCTCACAGGTGTGGCATATGTCCGGTGAGTATGCTGGTCATGCAAGAAAGAGGATGTTTTCAGCTTCCAGGTATTGTGTACAGATCCTTGCAACATGGGGCCATGCATTATCATGCATTTTGTCATTTTGTTCTCGGAGCCCTGGTTTGGGAGTTCTCGCAGCTTGTTCTCGACACATCGTCTGAGCAGAACTTTTTTCTTGTGGGTGTCCGAGAACTATTGTGTGATTGATCAGAATTTTAAAGTGGGTGGGGTTAACGCGGAGAAACGGAGATGTTCGGCACCTGCTTTTCTCGTGAAGTATGTAATGTCCAGGCCAGAACGAACTTTGTTCTTGTTCTTGCCACCTCGAGAAAACGAACAAATTTCTTTGTTCTTGCAGAGTATATTCCAAGCTTTAGACAAAAGTGTTGCGTTTATAATTTTGTTCAGTATATTTATTATTATTAATAATAATACTATAATATTATTATAATTAATAATAATAATATTTTTATAGTATTTATTAATATTTTGAATTAGCTTTTATTTTTATATTTTCAGTTTTCATTTTAATTATAGTTTGCGCCTGCAGTTTTGTTATGTGCTTTTCTTTTGTCATTGTTATTTCAGTTTACTATATATATATATTTTTATTTTATAGTTTTAGCTTTTGCAAATTTAGTACCTTATTTTATTCAAGTTAGATGCTAAAACTTTTAAAATTTGTGGTTAAAGGTGCAGTGTGTAATATTTATGAGGATCTATTGACATAAATGCAATATAATATACATAACTATGTTTTCAGTGGTGTATAAAGACCTTGCATAATGAACTGCGAACTGGCCACCACACAGAATATCAAAAGCTTTGGGAGTCAGCTGACCACAGTAGTCCTAAACCTGCCAAGGTACCAACACAATAAACACATGCAGGAAAAAATTGTGTAATTATCATTATCGCGCAATATTTCACAACCGTAGGGGTAAAGCAATACTTTTGATGATTTTTTTCATGAGACTCACTGTTGCAGTGGATTCAACGGCAGTAAAAATGGACATGAAGCCATCGACAGGCAGAGATGAGGGACGTTACACTGGTTAAAATTTAGAATTTCTCTGGATTTAAACATTTTTGGAAACATTTGGGATAATGTAAGTTCACTATAATAGTATGTTTTTTTGTGTGGATATTTTAATGCAAAAATCTTTCATATTGTGCCTTTTAAATTGAAGTTTGTCCATCTAATATTTCTATTTTTAGTTTACGACAAAATCCCCAGTTTTTAGTAATTTTAGTTTTAGTTTATGACAAACCTGGCCAGGTTCAAACCCACGTAACAGCATGAGCTCAAACCACTAGGTCACAGCTCCAACGTTTTCATCCAGAGGGTGATTCCTATATTGCCTTCCTTGTAAAAGTGAATTTTCCACTTGTATGTTCTCCTTGATGAAGATGAGCGAGAGTTAATCTAATTACCTATGGAGAAAGGTAGATTAATGAGGAATGTCCCCTGCGTTGAAACTACTGTAGCGTTAGTTTAATTTACGACGTAATGCAAAGTGACAGCAATTATGCGAATATGTAGTGTAATTATATACAGATCTTATGGAAAGCTAAAAATTGAGATGCTTAATCTCTTCCTTTAGCATTGAAGTTTCAAATTAAGGAAGCAGAGACACACACACACGGCACATATGGAATCTAACACATGCAGCATTGTACTTTTGCGTGGACCTCAGCTGCAGAAATATATTTCTGCCTCCGAGCCAGAAGACTGAGAGATCTGACCAGATTGAAGAGGTGGGTAACACTGAACTGGAAAGAACCTCACTATTAATTATCTGACTTGAAGTTCTGCCCGTGTAGCACTTACAATGTAAATGTGCGTCTTCTGTTTTCGACTGTATCCCACCCATTAGCACAAACAAAAAAGCGTTGCCTTGGAAACCACATATAGCTGCCTGAAGTCAGACTAAAATCCCATTTCCAATATGTGTTTATATTTAGAATATTCCTCTCAAAGGGGGCTGCGTATCAGATGCCTCTTAGAGACCTTGCTTAATTGTCTTCAGGCGTTTTTCACTTTGAAATCGCACCGTTCTTTTTAATGTACAACTTTCGGAGAGTGGCAGAGAAATGGGCAGCCATTTGAATGCATCTTTTTACCAGTGATGTGTTTCTGATGGTTTGCGCTCGTATGTCAGTCTGAGTGTTCCATGTGTGTTTGGGTGTAAGCGTATGCGTGATTTGTGTGTGTGTGTGTGTGTGTGTGTGTGTGTGTGAGAGAGTGTTTCTCTGCAGATACTTGGCACTGTCAGTATGCTGAATGTTTGGCAGTGTTCAGGATTAGCATGATTATCGAGTAGTCTCTGTTCTCTTACATATATTATCTGCCTGTGCCGATCGCTCAGCTTACCCAACCAGCCGTGTCTCCATCTAACAGAAAAAAACAGTCCATCTGTGCCATTTGCTTTTTTGTTACACACTTTATAATGCCAGATTTATTGCGACATGCTATTCATACAGTTTTATCTCAAGCAAATCACAGCTACTTGGGTTTGGGTTTGATCATAAGACCTTAGAAATTTGTTTTATCATGCATTTTAATATAATATAAAATATCTAATATATGTATGTAATAAACAATTATTATTGTTGTTAGTTATTATTAGCATTACATTACAAGCATTATTTATTATATTATTATTAACATTCTTTTGGCACAACAGCCAGTGACCAGAGATTGGATTAATTGATGACAATTTTAGTTTTTGCTTCAAATATAAATGTTACCAACATGTCAGTCTAATTTGCAGTATTTTTCATTCAATTAACCCTGTCAGGAATCTAACCGTCATTTTATTTAAAAACTGCGTTTCGGTGATATTTAATTGAGATTGACTTGTTTGTGCCATTTGCATTTTTCTTGCAATTACTGTATAATCTGCAGTGTTCTTTTTAAATTAGAATCAATTCTTTAATTCTTGTAATTGTGCATGCAGTAACCCTCGAACTGTTGAAATCGTTAACTCTTTTCAAAGCCTAAAATTAATGTTTTTGGATACTAAACACCATGCCTGGTGCAGTTTCCCATACAGTACTTACTAAAATTCAGCCGGACCAACATCTAATTAAGGTTCGACTAGAGCATATTTAATTGAAGCAAGATTAAACGTGACTTATTAAAAGTTATGAAAAGAAAAACATCCTTAGCTATTTCCTTGCATATTGCAAATATTCATAATGAGGTTTAGTAGTTATAATGTATACTATTAGGATGATTGTAAATGAAGTTTGGTGCAGAAATAGGCAAATTTTAAGATGGCTTGGATGTCTAAATACATCAGATATTATAAACATGTATTACTACAGAAAGTCAGTAATGATAAACTGTGTTGCACATAAAGGGGTTGGACAATGAATCTGAAACACCTGATTTTAGATCAGAGTAATTTATTAGTTATGGTGTAGGGCCAATACAGCATTACAGGGCTCGACATTTTACGCTTGTCCGGGACAAGTGGATTTTTTGAAGGGGCTAGCGAAAGATAATTTTACTTGTCCGACCTAACAAGTAGCCTGATTAAAACATCAATAACAGAAAATAACTAGGGAATCACCAAAATGTAAGAATGATTCTGCATTAATTTAGTGTAAATGGCGATTGTTAGTGAATAATAATATAATATAATATATAGTGTGCTGACGGTAACAATGCACAGCCTCTCAAGGAGAAATGGAAACAAATGAGCGCAGCAGACACAAAGAAGCTCAGTAAACTTACTTTAGTAAAAATTCAAAATGTGAGTTTTTATATTTATAACATACGATATAGTTAAGCAACATCACACGACCAAGAGTGCTGAATATCATCGTGACTGAAAATGTGACACTGATTTCATATTTCACATTTTAGATAAAATATTGACTGTTTTTGTTCTATTTCAGCAGCGAAAATAGTTCCAAACAAAGATCACAGCAGAACCGACCGTGTTTTCATTACTGAATGATTCAGCATTTTGAACGAATTGGTTGAGTCAAAGATTCAGACAGTCACCTGCCGCCACCTAATGGTGGTTTAGTTTTATGTTTAAAAGTATCATTCTTTCCAACATTTCTTATTTGTAAATTCAATAAAATATTTAAAACAATCTCATAACATAATTTAATGCAGTTGTAGTTTTTCAGTGTAAATTATTTAATTTGATTGGCAACAGCCCTATAGTGTCTTATTTTTCAAATGTAATATATTGATCAAATTTAAAATGAAAGATGAAGCATACATTTAAAATGATTAGGGATAAAAAGTTAAAGCCACAATATGTCATTTTTCGCCGCTAGAGGTCGCTTATTCAAAACAAAAGCGTGGCTTGATGACGGCTCTATTTCACATGGCTTTTATTCTGCCACAGGTTAGAGCTTAGATCGGGCTCCAAAAATTAAGCCCGACCCTATCCGAGCCCGTGCATGTTGTGTCCGAGCCCGGCCCGGCCTGACACATTAACTGTAGTTATGAGCCCGAGCCCAATTTAAACCTGACAATTTTTTAATACGTGGGTGTTCTGACGAGAATGAGCCTGTAATGAGCGAAGCGGACCGGTGAGATGCTCAGCTCAATAATCCGCTCAATGCATGCGCATGCTCATGAAACGCTCACCGGTAAAATGATGTTAGAATATAATAGATGTAAGAATCTAAACTCTACCGCAGGTGTCCGCTTCCTCTTCTTCCTCTCATGTGTATGTGGGGTAACGCAGCGCTGTTTATCATATTACACACATTTGAGTGTGTTAAAAATTGTTGCTGCTATGAGACACTTGTTGCACACTGCAGTAAGCTAGATATTAGGCATTAGCAATATTAGGCATGTTTTTTTTATGATATTCTAGATATTAGGCATTAGCAATATTAGGCATGTTTTGTTTTTTTACCAAGAAAACCAGATTTAAAGCTACACTGTGTGATATTTTCCCCCCTCTAGCGGTGAAAAGGTATATGACCATCCAGTGAATATCAGTTTCTGTTCCTCTCAATTCCGATTCGTTTTAACTCCTACGGTGGGTCCAAGATTAACATGGCTTCCAGTTCGACCACGTCCACATTCGACACGGTGCCATCGAGTGTTAAAACGCGAAAGGCGAAGCTTGAATTTACGGGTATGTCCCTCTTTGGCTAATGTACTTTCAAGATGGAGGGGAAACATGGCGACCCTCATTCGAACCCCTTAAAATGGTAAATGGACTGCATTTATATAGCGCTTTTAACAGACCAATGGCCATCCAAAGCGCTTTACACATTGCCTCACATTCACCCATTCACACACCGATGGCGGTGTCAGCCATGCAAGGCGCCATCCAGCTCGTCGGGAGCAGCTGGGGTTAGGTGTCTTGCTCATGGACACCTCGACACTTGGTCAGGTGGAACCGGGGATCGAACCACCAACCTTCCGGTTTGTAGACAACCTACATGAACCACTGAACCACTGCCGCCCCAATACCCTTACCCGTATGTATTTTCAATGGCTTATTATAAACTTACGAGAATACGTTATTACTTGAAAGAAGTAAATATACATTAATGAGCACATATATTTTTGAAAGAACTAAGTGTTTTAAGCTAAGAATAAACTTAAAAATTGACACAGTGTAGCTTTAAACAATAAGACTAACTGTGTTGAGCTGTATAACAATGATAAGTTTCTGTCGATGAATGTCTCCAAACAGTTGCTCACCTGTCTAATAAAACACATCATATAATAAATATATTAACATATTAATTATTTGATGTTCCATGGTTTCTACAAAACCGGAAATTGAGGGTAACGTGGGTATGATGTCATTGATAGGTGACGTTCACACAAGGTCTGTATCCTGGTTAAAATTCCTTATTTCTCTGGATTAAAACATTCTTGGAAACATTTGGAATAATGTAAATACACAAGTCAACAAAATGTATAACATTGTTCTAGTGGTTTTTGGATATTTTCATCCCAAATATCTTGCATATTGTGCCTTTAAAATAACATAACTTTGCAGATTTTAATATGTCAAAGATGACTGAACACTACTGAGAATATTGCTTCAGAATAAATTATATTTAGAATACAATAGTGAATGACCGATATACTTGTCCAAAGGACTAGCACGTGAAAAGGTTTAATGTCGAGCCCTGCATTAGTTCATCTTGGGAGTGACAGATACAAGTGGCCATAGGGATTTTGAACCATTCCTCTTCCAGAACAGTGGCCAGGTCACCATGTGATGCTGGTGGAGGAAAATTCTTTCTTGCTCCTCCAAAATACCTCAAAAGTGGATAAAAAAAAATCTGATCTGGTGACTGTGCAGGCCATGGGAGACGTTCAACTTCACTTTCATGTTCATCTAACCATACTGTCACAAGGCAACACTTGAAACATTAATACTAACACTTAGGGCCCTATTTTATTGATCTGAGAACATGGTCTGAAGCGCACGGCGCAGGTGAACTTAGGGCATGTCTGAATCCACTTTTGCTAGTTTAACGACGGGAAAAACGGTCGGTGCCAGGCGCATGGCCAAAAAGGGTTGTCCCTAGTCTCTTAACGAGTCATGGGTGTGTTTTGGGCGTAACATGCAATAAACCAATCAGAGTCCCATCTCCCATTCCCTTTAACCCTCTGGAGTCTGAGCTGTTTTGGGGCCCTTTAGACGTTTTGACATGCTCTTACATTGCGCTAGCGCCATGGCGGATTCACTATTTACAAATAAAATGTAATGATTCTTTAGCAAGGGAACAGATCTGCTCGTCCAATGACACCTGCTTGCTCCTCATTACTGCAAATAGGTCGGCTAATTCTGATACATGCAAGGACTATCCATTATGACATGAAGACAATTTTATATTTATGTTTCCTATATTCATATTTATTGCATTTTAATCCTTTCATTTTATTTAAAGGGATAGTTCACCCAAAAATGAAAATTTGACATTTATCTGCTTACCCCCAGGGCATCCAAGATGTAGGGGACTTTGTTTCTTCAGAACACAAATGAAGATTTTTAACTCCAACCTTTGCAACCTTTGTCATATAATGCATGTGAATGGGGTCAAATTCAATGAGAGTAAAAAAAACAGAACAACTTCAAATTAAACCCTGTGGCTCATGACGACACATTGATTTCTTAAGACACGAAACGATTGGTTTGTGCGAGAAACCAAACAGTATTTATATAATTTTTTACCTCAAATACACCACTAATTCCAACAGTCTTGAACGTGCAACACTTCCGGTAAGGGAGGTCAATGTACACGATATGGCGTAGAGATACGTGCGAGAGATCACTTCCACCGCTTGTATCCCATTAATATACGCCGTATCGTGTACATTTGACCTCACTCGCCAGAAGTGATGGCGTGTTCAAGACTGGTGGACATAGTGTTGTATTTGAAGTAAAAAATGATATAAATACTGTTCGGTTTCTCTCACAAACCGATCGTTTCGTGTCTTAAGACATCAATGTGTCGTCACGAGCCTGAACAGTTGAACAGTTTCAGACATTTTCATTGCATGTCTGCGTGAGGTAATCAGAGCTGCTAACACAAGCACTTGAAGCTCTGTTCTCTTCTTGAAAGGGGGCCGGGAGCAGCAGCTCATTTGCATTTAATGGGACACACAAAAACGGCACATTTTTGCTCAATTGTCACTCAAAAAGTGACAATTTTAACTTATTTGAGCTAAAACATACACACTCTGGGGACATCAGGACGTCCGCACGAGCGGGAAGGTGCGCGCATCAAAAATGACGTAATCACGGAGTGGGCGGTAGTGCGCGTTGAGTGTGCGAGACCCCATTTCGCGTGACGGTGTGCAGCTAATTTTTTGTAACTTTCCACGCGGCTCTGCATCCGAAGATGCACGAGTTCGAGGCGAATCTAGTCGAGCATGACGTCTCATCACATCGGCACCCAGTTTGCACGTACAAATTAGTTGCTTATATTTACAAAATGAGCCTACAAAAGCAGAAATAAGCCATTTTATTGAAAATAAAGATCCATGTTTAATAAAAAATGTTCACAAACTAAATGAAAATGTTTAGTGAAATTATGAAAAATGTAAGAGATCGTTAATTTAGTTGTATACATGTGTACATACATTTTGTTCTAATGCCACAAGTAATAATATCAAGTTTTACTGAGTTTTACAAGATTCTTTATGTCTTTACCTTACTTCTTCTCACTGCTGTTTCCTGCTGGTTTATAGAACAATTACTCTGAGTCGCCCTCTGTCATTTCAAAGAAAAGTACAACGACGAGCGAGTCAAGTATAAACGCCTTGTCTGTTTGGGGAGGAGCGTGTCAGCGAAGCCAGGCGAAAGAATAAACAAGGCTTAATACATGTCATCTTGCGTAATCATTTAAAGCTGTAAAGTGGTTTTAATAAAATGGTGAACAGCAGTTTTTTTTTTAATCCACTGATTAAAAACAAACAAAAAATGCCCACTTGACATGGTTCAGTTTTTCTGTTGTGGACCCAACCTCTCTGGTTTAGAAACACTGGTGTTGGATCACCAGTAGTGTAAACAAGCCTGCAAGAATTTTGTATAGAGGCCACATTCGAGCTCCCATGGCCTCTGCCAAGCACTGGAACTATGATCAGATCACATGGAGACAATCAACATAAAGGTGTTAATGTACTTTTTTAACAAAAGAACAATATTTCACATTGCTCTGTGATTTTTATCGCTCTTGAATCTGTTATTCCATTTTTCTTATCATAGTCCAGATGGTGTCTTCTCTACTGGATCCGTTTGAGAACTGTGTGTTAATAATAAATTGGCTTTGATTTTCTTGAAGTATCTCAGTTTTGTGTTCTTAACAACAATATCCACTATTCATCCCCCCCAGAAAGTGTATGCATGTGTGTGAGGGTGTGTGGGCTACAGAATGGGATAAATTTAGTTGTCATAGGGCTGGAGGGTGAGGTTAGCCCTTGGGAGAGGCAGAGAATCTTAAATAAAGCAGTCAGAGTGAAGAAAACACAAAGAGAGAGTTTGCATATTAGATGGACGCATTCATTACTTTAAGGCGCCATGTGAATATCACCATGTGTTGTGTAAAGTACATACTTGAGCCATGAGATGCCCATAATAAAGAGACTTATTAGCTCATTGGACGTAATAAATATTGTTCAAAATATTGATTGAATATTGAAAATTAACGTTCTATAAGACAAAATAAGATGGATAGGGTAGATATACTACTGGCCCAAAGTTTAGAGTCTCTTGTGCTCACCAAGCCATTTATTTGATCAAAAATACAATACAAGTTTTATTGCGAAATATTATAAAAAAATAAATAAAAATAAATATATATATATATTAATCAAATTAATTCAAACTAGTGTTTACATGCTAGTGTAAAGAAGGCCAGGCTGATTACATCAGACATATCAGAGAGAATAGAGACTCGCATTGCGCTTTTAGTGAATTATTCATTCCAGTGTGTGCTTTGCTTTAAAACACGAGCTCTGTCGTATTCTGCCATTGTTTCTGAAGAACGCAATTTTGGTGTCGTACAGCAGATGGTCTGTTATATTGATGCACAAACAAACCCTGTGTTTGTGCGCTCTATCACTGATCGCACGCTGCATTCATGTACAGACACACTGTACATTTGCGTTGTTTCCACACACACTTAGGAAGGATAATGTTTGATTTGTCATCTGTACATTGATGTGTTTAGTAATCATAGGTTTATACTTTATACAGTCAAGTCAAAGCGATTGACTCGTCTAAAATGAAAACAATCTCGTTGTTGTTGCTTTGTACATATACTATACACTGTGAATTTGATGCTTAATACTTTTTTGAAAAACTGGATACACTACCTTTAAAAAGTTTGGGTTAAGAAACTAAAATTAACTAACACTTTTTTTTAACAAGGACACATTTTTATTAAATTTAGTAAAGCAAAGATTTATATTTCAAATAAATTATGTTCTTTTGAACTTTCAATTCATCAAAGAATCCTGAAAAAAAAAATTCCCCATTTCCACAAAAAATATTAAGCAGCAAAAACGGTTTTCAACATTGATAATAATAAAAAAACATTATTAATAATTGAGTACTAATAATAATGAATAAAAACTGAGCAGCAAATCAGCATTAGAATGATTTCTGAAGGATCATGTGACACTGAAGACTGGAGTGTTATGCTGAAAATGCAGCTTGGCCATCACAGGAATAAATTACAGTTTAAAATATATTTAAATTGAAAACAGATATTTCAAAATTTAATAAGAGTTCATAATATTACAGACTTAATTTTGATTAAAGAAATGCAGCATTGGTGAGCATAATAAACGTATTTCAAAAATATTCAAACATCTTAATTATTGTGCCCAAAATGAAAACTCATTTTGTATCAACAATTGCAAACTTTTACTAACATTTTCTTTCTTTATTCTCACCTTCTCACTATGAGTTTATATTGTCCATTCTGTGTTTTCAGGCTAAAAACACTTTTGTTTCTGCATTACTAACCCTTCACTGTGGCATCTCTAATGTTGATTGCTCTGTGCGTCCACTCCTGCCCCTGCGATGCCATATTAGTGTTAGTAAGAGACGAATAGCTGGAAGCCCATGTCTGTTAATAGCAGGAACCAAACACTTAGCAGCGCAGAGCGTTAACGAACTGCACGTATGTCACCCACAGCCATTCAGTAATAACTGTAATCACTTTTCGACGTGCTGCGTTTGCATCTCTAGAGCCTTTTTGCGCAAGATGATATGAAGTTCAGGTTACAGCGGTGGGTGGTGGCACAGTTGGAGCTCTGGTTATGAGAGCCCATGACCATTCACTCTCTCCCACACACACACATACACACACTCAAGCATACATGCTGCGTACAATCTGCAACTGTCTTTGTAAATGTGTTCCTCGTAAGTGGACAGTATTTCTGACTGTCTTACAGGGTACCAGGGTTTTTGTTCTGCAAAGGGGAGATTTCGATTTTTGGGAGTGGACGGCATAGTAGTTAATGGGCAAAGTATACTTGGTTTTTACACGTACGATTGGGTATGTGTAAAGTGCAAGTGACGGTCAGACGGTTTAAACACACATACAATGTACACTCTCACATGGTTGTTTTGTACTGATTGGTTTGTCCACAAGGTGGCAACAAATTGGCCGTTATTTCACTGTCGAAAACAAAACCGATGAAACGGAACAACAAAAAACTGCTGGAGACGCGGCAACAATAGATGACACAACAAATGCAAAGACATTGTTTTTATTACTCATAACTTCTAGAGTGAAATAGGACAGACACTGGACAAGGATGAAACTTTCCAGTGTGTATGTTTTGAGCGCTTGTCTTCACACTGGAAATAAAATAGATTATATCACTTTCCAAACAGATTACATAAACACAGCATATTTGTTTTCGATTTGGTTTACATTGTTTAAAACCTGACATTTCAGCGTTTCTTTAGACATATGTCTCATGTTTGTGAGACAAGTATTCACTAAACTAGAGGTCCTTTTCTGAAGACTATCTAAATTAATGGCTTTGACAGAGAGGCTGCAGATCGTGCATCATGTTTGTTTTCTTTATTTTGCAAAAAGCAAAAAAAAAATTTTTATTGTGACTGTACACACAAACACACACAAAAAAAGAAACTTAACAGATTATAATGATGTGTAACACTTGCCTGAATGATAAAAAAACCTTATTTTTTTAATTGAGTTATTTGAGTCTCTTTGGCACTGATAGGAAAAAAGAGAGCCGATCGCGCCGGCGTGACCGCTGACTCGAGAGGGTTAAAGGCTGTGTGTTCAACTGTATACATATGCTAAGCGTCTGCATCAAAACTGAAGTACACTTTAAGCTTAAGGCTCAAGGCTTGTTACCAGAAGGTTGCTGGTTCTATCCCCACAAGAAGCAATCCATGAACATTTGACTTTGAGCAAGACTAATGTTGTTAAAAACCTGTAGATTTTTTTTTTGTGGAAGAATTTGTTTCACTGATAATCTTTTCTAATGAAGAGATGTTCAATTGGGTTCAAGTCTGGTCTCTGGCTGGGCCACTCAAGGACATTCCCAGAGTTGTCCAATAGCTACTCCTCTTATCTTGGCTGTATGCTTAGGGTTGTTGTCCTGTTGGAAGATGAACCTTCGCCCTAGTCTGAGGTCCAGAGCGCTCTGGAGCAGGTTTTTATCAAGGATGTCTCTGTACATTGCTGCAATTATCTTATCTTACCCTCAATCCTGACTAGTCTCCCAGTTCCTGAAAAACATCCCCACAGCTTGATGCTGCCACCACCATGCTTCACTGTAGGGATGGTATTGGCCAGGAGATGAGCGTGCCTGGTTTCCTCCAGACATGACGCTTACCATTCAGGCCAAAGAGTTCAATCTTTGTTTAATCAGACCAGAGAATTGAGTTTTTCATGGTCTGAGGATCCTTCAGGTGCCTTTTGGCAAACTCCAGGCGGGCTGTCTTGCCGCCTGGTCACTCTAAAATGCAGGCCTGATTGGTGGAGTGCTGACGATATACAGTTCATCCGGAAAGTATTCACAACGCTTCACTTTTTCCACATTTTGTTATGTTACAGCCTTATTCCAAAATGGATTAAAATAATTATTTTCCTCAAAATCCTACAAACAATACCCCATAACAGAGTCCTGCACGGGTCCGATTTTGAAAACCCGTACCCGCAGTGCTTAAACCCGCATCCGACCCGTTTTCCGACAAAATCCGCACCCGACCCGACCCGACCCGCTTAAAATAGAACCGACACCCGACCCGCACCCGCAATAAAATCAGTTTAGCATATCACATTATAGACACACTTACAAAAATGTTTATTGCCAGCATACAGAAGTTATTACACGACCATTAACACAAGGACAACTTCTGCCGGGAGCTTAACGTGGCTTAATGTACTGTTATTAAGAGACCAAACTCCGTAAACATAATACTAATAACGTATACTATGTACAAAAAATCAGATGAGCCCAGAATATGAACGCAACGCGTATAATTACACGTTAAACGTTTTCCTACCATAGAAAACCATTATAAAAAAACACTTAATGTGGCTTAATGTAGGCCTACTAAGACAGTGTTATTAAGAGACCAAACTCAGGAAATATAACACAAATACTGTTCGATAGAACTGCTTGTGCTTGGTTTGTTACCACAGTTATCTGCGTGCTTCCTCAGCGATGAAGTTCCACATTTGCGGCTCTCTTTTCTTCAACTCCTCATAATCCATCTTGATGGCTGCAGTGCATGCAGATAGCGCGCGCGCGGTTGTGATTCTTCTGTGAGGGCACGCGCGCACCGCGCGGCCACAGATAAACTGATATGGATTTGAAATTATTTTATCAACTTGGAATACAGGCATGACATATTTTTGTATTTTTTATATTGTTTATATATAGGCCTATATTTGTTTGCACGTGACTGTTTAAAAACCGTGTTTAGACCCGTGTTTCTCCCTTGTCCGACCCGACCCGCACCCGTATCCTACACAGTAGGATGTTTTTCACCCGTTTCAGCAATATCCCGACGGGTGACCCGCGGGTACCCGCACCCGTGCAGGACTCATAATGACCCATAATGACAACATGAAAGAAATTAGTTTGAAATCTTTGCAAATTTATTTTTTTTTAAAAACGAAGAAAAAAAAAATCACATGTAGCCTACAGTTCATGCTCGAAAACCATGACCTTGGCATTGTCAGCGCCATGCTCTACTGGTTTGACAGCTTTGGCAAAATGCAAGATTTTCAGTAAATACTGATTCAAGATCTGTTTCATGCATTTCAGTTTTTTTTCTTGCTTGTATGGAAAAGAGCTGTGTAAAGATTCTTCAAATGAATCACCCAAAATGCCAATGGCTTTTAGTAGATTCCAGTTTTTATTTTTAGCCACACAGTAGGCAAATGCACCTAAGGCACAGACCAGCATTGACAATAAGCGACATCTTTCCTAACCCTAAACGTTCTCTTTTAAGATGGTGACCAATATATGTGTGTGGGAAATGAGGAGTGAGCAAAACAGAGGTTTTTAAGTGTGTGTGTTTCCTGTCCCAGTTTAATCTCTGCATTTCCACTATCCTTTTTTCCACCACAGACTGGATTCAATTACTGCCCCTGCCCTGACCTTAAACCCCTTTGACTCCCGAGAACAGCCCCATCCCCTGCCTTGATAGCAGCCCATACCAGCCCTCCTCTCCAAACCTCTACTCTTCTGTCCTTTTCCTTTGTCCTTTCTTTCTGTGCCCTCTTGCATCTCTTTGTTTTTTCCATACTTTTCTTCCATTTCTCTTTATTCTATCCGTCTTTCAGACGTCCTCTTGTTCCTCATCTCTTGCGTCTAAACTCTCACCTATCTACAAGTCACCCCAGGTGGTCGCCGTATTGATCCCTAATTTTCAACCCTGCGTGAACGTTGAGCCATGACAGACACAGTGGGTGTGGCGTCAGACATCACGGAGGAGAATCTTACTTTAAATGAACAGATAATGAATAGATAAATCCTTCAAGAGAAATATTGTGACATTAATGTAAGAGGCCTGGATAAGTCCAAGTCCAATGGGGTCAGGCGGCCCAGTTCACTAAACTGCACTGAATCATTTTCTCCCTAGAAATCCCCAGGATGCACTGTAAAAAATCAGTGAGCATCACCTGTTCAAATTTCTGGGTTAAGAACATTATAATTTTTGCAAACCAGTGCTGGATTTGCCTCTTTTAAAAAAATACTGCTGGGTGAACATTTTAAAATGAATCCATAATAGTTTGCAAATTCAAATCACTCTAAAGTGCACAGAATGACTACAGTAAAAACACAGGATAATCAAAGGGTGAAATGTATTAATACTCAAGAACACCTAGAATTGAGTCATACGTGTTCTCATACGTGTTCATTAACACCCATTAAGTCATAAGCGTTCTAATGTTTAGTGTGTTAAAGGGTTAGTTCACCCAAAAATGAAAATTAGCCCATGATTTACTCACCCTCAAGTCAGCCTAGGTATATCTGACATTCTTCTTTCAGACGAATAAAATCGGAGTTATATTAAAAAAGCCCTGGCTAATCCAAGCATTTATAATGGAAGTGAATTGTTGCCTCATCCATAAAAGTGCATCTATCCATCATAAAACTGCTCCATACGGCTCCGGGGGCCTTCTGAAGCGGAGTGGCGCATTTGTGTAAGAAAAATATCCATATGTAAAACTTTATAGACTAAAATAACTAACTTCCGGCGGAAAGCCATATGCAATTCGACTTGCGGCCTGACGCGATGTATTGAAGCATTGCAACTCAAGCCCCTCTTCTCTTATATCCAAATCCTCTGCCATTTCTCTTTAAAAATTCTCGTTTTAGACTCTAATTCATAACCAGTGTTTTGTCAATACGCATGCGTCAAGGGTTCAAAGGTTACTCTTTCGCCATAAATTGATGCGTACGGCAATCCGCCGGAAGCTAGTTATTTTAGTCTATAAAGTTTTAAATATTTTTCTTACACAAACACGCCACTTCGCTTCGCAGGCCTTTATTAACCCCCCGAAGCTGTGTGGAGCAGTTATATGATGGATAGATGCACTTTTATGGACTTAATAAACGAGGCAACAATTCACTGCCATTATAAAGTTTGGAAGAGCCAGGACTTTTTTATTATAACTCCGATTTTATTCGTCTGAAAGAAGAATGTCATATACACCTATGATGACTTGAGGGTGAGTAAATCATGGGCTAATTTTCATTTTTGGGTGAGCTAACCCTTTAAGGCCCTTGTGTTCATGATATATTGATTCATGCAATTGGGAACTAGTTAGTGGAATGACACCCTACGAAAAGCTGGTTGGACAAGCACTATTGCATATGTAAGTTAGTTATAAATTGTGTATTTCATTGGTAATTGTTCTCCCGTGTTGAGATTAGTATTCATCTGGTGCTCTTTTTAATGGGCCGATTTCCCCTGTATTTACTCATTGATCGGCTAACCTTGCACTAAGCTACAGTCGATGATCCTTAAGCCGTCTCTGTATCTTAATCACAACACAGATACCTGTTAATTACCCAACCAGTTCAAGTGTTTTCACTGCTTAAAGAGGGATTTGGGATTGATTTGCGTTGCGTTAGCTGCGGGTCCCGAGTGTGTGTTTGTGTGTGTGTGTGTGTGTGTTTATGGTCGTCTGTGTGAGAGGGAAGGATAAAGCAGGATGGATATTTATAGGCTTTTGAATGGACAACACGGCTTGGTATCGGGTCAGGGATAAACCATGAACTTATAAACTCACAACGGGGCCTTGTTTTCTCTGTAGTTCTTTTCTCTCTCCGTCTTAGCTACTCTTTGTCTTCATGTTTGTTTACCCATTTCTTGGTTATCTACTAATTTTTTGCAGTTTCTTCTAATAATCCTATGTCCAAAATGTATTGGTTCAAATAAATATATAACTAGTGCCCATGTGCAAATGCACGAAAATCGAATTGCGTCCTTTCAGAGGGGTCCTTAAAGGGTTAGTAAAAGTGCATCTATCCATCATAACGTGCTCCACACGGCTCCGGGGGTTAAAGGGATAGTTCACCCAAAAATTTAATTTCTGTCATCATTTACTCACCCTCAAGTTGTTCCAAACCTATATGAGTTTCTTTGTTCTGCTGAACACAAAAGAAGATATTTTGAAGAAAGTTTGTAACCAAGCAGATAGAGCAACCATTGACTACCATAGTAGGGGAAAATACTATGGTAGTCAATGGTTGCTCTATCTGCTTTGTTACGAACATTCTTCAAAATATCTACTTTTGTGTTCAGCAGAACTTGAGGGTGAGTAAATGATGACAGAATTTTCATTTTTGGGTGAACTATCCCTTCAATAAAGGCCTTCTGAAGCGAAGCGATGCGTTTATGTTAGGAAAATATCCACATTTAAAACTTTATAAAGTAAAGTTTTTAACTTCCGGCGGTCTTCTGTATTCAACTTACGGAAAAAGTGTAACACCTCTCGCAGTTCAAAATGCTTACGCTACATCTGACGACAGACATACATTTAATGTTAGTCAAACAACAAAAGAAAATAGAAAATCACCCCATTCTTGACTGAATAAATAAATATATGTATTTAATAATCAGTGTATAGTTAATTTATAGAGTGAATGCTATGCAGTTTTTTTATATTTTATTATTTAATTTATTTCCTTAATGCTACTGTTAAATAGACCTACTGTAGCTGAAAAATAAAGTACTGTTTTTGTAATTAGCGTTTTTGTTTATTTTTAAAAACAAAAATTGTATCAAATATCTATATTGTAATTATAAAATTACATTTAAAAAATATTAAATTACCCACATCATGAAATAAGATTTTGGTCCCAAACTGTTCAGAATAGTGAATGCTTAGTGAATGTTAACATGATTGATAATGTAATTGTTGCAAAGGAGGCTCACACTGGCATGTAATTATTATTGCAATAAGAGGAGGGACTGGTAAAAAGCAGGACAGCAACATGCTGGCCAAGTAAGTTTTTTATAAAACAATGAATAGTAAGTTCTGCCATATTATTCAATTACTTTACTGTTTTTTGTTGTAGTATCGATTCAGTATCGGTATCTTGGTATTTTAGTCTAGTATAGGATAGAGGTCAAAATTAGGTATTGTGACAACACTATAGTACTGTAAAGATTGATTGTTGGTAAATCTTTCATTTTAAATGCACTTTATTCCACTAATAGTAAATTTTGACCTCATAATGTTTAGTAAAAATTTCATAACTTGACCTTCCAGTGAAATGACAGACTTCTCTCTGGTGACATATGCAAGTTTTCTCCAATCATTTAGTCTGCTTAAACTCGCCCCTTCAAGTTTGCGTTCATCTGCCTCCATTTTTGAGTGCATGCAACACTGACATCTCCAAATCCACTCAAAAAAACGATGCATATAATCAAGTCCCTACCCTACATTTTTTCTTTTTCGATAATCTGTTATACCACGATATACGTCACAATACACCAGCCCCAGTGGAATAGCGGCGAAATGTGTCTGAGGTCAAGCAATATTGAATTTTTTTGATTGTTTTGAAAAGCAATATACTGAATGTGTTAAAAATGTCCTTAATGGCCCTGTCCCACGCAAAGAGGCTATAGGAATCCAAAATGTGTGAAATCCCAAGTGCATATTATTTTGCCACCAAAAATACCAATAAAAGCTAAAAGAAAAAATCCAAGACACAACCCGAAGCCTGAAACACACCAGGGACTTATTTCCATTGTTGCTAAACCGTTAAACCATTATTATGTTAGTCCTTAAATTCTGAAGCATGTTAACAGCTAGGACATGGCGCCAGCAGAACATATTTCCATTATAGTGTAAGATACAGTAGACATATAGAACATCTTCTTGTGAAAATACTTGTGAAAGGATTTTGACTCTTGGTTTTCAAGACCCTTTCTTCAGAAGGATTATGGGAAATATACACACACATGTGGATGTGTGTTACTATGTTCAAGGTGCTTTTTAGGGCATTTCCAGGTGGTTGCTTACAAGCCAAGTCAAACAAGCCCCAGGCTTGGAGTTCATCTCAAACAAGGATAATATCTACCCACAATCAGATCTTGTTCATGAAATACAAATTACTTAAATTCACAAATATTAAGTTATTATGGTTTTTTTTAGTACACCTAAACCATACCCTGTCCCAGCTGGTGGGGGGAAGACTGCATCTCTTCACACCTTCCCTCCCTGTCCTCTCGTTCCACTGCATTTGCTTCCTCCATCTGTCTAAATGCACATTAATTATACACATACACACATATATTCTCTACCACAGCTACACACACCCACATAATGCATGTGCTTTCTCCACATTTATTAGGGGAAACACTGAAAATAGGTCTTAATGTCAGTAGTGTACTGATGTTACAATAATATGATTGTTGAGACCGGAATAACGAATACAAGTTTGGACTTGTTCATCGACATAAAAGTTTTGAATCCGCACACAGACATGTACAATGTCTAATATATTGAAGTACTCTCCTCAAATGATTAAATTATTAAATATTTTTGCATTTAAATACATCATTAGCTCTATTAACAGCATCTGTGGCATGCTGTCAGTTACCATATAATTACAACTTGTCAGTCAGTTTGTAAAAAGCAATGAAAGACACATTTATAGTAATGCACTTACAATGAAAATCTAGCAGGCAAGTGTGCAGTACGGCAAATAAAAAATACTTATAAAATATGCAAGTATCCTACTGTTTTTGAAATAAACATTGCACGTGTTGGCATGAGACTGTTGTGAAAGAATCATTTGCCAAACTTGTCTATCAATGCTTTATCCAATGTTTCAAGTGATGCCATGACAGTCTAAATATAATAAGTAAACACGGTTACTTACACTTCGTATCTGCAGAAGGATACCAGGAATGGTCATGGAAGGGATGTGACAGAATCTGACAGATCTGTAAAGCATTGTTTACAGGAGCAGAGCTCTGCAAATTTCACATCCCGGACGAGCCCCCAGTAATGTTACAATTAAAGGTTTCTGTCAAGTCAAATTTATTTGTATTGCTCTTTTCACGATACACGTTCTATAGCAGCTTCACAGAAATTCATGATGCGTGTCCTAATTCACGTAGGCCTACTTGTGCACTATTCTGTGCCGTTTTGTTGTAATGTGGTCACATCACTGAAAATTCCAAAAATACCCGGATGATGCACTTACTTTAAAATTAAGTGTGAAATGTTGGACACTTCATGCCCTGAAATGCTGAAGCTTTTATTTCATACACTGCATGAAAAAAGGTGTATCCGGACCAGGATACTCCTGTATACACTGCTGAAATTCGGAAGAATCCAGGAGTATACTGGCCGGATAGGTCAAATTCCATGGATCCGTATATGTCCGTATTCATCCGAAATGGTACCAAATCGGATGTATGTTGTGGCCGTATACTCCCATGCTACAGCCATTTGTTGCCATGGCAAATAATCCCATCAAGTTTTTCCCAGGAGACATTTTCACACCTCTAAACAGCTTTGCCTTCCACCCCCTATTGGTCCTTCATCTCAAACTGGATTGGTTGTTTTTTTTTAAAACCACTCCCAAAACCCAGACTGCTATTGGATGACAGGACGCATTGAAAACCCAGTCAAGTGACTTTATTGGTTACTTCTAAGGCTAAGGGTGGGCTAGGTTTTGTAGCATAGGGACTTGATTGGTTATAGGCCAGCTATGCAGATTTTGCTCATTAATATATATATATATATATAAAATAATCCCCTCTCCCTCCCAAAAGAAAAACACACACAAAACAATTTGAGAAAGTCTGAAATATTTATTAAAAAGGTATTAAAAAAAAAACACATTCTTAACAGCATTATAAAAGAACATTAAAACAATGGTGAAACAAAAACAAGTTAACTAAATGTATTTAAAAGGGATGCAAATGTAAAGGAACAAATGTAAAAATATAAACAGTCCAAAGAACATAAATATACGTTAAAATGAATTGGTAAAGAAACAAAAAGGGGAAAAAAATGAACAAAATGCATTTAAAAGACAGAGATGTAAAGGAATAAAATACACAGTGAACATAAAAAGGAAAAGAATAAATATACAAATTAAACAATATAAAATGAGAACAATACATTTATAAGACAAAAAAAGTGTATATAAAATATATTAAAATACATATAAATATTCCAAGTAAACAATATAACCAAATAAAAAGAACAAAGAGCATTATAAACATACATTAAAATGAATGGGGGAAAAGATAAGTGAACAAAATGTTTCTAAAGGAAGGCGACGTAAAAGGAACAACAATACAAAACGTGGAGATCAAAAGCAACATGGACATCTAAAAAGGAACAAACATACAAAGTATACAATATAAAACGAGACAAAGAAATCTATAAATTAAAAAGTGTATATAAAATATATGTAAATGTTCTATATATGGGAACCAATAAAAGTATAAGTATATAAACATAGGAATAAAGAAAATATAAAATGGAACAATTGAATATTAAAATTATAATTATAAAATAATTGTGACCAACTCTAACACAATGTTGTTTGAGTTTTGAACATTTTTTCAAACTGGCATGATGGGCTGGTGATGTGACATGTAGTGTGGGTCAGTCTAGTCTGGTTTGTAGTAGCTAGCCTAACCAAGCCTTCCATCAACAACAGCATCATCTTCATCTTCATCAGGTCTATAGTTGCGGTCTTCCACAGGTTCTGTGTTGGTTTGTGCAACCCTGGACCTGGTCTCCAGCAACTGCAAAACATGACAGTGAATTAACCACTAAAACTCAGAGAGGAGTATAGTAACATTCTGGAGGGAAAAAGCTTAACCGGTTTCTTAACTTACCCGTCTCTTTCTCTGACGGTTCTGTGTGATGTTCTTCATAGTGTTTCTTTTCTGGGCCTTTTCAGACTGAGCCAAAGAATACTTCCTCAGCAAAGTCTCACAAAATAAAATACATCTTGAGACCTGCCAAATAATACATTAATAATATATAGTTAATGCCAATAAAAGTAAGTAAAACAATTCAATTAAAATGTATTTGTATAGCGCTTTTCACAATACATATTCAGGGTTTTTCCTCGGTCAAAAATGGTCTTCGGTGGTGGCTGACAGACATGGTCATCCATACACACACATACGCACGGTAAAAAAAAAATACCCTACCCACATGATCTGCAAGCGCAATACTGACAATAAATTTGAAATAAATTCAAAGAAAGTTTGTAACTTTTGCTTATCTTATTTTGATACCTTGATGTTTGTTTTTGTTCCTCATTTTTACACTATTTACTGATAATTGTTTTGGTAATCATATCAATATTAAAAAAATAGTATTAAAAAAAAATGAACAAATAGCCTAATTTTCTGCCATATACAATCAGCTAGCTAACAACAAATTTGTTCTGGGTTCACCTCACTCCAGTCTAAACTAAATGATTTTAGGCTATTTATTTTACTACACATTGTCCACATAAATAAGCTGAAAGACTGTTGATAATTAAAAATAATTCTTACCATCCACTCTTGCTAAAGTGGGTAAGCACACTTGTGTTCTCATTTCAGGTGTTGTTCTGAGTAAATGATTAAACTAATTCGTGAGTTCAGTGTTGGACAGATCAGTTCTAACCAGTCGTTAAAATGATTCGGTTCAAAGGAGTCATTAGGTGGCGAATCGGACATTAGCAGACGCGTTGTGTGTGAATCCCGTCTTTAGAAAATCGCGAAAGATTTGTCAAGACACAGAAAACATTTCATAACCGGATAGGATTTGTTTCCTGTTTATTTAAAGTATGCTTTATGTCAGCTGGTCAGAGAATCAGTCAATGTTTTTTGAGCGCATTTCACACCCAGCGGTAATTAAAGGAAGACGTCTGATAGCGCCACGTGCAACATGGATTCGGTCTTCCGACCTTTTGATTTTGATTAACGTAATATGTGAAACATTAGAAAGCTAAGAATGCTTATTTTGAAGACAGAGAGCGTGCGAGCGGGGTAGGAGCTCACTGGTCGTTCTCTCTGTCACTCAGTTAACTCAAGTGCAGCAGTCCTCTACTACATCAATCATAAATCACAATAACTCAACAAATAAGGCTTTGGCGGGACAAAAATTTGTTTTGGCGGCCGGCAAAAAATGTTCAATGTAGGAAAAACCCTGATATTGTTTCAAAGCAACTTCACAGAAAATGCATGCGTCTACATTACAGAAAAAAACAGAGAACATTAAAATAATGACAACATTTTTAAGATTACCTTTTACACATTCAGGGTCAACATCTGTAAAAGTTCTTCAGGATCATGGATCCAAAACTTCTGGATCATGAGGGGGGAAGAAACATGCACACACACAAATGAATATTAATTTGTTTGATAAAACATTAATATTAATTATCAACTTACGGACATGGACTTGCAAAACATACTCACCAGGCCCATACAAAAACTTTACAGTAGATCCAAAATCCTGGTTTGCCTATAATTCTTCAGTCCAAGTATGGTGTTTTCCTGTCCTCTCTGCAGAACAAGTGTAAGTTACATGATCTCAGATTATTCATTCCAAAGCTCTGTTACATTTTATGACAAGCTTGATCTTAAAACTAGCTGACAGTAGGGATGGGCATTATGACCATATAATTATACATACATGAGAAATTATATTTTACAATAACGATATCACAATATATTTATTTTGATGGATATTTTATTAAAATGCTACAGAATAATACTGCTTTAAAAGTCTTCACTGTATGATATTCAATTAATTAATATCACATGATTCTTAAAGAAGCAGAAGGTCTTCTCTATTCTTTTGTTTTATTAAAATGATGACAAAGCTGCAGCCCCTTTAAGAACAGATGCACAGAATGACACGCATCCGGGTTTCCCCACGTTAACTTGAACTGTTTAACGTACTTAAGACATAACTGACTGTTTAAATCAAGTGAATACCTCACATGACAAGGTTTCTGAGATAATTGTGTGCATTTTACAGAAAGATAATTGATTTCGGGATCGCCTGCTGTCTGAGAGAGGCTTATTTTAACACATGCATGTCCCGTTCATTATTCTACATTCATGCATGTTTCCTTGTCAAAATGTCAAAAAGTTTTAGTACAGTCAGTGCTGCGTTATATACGCTATATTCGCATTCCGCAATATAAAACGGTAATGTTAACGTTTACAGCAAAATCACTAACAATAGTCAGTATCATCAGATCGCCATAACACCCAGCCCTATCTTAACAATATTACAACAAAACACAGAAACAGAATATGTAAGTTAATCACGATTAGCATATGACTTTAATGCACTAACGTTATATATCTTGATAAGCAGTAGAAAAAATATAAAGGGGTTTACGTTACCTTCTGCCGTCTGCTGTCCGCCATTGGAAACTTAGTCTGTTCGTATTCATGTTTTTTCGTTCTCAGTCGACATCCCACAATCAAAATTCGTCCAAAATAAGATTTTAACAGGTTTAAAATGATCCATGCAATGCCATTAATGGACAGAAGAAGCCGTCCTGTTGAAGATTAGAAGCCGCGCGATCGCGTCGCGTCCCCGCGAGCCACGAGCAACGAGCAACTCCAACGGCAACGGGTGTATAATTCAAACTGAAGGCGCGCACTGTCATTGGTCAGATTTCTGGATGACGTTCAGATTGACCAATCACGCTCAAAAGAACACGGAAAGACAGCAAGTAGCCTTGCAAATATAGAAAAAAACTTGTTTAAAACAACAGTTAGAAAATGTGTATATTTATTTTTATTTGCTGTTATATTTAATGAATTGGTCAAATGTTGTTTTGTGGTGTGGGCAGAGGCCTGGAAGTTTCAACCTGTGCAGATTTGCAGTGCAGATTTGTACTCTTTAAAAACAATTATTGTTTGATATTTAGTTTGCTATATATTTTGTTATATTTGTATCCAGAATTGAATGTAAAACCAGTTTGAATGTAAAAATACACCTTCACTGTAAAACAGAAAATTAAAGTAAAATATCTTAATTTAAATAAGGAAAAATCTGTAAACTAATATTGTTTTCTCTAAAATGTTTAATGTAAATTTCTGTGAAGTTTTTTAACTTTATTTGACTTAAGATATTTGACTTATTTTACGGTTTTTGTTTTGCAGCTGTAGCTGCGTTTTTTTTTAGGTTTTTATTCTTACAGTGTAAATATAAAACTAATAAGATTTACTTTAAAATGACAAAGAATAATGTTAAATTGTTAGTATGGACATAAACATAAACCTTTAATATAATGAGCTAAATATTGTATTACAGTTGTTAATTTACAGATATTGTTTGTAATTTTGCATGAATTTGTTATTTATGAAAACAGAAAAATAATACAGTGATGTTCCTGTATAAAAAAATGAGAATTACTGTAATTTGTCATTAATGATATAATCCTTAAAATAACAGTCAAGTTGTTTATTTAGATATTGTTTGTAATTTTACATTGTTTTAAACATAATTCAAAATTACAAGAAAATACTGTAAAAAACTGACGTTTTTTTCTGTAAAATTAGGATTATTTTTATTGGTTGCCTTATTTTTATTGGTAACCTTATTGGTTGCACCTACATCTATTGTGAGTGGTGGATTTCAAACCTCAAAACGCCCCTCTTTTGCAGCGTGTTAAAGTTAAGAATCTTGGAGTGACACTTTTTGTGAACAGTTGCAGAGCTGAAAGATCTGCTTGTGTTTCTGTGTTTCTTGAGCAAGTGAATCCCTGCTCTTTTTTATTCCATATTTTTATTTTGAGCATATCAGTTTTTGGTGTTTTTAAAACAAACTTTTTCATTTTCCACATTTCATCTCCTTTTTATTTAATTCTATTATTGCCTACAATTTGTAAAACTTTGCAAAAATTGTTTGGGGATAGTCTAAAATGTTTGGTTAATTATCCTTTGTTAATTCCATTACATTTCTTTGTTTATTTCATTACATATTCAGATTTTTTTGTGAACGTATATGTTCAGACAGGGTTTTTATTTTGTACTGTTTTTATAAAAAATATTTGATTTAGAGACTCTTTTCATGCAGTGGTTTTAAGGCCCTGACACACCATTCTGATGGTTTGGCCCAGACCCAGGCAACGTGAACCAACCCCACAGTCGGCTTTAGTCATTGCTAGTTCAGTTTAGTGTTTCAGGGCCTTAAGAATTATTTTTTCTGTGTAAAAAGCTTGTTTGCTGTAGCCTACAGTAGACCAGAGATAATTCTCAATCCTGAAGTGCTCCCCTGCCCCCCTCCTTCTGAGAACAGCCAGCACAAGTGTCAGTCATTAACATATGAAAGGTCTTCTTCACACCTAACAGTCTTCAGTCCTAGCACACCCAGCAGTGTTTCAGCTGTATATGTCCGTGAAATTTCACGGATTCCTGTATACGTCCGCATACGTAAGGTTTCCGGGTTTTTCTGGAAATATACTGTTCCGTGTTACTCTGATCCGCTTTTTCCCACATACATCCGGTAAACATCAAATTACACAGGAGTATACCATGCCCGGATAGTGCCGGATTTCAGTGTTTTCATGCAGTGATAGCCCGAGGGGGAGGGGCTATCAGACTCTGATGTTGAATGACAAAATAACCTTAAAATTCATACGCTACATGGTTGAGTACATAGTGTATGAGTGCATAGTGTGTCATTTGGGACAACAATGATGTTAATGTTTGTAATATCTTAATTAGAGCCCGACCGATATGGGTTTTTGGGGGCCGATACCGGTACTGGAGAATAAAAAAATTCCGATATTGATATATATTCTTTGTGTATATTATAGTACAGTTCCAGTCAAAAGTTTGGACACACTTTCCCATTGGTGTGTCCAAACTTTTGACTGGTACTGTATAGATATATTACAGAATATACATAATATACATTGTACATAAATACAACCGAACAAACATACAAGTGAAAAACTTAGTTTTTTTCAGGTTTTTCATATAGGTCTAAACTAGATTTTCAGGTGGGCTACAGAAATAGTGATCAAATGTAAAATATCACTTCATAGTCTTCACTGTATATAGATTAACCCTTATTAAAGTTATTTGATTTTTTTCTGTCTTTTGTTATCTCGTCTTTTATGAGAAAACGCTACCCTGCAATTGACAAGATTTTCCAGCTTTCCATGTTTACACTGTTATATGGTAGGGGGCTCTATTACGCATCTCCTGAACGAGTACGGAATCTCCAGATCAAAACACAGGCGAAGAAGAAGCTGAAACGAGCGATCTCTTAAGCAGATGCATATGTAAAATAACGCGATCATCAACATTAAGCAGCATATAAATCAAAACGGCTATGTTATTGAATGAAATGTAAACCCAGGACGAGCTATAGGACTGTGAAGCTTTGAGGTGTTGATGGAGTCGATCAACCCTGTGTGTTCATCGTTCTGAATCCCATCTGTATGTAGTCTTTGACAAAAATTTGATTCTCTCAGCTTTTTGCTCAAGAGGTTGCTTTTTAAATGAAACTGACCCACATTCAAGAGCTGATAAAAAAAAGAATAAATTAAGCTAGAATAAAACAGAGGGTCTGTTTGATATATTACATAAGATACTCACACATGATATTCTGTGGGCCATGAAACTTGTGAAAATGACCAAAAATGCTGACGGTGATTGGCAAATTTCATGTTTACATTCACTTAAGACATAACCGACTATGTTTACGATGATACTCAACAAGACAGGCATTTTGACAATTTTGTGTGAATATTTGCACGCTGTGAGAGACGTGAGTGCGCGTTCATATCAGTGGCATATCTATGGCATATACGCCAATGCCGATATAGCTGCGACAGGCTCATATCGGCCGTTAAAATCGACAGAGCGATAAATCGGTCAGGCTCTAATCTTAATGCATTATAGTCTCATTTAGCAGATGAGAGCGATCAAGCAGTTTAAATTTCCTGTATAGTATATAGAGGTTATGCATGGACGTCACTTTCCTGCCGGAACACGCCCCTCAGCCGGGGCTGAGTGGCAGAAGAGCTGCTGCATGACTGGATTTAATAGGGGAAAACAAATGATTATCAGTTTAAACTAAAGGTTGGACTCGATATATAATGTATATAGTTTATAGGATATACAGTATCAGTTATATTAGTTGATCCTGGAACAACATTCCTGTCTGAAAATTGTCATATCTTTACCCTAACCCTACCTGTAAATTTCCCCTAAAATCAGAGGGAAATGATAGGTGAATAACAAAAAACTTGACATAAACTGTAAACTTGTCCCTCAAATATGATTATGATTGAAATGTTGTTCAAGGATAAAAAAAGGTGCTGATATAGAAACTTGTTGCACTTGGTGAAATCACGTTCACTACGTTTACATGAACACTTTTTGCTTCAATCTGAATGAATTCTTTCCGATTGATGAACCTGAACATAGTGTTTACATGAAAGCTAAATAAAGGGATTGATGTGCACGTTTATATGTCACAAACTTTGTGTAAGAAAAATATCCATATTTAAAACTTTACAAACTGTAATCTCTAACTTCCGCTAACTGTCGTACATGCGTTCATGAGAGACTGTGTTTGACGTAGGACTTTTTTTTTTACACAAACGCATCGCTTCGCTTCAGAAGGCCTTTATTAACCTCCCGGAGCCTTGTGGAGCACTTTTATGATACTTCTAAACAGAAACAGCCATTCACTGCCATTATAAAGTTTGGAAGAGCCAGGGCATTTTTTACAAACTCTGATTGTGTTCTTCTGAAAGAAGAATGTCTCATACACATAGGATGACTTGAGGATGAGTAAATCATGGGCAAATTTTAATTTTTGTGTGAACTATCCCTTTAATCTTTTGACAGGCGCACACTGCGTGAATATACAGAGTTTCCCGCAGCTGTTGCTTACCAACCAGTCCCCAGGAACTAGGAACTTTGGGGTGGTACTCTGTGTGTTTCGAACGCAGGAACCAGGGTCTAAATGAAGTTCCGGGTGAATATTTCCCCCTCTGAACGACCCTGCTCGCGAAGTAGTACTTTTTCAAAGTTCAGGAACTTTCGGGAGAGGGACTTGTGCGCTGAACATGCTGATTGATTGAATTCACGCAGCATTTTATTTCAACCGGCATTTTTAAAAGTCTTTTGCGAGGTTCGTTCTGCGTTCAGTAAATGTCAGTCTTCAGTCTTGCTCTTTCTGTCTGATGGCGCGCGTTCGTCTCAGCCATCTCACGGTCAATGTCCGTAATAGCTGATAATAACATACGTTGTCTTATTTTAAACCTATCTTTACAAGCTTTCAGAATACGCTTTAGTATCAGTGCTCGTCACTTTTCCGCCGTTTTGTTAATGACTGGGAGGAGTAGTCGTGCGCAGTCCTACATCACCGGACTAATTTGCCTAATCTTCACGGTACTTTAGACCGCAGTGGAAACGCAGACAGTAGCAGCTCTTGGGGAAAAAAAGTTCCTGGTACAAATTGCAATTTCGGTGGAAACGGGGCTAAAGTTTTAAAAAGCAGACTTCATATTTTTTCGGGTCCTAATTAGGAGAAGACGAGCACATGAGCCGTTATGCCGTGCTGCTTATATTTATCAAACAGTAAAAACGGCCATTCCCGCACCCGTCGTCTGTGAATGAGAGTCCGAAACAAGGACTGGTGGGACGCTGTCCTGCTCCAGTTCACAGACGATATTTGAAAAGAGAATTTCAGAATGACAGGACAATAATTTATGACACTTTATTCAGCAGGAAGAACAGCTCGTTCCGTGCGTCATACGCCATCTGCATCATTGCACATTGCAGTTTTTTGCCGTTTCAGTTTTCATTCCGATCAAGTGTTTACATGTCCTCTTAATCGGATTACAAAAGGAATAGACCACCCATTACAATCCGAATGAAATTTTAATCAGATCGGACCAATTCATTCAGATTGACGTGGTTACATGTGACTTTTTTATTCCGGTTGCACTATTAGTCCGGTTACGATCGGATTACTAGGGTCCTTGTAAACGCAGCTACTGTTTGCAGATACAGTATTGATCCAACATTATATATAGACATTAGGGGTGTAACGGTACACGTATTCGTACCGAACCGTTTCGGTACAGGGCTTACTGTTCGGTGTACACGTGTACCAAACGGTTTCCGAAAGCAATCTTTAACAGTTAACAGTCGGCTTGTTTTAAGTGCGGACACACTTTAATCCGAGTTCCCACACAAACATATTAAGTATTCAGTCCATTTTATCACAAAATTCAAACGATAAATGCCGTTTTGACATTCTTTAATGTAGCGTGACTGATCAGTGATCACTGATCACAGTTCATGCACTCGCGATTATCTATGAACGCGATCGATCATCTCTTCCTAAAGAATACACATGAACATCTGAAGGTATGTTGAGGATACATTACAACTTACTGTCACGTATCATATGTGGTGTAATCGCTCAATCAGTGTTTCAATGGTGGAAAGACCTCAATATAACTGCTTGTAAACTAAACAATGTCATGTAGCATCACATTTACCTCAGGCAGTCATTCAGTGTCCACAGACTTTTATTCACTAGATAAATCAACTCTTTCACTAAATATATGCACTATATTAGCCTATATATTCATTATATTCTACTGAACCTGTTAATGATGTCTTGATTATTTCATGTATGTTTAAATAAACCTGTCATGAAAATGACAGACACTGATTATATTTCAACAACGAATTGGAGAAAAAACTATTTTATAATTCGATTTAGAAGTTATTGCAAAAACTGCCTTATGTGAAGTTTACATGTTTGCGTACTGTTATTTTGAGTGAACTTGAATATTATATATTTTTATACCTAAAAATAAATAGCAACTGAATTTGGGCTCTGTTGTAGTTTAGAGCAATATCTTCAATAAACTTTTAGTTATAATTTAAGGACAGACACTTTTTTTTCAGTAAAACACTGTTAAATACAAATAAATAAAAAGCAATTTTGTAAAACTGCTGTACCGAACCTGTACCGAACCGTGACTTCAAAACCGAGGTACATACCGAACCGTCAGTTTTGTGTACAGTTACACCCCTAATAGACATATAGAGATAATACAGTTTATATTTTTGCAACAATACAAACAATCACTGAGATTTGCTATATAATATATATTCCTTTATTAGAGTATACTGTATGTTTGCAGGTAATGTAGGATGTACTATATATCTAACTTTATGTAGTGTAGCATTAAAATCTTGAGATTTATTTAAGTACTAATCATTAATTCACCTCCTGCTCTTCATCATGGCCAATAAAAAGAACTGGATCACATTTTCAGCAACAGGTCTGAGGAGGGTGTTTAATCTGTCCACAGGGGGGTCAGATCAGTGAGATCCAGTCAGGGTTTACCGTGACAGCCCGTGGAGGAGGCAGCATTGTTCTGGCTGTTTGTATATCGCCTGGAGCTGCTATCGCTTAAACTTGAACATCATCCGATTATTAGGCTTATGGTTGTTTGAGCTTATTGCTTTGTGTCAGGTGAGCAAAGGATTTAGACTCTAGAGACCTTAGAATATCAGGGATTTTTAATTCCATGCTGTAGTTGCTTAAACATAGGCTTGTCTGATTAGAGTTGATTATAAATTGTCTTGAGGCTGCAGATGAACCGAGGAAACATTTTTCTTGGACTGGCAAGAAAAAAAGATCTAAAACATATTAAATTAAGCATTTGGCCTCTGTTTAATATATAAAACTTATTTAATTTAATGTAGAATAATTTATGTATGCTATATCATTTTTGGTTGTTTTATGTTTAAATGCATTACTATTGTGATTAAACTTTTCATAACTGATGAAATTTGCAACATTGACACAGTTATTGAACTGAAATTGTGCTAAATAATGACACTATTATTAAATTAATTAGTTTCATAATGGATGAATTTTACAACATTAATAAAATATTTCCTCTTTATTAATGTGAAGTAGGGAGGGTCGATATGGACTTAAAAATTGATCACAATATTTTCTGGTATATATTGCGATAATGATATCAATGACGATATTAATTTAGTACCATTCCCCATGTTTTTGGCTTCAAGTGAGAGCAGCACGCATTCTTGAGAGCCTCAGAAAAACAAACATTGATCTAAAGTAAAACATGGCCATCATCAATAGGCTCCACAATATACAAATTACATAAAAGAATAATTATTTAAAAAAAACTGTACAAATCCAAACACCAGCCTTTTCAGAAATGGAAAAGTTGCAGATATATTTTTCTTCTGTAAACGTGCAGGTAATGTTTAAATAGTGCAACTGTGCAGATTCTGTATTTATTCAAAGTCTGCTGGTGCAAACAATGGCAAAAAATAGTGCAAACAGCGAAAGTAATAATCCCAACCATGTCTTCAGATTACAAAAAAAAGAGGCAAATAATGATTTAATGATAGAACTGTTAGGTTTATGAATATTAACCACGTTGTCAGCGTTCGCTCAAACTGATTTGCTGAAATCAAAACAAGGACGGTAAAAGATGAGCAGCAGCCAATGAGATTGCTGTTTGCGCAATAGTTTCTGCTTGTTCATAAAGGCTGAATAATTTCAAATGAATGCTGTTGTTTTACAGGAAATACAACAAAGAGTATTGTTTACATGTAGCACGTCAATTCGGTGTGGTATAAGACTCTCGCTCTCTCTTTGAGTGTGTGAGAAACACTGAGCGCTCTCAGCAAAGCGACGGCGAGTCGGGCGCCTCACACTAGTGTTTACTGTGCATCAAATTCACTGCGCATTCGTTGAGCTAAACCTGATATTGTAATAAATGAACTAAAATAGTGTGCTTTACGGATCGCTTGACAAAGAGCGAATCTCTTAAAGGGTTAATTCACCCAAAAATGAAAATTATCCCATGATTTACTCACCCTCAAGTCATACTAGGTTATATAAAAAAAAGTCCATAAAACCTGCTGCACACGGTTCATAAAGGCCTTCTGGAGTGAAGTGGCGCATTTCCATATTTAAGACTTTATAGACTTAAAATAGCTAACTTCCGGCGGATTGCTGTACGCATCGATTTACGACGAAAGAGTAACCCTTGACCCCTTGACGCATGAGTATTGACAAATGCAGAAGGGCAGAGGATAGAGTATGTGAGATGGTGGTCCAGTGGGTTAAACCATGGAACTGATACACAGAAGGTTGCTGGTTCGATCCCAGCGGTTACCACCAGTGTGTCCTTGAACAAGGCACTTTACTCCATGTTACTCCAGGGGGATTGTCCCTTTATTAAGGGCACTGTAAGTCGCTTTGGATAAAAGTATAAAATATAAATGTAAATGTAAATAGAGCAAAACAAAACGTAGGGTCGGGGGTTACTCTTTTAGAGGTTAGCTATTTTCATCTATAAAGTTTTAAATATGGATATTTTTCTTACACAAACATATCACTTCACTACAGAAGGATTTATTAACCTTGTGGAGCACTTTTATGATGGATATATGCACTTTTATGGACTTCAAAAATGACCCATCGAATCAATGCCATTAAAATGCATGGATTAGCCAGGACTTTTTTTTAAATAACTCTCATATGTCATACACACTTAGGATGACTTGAGGGTGAGTAAATCATGGGCTAATTTTCATTTTTGGGTGATCTAACCCATTAAGCGATTAGTCCAAGTGCTCAGCGAGTGAAAATATATCTGTGTACAGGTTTCAGATTGTAGAGGTAGCTCCTTGTTTAGCGATAAACTCCTCCGCAGCTTCCACCATAATTGTTTCCGATCTGCACATGAGCTGCGAATGGGTCGCGTCATCATCTAGGCTTTATCGTTATTATCGCGGGAAGACTAATTCTTATCGTGGGGAGAATTTTTACCGGTATTTTGCCCATCCCTAATGTGAAGCTGCTTTAAAACATTTCTTTTGAAAAATTATCATTTTTGCTTTTGGGTATCCAAATAGTTGGTGAGACACATTGACTTCCATAGTATTTTTTTTTCTCTACTGTGGAAGTCATTAGGGCCCATCAACTGTTTAGTTAACCCCATTCGTCAAAATATCTTCTTTTGTGTTCAGCAGCACAAATTCATACAGGTTTGGAACAACTTGAGGGTGAGTAAATGATGAAAGAATTTTCATTTTTGGGTGAACTATCCCTTTAATTTCCCTTTTGTGGAAATACCATACTGGATTGTTTAATTTATACAGTGTTTTACTTAGTCTTTATGTTGTGGGGATGGGCTATTGTTGCATGGCAACAATCGTGATTGACAGTACTGTTTTCTTGAGAGAGGCGTATAATAATAACGCTATCATATGGTCTGGCAGATTTTGGGCTCGGCACCAGGGATGACAAATGTGCTCACGCAATAATTCAATCTGCTCTCCCAGTTCTTCAACTTTAAGAGGACTTGCGAAGATGAGTAGTTGGAGCAATTAAGTTGGTCAGTCATTGTTAATGTGTAGCACCCAAAATATGTGCCAGGTTGTTTATGGAGAAGTGTTTTTTTTTATGAGAGAGAAAGTAAAGAAAACTTCGCAGACAGATTGTGATTTGGTGAATGTGTGAGAATGGAAGGTTGCCTGAGAATATCAGTAACTAATTAAAGTTTTCTTCCGTACGTCACTTGCTAAAGACGCTGGGTTCTCAGAAATAGTTAAAGTAACTGATGTTTTCATAGGAAATCGCTGAAGGAAAATAAAGCTTAGATCCATGTTGAGGAGAATAAAAAGCCAAAACAAATATATTATTTTTAATACATAATTATTACATTACTATCAAGGATGTAACCACATTTCAAGAATCAGTTTGTGATCAAACAAATTGATCTGCTGTTCAAATTAATATTGTCTTTTTGTGATAGTTGTGTGGTAGCCTTGAGAATATATTGTATCATATCATCATCATATCATCATCGTATCGTATTGTATCATATATCAAATCATATATCAAATCATATAATCAATTATATATCATATCAATCATATATAAATCAACAATCATTTCTCATTTCTCATGTATCGTTTTATATATCATATATCATGTATCATATTTCATATCATATATCATATCGTATCACTCATCTCATACCATATCTCACATCACTTATCATACAATATATCATAGATCTCTCATGTATCATATCTCTTATCTCATAGATATTTCATATATCATACAGAAAATAAATCATTTTGAATGGTTAATTAGGAAGTTCTGAAGTCAAATTGTATGATGATGCTAAACAATATAATATACTGCTGTTCTTCGTAACCACTGTTCTAAATTCTACTGGTTTCATGCCTTTCATACCACTTTCAGTATTTATTTATTTTTTATCTACACTTTTTTTTTTTTTTTTTGCATAAAATTACTTATTCTTATTTTACGTGTATTAATTTGGTAATTAATTTGTACTAAGTGGTTCGATAATTAGCTGTGTGATAATGTCACAAAATAAACCTTTCTTTCTTTCTTTTTGTCTTTCTGTCTAGGGGAAGAAATACACTCTATTAATGGTGGACCCAGATGCTCCCAGTCGTAAGAAACCCTCTCGTGCTTACTGGAGACATTGGTTACTGGTTGACATTAAGGTACGTCACATCTCCCAAAAACGACTTTGAAGAGCAGCTGCAGATGCTGTCTCACCCTAATTTCGCAGTTGCAGTGTTATAACCTCTGTGACTTCATGAATGTTTGTCTGTGATATAATAATTCTTAAAGCCATTTAATATAAGTCAATATATTTAATATGATATTACCAAGAACAAAGCCTTAAAATAAAGGTTGCTTAAAGCAGAGCTTGGCACGGACAATCCTGGACATAATGTGCAAAGCAAAAGGTGTCAGAAACACTTTGGTGGGCAAACAATTCCTGGATCGCGTGGACCGTATCTGCACCTTCCATGTGCTTCACACTTGTGCTGCGTTTCCGATGAGTTACATAATTACTGAGTAAAAATATCATGTTAGTCATCAGCGCTCCGCTCCGACGGGATCTAGAGGCAGATTCATCAGGCAGTGCATGGGGACGCCGTGTTTAAACAACCGGGGATGAGACACACTTTAATTGCTCAATATTAAGTCAATATTCTTTCATCCTTGCTTAATCTTGCAGGCTATTTTTTTATTTGTACTTTCTTTCTCAGATTTTCTTGCTGTGGTCCTATTGGTTCACAAGGGAACCCATTGATTCCAATAAAGTTTGTAACTAGAATCTAGAAAAATGACTGACGTGTCTCACATACAAGGTACCAAAAATGAAGTTTTGATGAATGACATTCCTGACATTCAAGATTTTCTGTTTGGTAATGCTTGTGGAAATCATGTGGGCGAGTGGCTGTCCTGTGTAACGGGAATGATTGCACATCAGTTCTGCTTTAGACAGACAGGAAAGAGGAGTGCAACAGGACTACAACTATTATCCTCTTTGTTTCTTTTTTTACACCTGGTTGTACTGGAAGTCACATAAATGAGTCACATAAAGGTTCCATTGAAGATGTTATATTTATGTATTTATTTCCTAACATTTACATTTAAAAGGTTAGTTCCAAACCTGTAAGACTTTCGTTCAGCTTCGGAACACAAATGAAGATCTTTTAATACAATCTGAGAAATTTTTGTCACTGTCTGACATTTCTGACTGCTGCCCAACACTACTTTGATAACCCTCCAAAAAGTTCATAAAATAAATCCATACAGACCCGGAGTGGGCAACGGGAGAATTCATGGTGGGCCGCTCATAAATCGGGCCGGCAGTACCACCTCAACATGAAGGTGGTTACACACGGGACGCGGAAAGCACAAGTCATGGTTCATTTTCAATTAGAGAGACAGCGGCAAATCGCAGCCAGTTCTAATAGTGGCGAAGACATGCAAGCTGGGCTCGTACACCTGAAATCCTGTCGCTTGCGTGTGCACAGATCTTTGTAGTGGCCTTATAAAAATATTATAAGTATTATTATATAGCGTATTTATTATGCACACGTAAGCCGAACCGGACTTCTCCGTCCGCTTTCTCTCTACAAGCAGAAAAAGCATGTTACATTATTGCATGACTGATAATTGAATTAACTAATCATCACACATCTTTACTTTGTATTTAAAGCAGCGCATCAGTTTATGCTATGCATTAAATAATGTCACTTGGTAGAGAGGGCGCTAATGCTCTGTCTCACTTTACACACGCGCAAAGCCAGAGAGAAAAAGTCAATCCGCATAGGCCTGTCTACCGTGCACAGAACAGATAAACTTTTAGGTGCTAGGTTTAGGTGCTTGTAAGGGCTGGTCTTGGGCATTAAATCCTGGGCTGAAAATTGGTCCCACCCTGGCCCTGAATCCATATGAATCAAGTGGTTTAATCCAAATTTTCTGAAGAGAAACAAACACTTTATATGATAAACAGATTTAATTTCAGGCTTTCATTCACATATAAACATAGATCAGCAAACATAAACAGAAACTCAACTGTACTTGCTTGCTGCGTAACACGAGAATGAACCTCATTGCTTCTTGTGGAATCTCAAATGTGCTGCGTAACTTGAGAATGAACTTCATTGGTTCTTGCAGAAGCTCAAACGGGCTGTGTAACACAAGAACGAATCTTATTGGTTCTTGCTGAATCTCAACGTGCTGCGTAACATGAGAATGAACCTCATTGGTTCTTGCAGAAGCTCAAACGGGCTGTGTAACACAAGAAAAAACCTTATTGGTTCTTGCTGAAGCTCAAACGTGCTGCGTAACACGAGAATGAACCTCATTGGTTCTCCCCCTCCTGGAAGGTGTGACCATGCACCATAAATGGTAAATGGACTGCATTTATATAGCGTTTTCAACAGACCCATGGCCATCCAAAGCGCTTTACATCTTGCCTCACATTCACCCATTCATACACCGACGGCGGTGTCAGCCATGCAAGGCGCCATCCAGCTTGTCGGGGGCAGCTGGGGTTAGGTGTCTTGCTCATGGACACCTCGACACTTGGTCAGGTGGAACCGGGGATTGAACCCCCAACCTTCCAGTTTGCAGACAACCTACATGAACCACTGAGCCACTGCCACCCCAAAACAGAAATAGTCCATCAGGAGGAAACAACCACGGCCTGGAAGCCCAAGGTAGAGTTGTTGGCTTGTGGGATAGAGGTGAAGATGGGGACTCTGCTGACCAGGACGACGATTGAGCGATGGAGGACGACAGAGAAGCCAGAGGAAAGGTGGAGCTGAAGGGGTGGAGGGTTGAGGCGCAGCCGGTGACCTGGAAGTCTGTAGCGGAAGCGACCAACCGAGGCTGATCCAGATGGACCTCATAGGAGTGGGCTGACAGGCCAAGGTGGAGACATGGGCCTGGAAGGCCGAGGTGCAGCTGGGGACTCTGCCTCATGCTGAGCTGGTGGAGATGAAGCCTGACATGCTGCAGTGGGGGCAGAGCAGCTAGACGAAACCAGTGGATCCAGGGGACTGGTTGTGACCAGCGGAGAAGATGGGACCAGGAATTCAGGCAGGAACCAAATATCCGGACCCGGACCACAGATCTATCAGGTTTAGATCCGCTCCTGGCTCTAAGATGGATGGACTGGTCAGCGTGCGTAGACTCCGGGGATTTGTTGGGATCCAGCTCTGGTTCCGGGTTGACTTCGGTGGCTGCCTCAGGCTCGCAGGCTGTGTGGGAGAGGCCGCCGTGTCGGAGCATCCAGCTCGGATACCCCAATATATTCTGATTCTCTGGTAAGTCCATGTTCTTTCTTTTTACTCGTTTTATGAGTGGTTGGTGTGAAGCGGTTCGGAATACTCTTGGTCAGGAAGGAAGAAGGCGGGGTCGGCGTGACTGGGACTTGCAACTTTATTAAACAGTCTTTCTCATAAACAAACATAAATCACGCACGAGGGCGCCTCAATCATCAATGGTTCACTCTTCTCTCTTTTAGTTGATCTCTCTTGTACAGCACAGTCACTCAGGTCTTGTTTGGCAGCTCACGTGGCAAGTCCCAGTCGGTCTCTCTCTCCCCACTCTCTCCCAGCAGCCGCTTATATGCGGTCTCTCCACGCCAATTACTGCAATCAGAGACAGGTGTTCGTCATTTGCACTTGACCTACTTACCGACCGCTCGGCTCCGCCCTCTCTCTCCCGCTACAGACCTCGCGGGACCACGCCCACCCCGCCACATACCCCCACCGCCCGTCTCAGGCCGGGGAGCCATCCGGCCTGCAGCCTCCCCCCCCCCCCCCCCCTCCTGGAGAGGAAGTCAGCCACAGCCATCTGAGCACCCGGCCTGTGGACCACCTTGAACTTAAAGGGTTGTAACGCCAGATACCAACGGGTGATCCGCGCGTTGGTATCTTTCATGCGGTGGAGCCACTGCAAGGGGGCGTGATCCGAACAGAGGGTGAACTCCCGCCCGAGGAGGTAATAGCGAAGGGTGAGAACGGCCCACCTGATGGCCAAACACTCCTTCTCTATGGTGCTGTACATCGTCTCTCTCTTAGAGAGCTTGCGACTGATGTACAGCACCGGCCGCTCTTCACCCTCCACCTCCTGGGACAGGACTGCGCCCAACCCCCTGTCCGAGGCGTCAGTCTGTAGGGAAAAAGGGAGAGAAAAGTTAGGAGCTTGTAGGAGCGGTCCACCACACAGAGCAGCCTTTATCTGGGTAAAAGCCTGCTGGCACCGCTCCGTCCACTGAACTGTATCTGGCACCTCCTTTTTAGTTAGATCAGTCAGCGGGCTGGCGAGCTCCGAATAATTAGGCACAAACCTCCTGTAATACCCCGCCAGCCCCAGGAACTGTCTAACCTCCTTTTTGGTCTTGGGTCTCGGACAGGTCGCAACGGCTGCGGTCTTATCAATTTGGGGACGCACCTGCCCATGACCCAAGTGGAAGCCCAGATATCTTACCTCCACCCGCCCAATCGCACACTTCTTTGGGTTGGCCGTGAGCCCCGCCCTTCTCAGCGTCTTCAGGACAGCTCGCAAGTGCTGCATATGACGCTGCCAGTCCGCACTATAGATGATGATATCATCTAGATAGGCAGCGGCATATGCAGCATGCGGCCGGAGAATTCTGTCCATCAGACGCTGGAAGGTCGCAGGAGCCCCGAACAAGCCGAAAGGAAGGGTGATAAATTGGTGTAATCCAAACGGCGTGGTGAAAGCTGTTTTTTCTTTGGATAGAGGAGACAAGGGGATCTGCCAATATCCCTTTGTTAAGTCCAGTGTCGAATAAAAACGAGCAGTTCCTAGCCGATCAAGCAATTCGTCAACCCTTGGCATTGGATAAGCATCGAATGTTGACACCGCGTTTACCTTACGGTAGTCCACGCAGAACCGGACCGAGCCGTCAGGTTTAGGGACTAAAACAATCGGGCTCGCCCAGTCACTGTTGGACTCTTCTATTACCCCCATGTCTAGCATAGCTTCTAATTCTGCCTGAACGACTTTTTTCTTGTGTTCAGGTAAGCGATAAGGCCGGCTGCGAACAACCACGCCCGGCTCCGTCTCAACGTGGTGCTGAATGAGGTCGGTCCGGCCGGGTAGGGGCGAGAAGACGTCAGCAAATTCTGCTTGTAAACGACTTACGTCAGTGAGCTGCGAGGGTGAGAGGTGGTCTCCTCCCGAGGCCAGAGCGATAGATTGAGGCTTTTGGACCGCCTCCGGCCCGAGATCCTCCTCTCCGCTCACTACCGTCGCAAGCATCACTGACTCCGCCTCAGACCATTTTTTGAGGAGGTTGAGGTGATAGATTTGACGTGCCCCGTCCCTATCTGACCGCACGACCTCATAGTTGAGCTCGCCAACTCGCCGTGTGACCTCAAAGGGCCCTTGCCACTTCGCGAGTAATTTAGAAGTCGACGTAGGGAGTAATACAAGGACTTTATCTCCCGGTGAAAATTGACGCAGTCTAGTGCCTCTGTTGTAGAGCTGTCGTTGTCTGTCCTGAGCCTGCAACAAATTCTCCATTGACAGCCGCCCCAAAGTGTGGAGTTTTGTTCTCAGGTCCAGGACATACTGAATTTCATTTTTACTCGCCGAAGGTCCGTCCTCCCAAGCCTCCCTAAGGACATCCAGCACCCCCCGAGGCTGGCGTCCATAGAGAAGCTCGAAGGGGGAAAACCCCGTGGAGGCTTGCGGGACCTCGCGAACAGCGAACAACAGAGGCTCTAGCCACCTATCCCAATTTTTGGCGTCCTCGTGAACGAACTTACGAATCATGGATTTCAATGTGCGATTAAATCGTTCCACCAGACCATCTGTTTGTGGGTGATAGACGCTGGTGCGAACCGATTTAATGCCCAATAATTCATACAGTTCGCGAATCGTTCGTGACATGAACGCCGTGCCCTGATCGGTGAGAATCTCTTTCGGGATTCCCACCCGGGAGATTAAGGAAAACAGTGCGCTCGCGACACTTTTCGCCGAAATAGTGCGGAGCGGAACTGCCTCCGGGTATCGTGTTGCATAGTCCACCAGAACCAATGCAAAGCGATGCCCACGTGCTGACCGTTCCAATGGCCCGATGAGGTCCATGCCAATTCGTTCGAAGGGGACCTGCATCAACGGGAGCGGGCACAATGGTGCTTTTGGGGTGGCCGGTGGATTCACCAACTGACATTCACGACAAGACGCACACCACCTGCGTACATTCTCGTGGATGCCCGGCCAGAAAAATCGGGCCATTAGACGGTTAAGTGTCGCCGCTGTTCCTAAATGCCCGGCCATAGGATTCGCGTGAGCCGCCTGGAAAAGCATTTCCCGACGGCTTTTAGGCACTAACAACTGGGTTGTATCTTGTTTTGTCTGAGCGTCTTGGGTCACTCGATACAACCTATCTTTTAAAACAGAAAAATAAGGATAAGAGAGCGGCTGGTCAGGATGGAGGAGATGGCCGTCGATGGAACGGACCTGAGTAAACGCATGTTTAAGCGTCTCATCCTGGGACTGCTCCAGGGGAAAATCATCGCGGTCTGTGAGGCTGGGTAGCTCGAGACCGCTCTGTTCCCCTGGAAGAGCACCCAGAGGTCCCGAATCCACCTCTCCCACCTGAGCAACCGTCTCTTTCCTTTTTTTACACTTTCCCCAAGAGGCATCCACACACAAGTGCCCCAATAGTTTATTAAATCCTGGCCAATTAGTACCCAAAATTAGTGGATGCCGGAGGTGCGGGTTAACTGCAACCTCAACACTATGCGTTTTACCCCGAAATTGAATATCCACGGGCAACAACGGATAGTCCACCACTTCCCCGTGCACACACCGTACCTTAACCACGCGGCCGTTAACCAACGCCTTAGGTTGAATCAAGCTTTGATGGATGGAGGTCTGGTTACACCCTGAATCCACCAGAGCTTGATAAGTACCCCCCTTGATACTCACGGGTATCTGGTACAGGCCAGCTTGATCGGGGGCAGCTTGCGGCGCGTCGGGGACCCGGATCAATGTCCCCACCTCCATCACCGGACACCGATCGATAAAATGTCCGGGATCCCCACAACGCCAACAAGCCGGCCCAGACTTCCCCGCCACTCTAGTGGCTGGCAGCGGTTCCCCAAATTGGCGCGGAGAGAGCGCCGACGCGGACGTGGTGGGGAACGGGTCGCTGGTGGCTCCCCCTCCTCTAGCTGATGGTCGTGGTACTGCCGGAACCTCCGCGGGCAGCCCTGTCCTCCACCTCGGTGCTGGCCTGGGCGGAAACCCGCTGCGCGACCTGGGAAGAGGGACAGGCTTGGAGAGAAGAGGGGGGGAAGGAGAAGAGAGAGAGAGAGAGAGAGAAGCCGAAGGAAGGGGCTCGCCGACCCCGTGGCACGCCACCATGTGGTCCTCCGCCAACTGGATGGCCTGGGACAGCGACGTCGGGCGGTGGCACTGGACCCACTGCGCGGTCTTCTGGGGAAGCCGCGCGACGAACTGCTCCAGCACCACACGGTCGATGATTCCCTCGACGTCGCCTCCGCCGGCCATCAGCCACTTGCGGCACGAGTCCCGGAGCTGGTGCGCGAAGGTGAAGGGTCGGCCGGACTCGCCGAGGGTCAGGCTTCGGAAGCGCTGCCGCTGTTGCTCTGGGCTCCGGCCGACCCGCTGCAGGATGGCGCGCTTCAGGTCTTCGTAGTCCAGGAGATTCTGGACTGGCAGTTGGTGTGCGGCTACCTGCGCTTCTCCTGACAACAGCGGCAGGAGCCGCATTGGCCAGTCCGTCCGGGGCCACCCCCGGGACTCGGCGGACCTCTCGAAGAGGTCGATGAACGCCTCCGGATCATCCTCGGGGCCCATCTTCGAGAGGTGGATGGTGGCGGCCGAGTCGGTTGTAGACGGGGGGGTGGCCGGAATCTCCCGGACCATCCAGCTCCGGAACAGCTCGCGGTCTTCATGCTGGGCACGAATGAGGGCCTCAAAACGTTTGTCCTGCTCGGCCCTCACGGCCAGCAGATCTTCGTGGGTCTGTTGGTGAAGACCAGCGAGCGATGACACCAGGTCCGCAAGCGGCGTCTTTGGCGGGGTCTGCATGGCGGCGGCTCTCTTCTTCCTTCCCGGGTTTCGGCACCAGTGTGAAGCGGTTCGGAATACTCTTGGTCAGGAAGGAAGAAGGCGGGGTCGGCGTGACTGGGACTTGCAACTTTATTAAACAGTCTTTCTCATAAACAAACATAAATCACGCACGAGGGCGCCTCAATCATCAATGGTTCACTCTTCTCTCTTTTAGTTGATCTCTCTTGTACAGCACAGTCACTCAGGTCTTGTTTGGCAGCTCACGTGGCAAGTCCCAGTCGGTCTCTCTCTCCCCACTCTCTCCCAGCAGCCGCTTATATGCGGTCTCTCCACGCCAATTACTGCAATCAGAGACAGGTGTTCGTCATTTGCACTTGACCTACTTACCGACCGCTCGGCTCCGCCCTCTCTCTCCCGCTACAGACCTCGCGGGACCACGCCCACCCCGCCACAGTTGGTTATTTAGTCCAGTGTTTCCCAACCTTTTTTCGGTCATGGCACCCTTTGAAAATGTTCTCCATTTTGTGGCACCCCCTCGCATATGTTACGCTAGGGGTGTAACGGTACAGATTGCTCACGGTTCGGTTTGTATCACGGTTTTAGGTTCACGGTTTCGGTATGGTTCAGTATTTGCTATGTTCAGGGAAAAAAGGACTACTGTCAAATAAAAATAAAGAAAATAATAAGAACAAATCATTTGTGACCCCGTCTGTGAAACCCCGGCTAAAGTCGCATAATCTAATTAGGAGATATTGAGCGTCAAAGTAGTCATAACCATAAAAATGACCAAAACAGGCAATTTGTGTTTATTGCTGTAAATCAGGGCCGTGCAGAGAGTTCTTCAGGGGCAGGGGCTCAAATGTAAAAAAGGGGCAATTTATGTATATATATATATATATATATATATATATATATATATATATATATATATATATATGCTCATCAAGCCTGCATTTATTTAATCAAAAATACAGAAAAAAAAATATTGTGAAATATTATTACATGTTCTTTTTAACTTTTTATTATCAAAGAATCTTGAAAAGAGTTTCACAGTTTCCATCATTGACATTAAATCCTCATATTAGAATGATTTCTGAATGATCATGTGACACTGAAGAGTGGAGTAATGATGCTGAAAATCCAGCTGTGATCACAGGAATAAATTATATTTTAAATTATTTTAAAATAAAAAAACCATTATTTTAATAATATTTCACAATATTGCTGTTTTTTTATCAAATAAATGCAGGATTGATGAACATAAGAGACTTCTTTCATAATGCTGCATAATATAAAAAAATGGTAATATAATAAAGTCCTTTCACGTATTTCGCCAGCCTACACTTCACATAATAGGCCTGTAGGAGCCAGTGGCACTTGGGTTTTGTTAACTTTGATAGTTTCATGAAATAGTAAACGGTGCATCAATATATATAAATGAATTTATATAAAATGAATTTAACACTACTTACCATTAATGCGACTTTTGCTGCTGAATGGTTTTGTGCAGATTTGTTTGTTGTCAGTTAAAATCCATTTTGTCAGTGATGCAATTTATAAAATGAGACAAACAGCAGGAAATCGTTCCACAAACATTAGTTCGTCTGTCCATGTAATTTTCAACCGATTTATGAATAAGAACAGAAAATTACCGTTTCACATCGCCCAATGGAATTTGAACTTGCTTTGCCAGATCACGATTGGTTGGTGTATATACATGACAAACGGGCATTGGTGAATTGTGTAATACTTTAAAATATATCATATATAGATTTGTAATTAAATCAACACATTAGCTCTGATTATGGATGGAAAAAAAAATATTGGTTTACTTTTTTCCCGTAAGGCCACACACTCTCTGAAAGGACCATATATGGCTCGAGAGCCGTTTCCGAACAGTGGAAAATCAGCAGCCAATCAAAACGCACGCAACACATAGCAACGCGTTATGGCAACGCCTCAACAGAAATTGTCCGACTTTTGAGCCGTCCGTTACTATTGTATACATTGTCATGTTATAATAATCACATTTATTTAGTTTTATTGACCACGATATTATCATTGATATTTGTCTGAGAGGGGCACTTTTGATTCATTTTTGAAAAAGGGCAGGGGCTCGAGCACCCAAAGCCCCCCCCCTCTGCACGTGCCTGCTGTAAATGATAGATTATACCAAGGGCTTTGAGATGCAGTACTCAATTTTTCATTTATAATATTATAAATACTGAAATTAATGATTTTATTGACGCTACGTTTTATTATTTTGCACCAAAAAATACCGGACGTGGGCTTCTTAAATTTTATTTAATGTTTACTTTTGATGCAGAAACAACTGCTGATTCTTATATCATTCGGTTCAGAAACGTATTTTTTACAATTACAAAGTGCAAACAGACCATAATATCAATCCGCAACCAAGGATCAGATCAGTGTCGGGAAAGGCAAGAAAACGGCAACTTAAGCCGGGTTCCGATTTCTGTGTGGATTTCTTTGTGCCATCACCGACATTTCAGGAACAGTTTATTTGTTTCCTAACTCCACCTTCTGCCTATACATCCATCTTATTTTAAAGACATTTAATGGCTGCTAAGTGTCTAAATAGTTTGGTCTTTTGCTGATGCGCTGAGTTTATGAATTCGCTCTCTGACAGGGCGGCCGCGGCAAGTGAAGCGCAAGGAACAGAACAGCTGATAGTTTAATTAATAATGATTAATATAGGCCTACTGTTTTTTGTAGGCTAAATAAAGAACCCGTATTATATATTAATATAAAAAAGTTGCGTGTGTCCTTCGGAAGCAAAGCTCTTGCGTCTGATGTTTTGGTTTCGGTTTGTAAACCTATACGAATAGAACATGTATGAATGAGAACATAAAGTGCAGGACGTGCTTTATGTAAAAGAGTTATTAAGCACAATGAGCCATGAAAAAATCCTAATGAATAATAATCTAATCGAATTGTGAGACAAGTGAAGATTCACAGTTATGACTAACTATCTGCACAAAGTTTGAGACTGACCTGTTAACTTGTTATAGGGCATTAGGCCTAGTCCTGGATTTACTCCAAATGTTACACAGTGAGATTTTCTATGGATGTTTTATATATTAATGGATATATATTAGGCATGTGCCGGTATCAAATTTTCATGTTGCGATTAATTGCTGAAGCTTTTATCACGGTATACGGTATTATCACGATATTGAAATAAGTTGCAAAAAAAGTGTTGTCATACTATAACAGGTTAAATCACTTTCTTATAACAAAAGAACCAAACATTTAAATACAATAAAGCAATACACAAAAAAGTATAAATTAAACAAATATTTAAAACAGATTAAAGTGCAAAAGAATTATAAAGAACAATAGGCATGCTGAAATGTACATTTAACTAAGATTAATACATGCTTTAGAAGTATTTTTCATTGTCAGTGTGTTAATGAATGAACTAATGTTAAATACTGGAGCCTTGTAAAGTGTGTGATTGAACAACAGTCAGAACATATTCAAACAATATCTAGGGCATGTAATTTAGTCCAGATTAAAATATAAAATTCAAGTTTGAAAATGAATAGCCTTAAGTCTTTAAGTATTATGTATTAGGTTATGTGATTACTGGGGAAACGGCTGCATTTCTGCTGTTCCGTCAGCGCCCTCTGCTGTCGAAGAATGAATGTGCACTTCAGCACATCTCCTCATTCCGCCATGTGCTCGGCTCATGCACGGTCTATTTATGTCAGTGCGCGTTCCTCTTTGACGTGTTGTTCATTTTAAACGGTTGATGGGTTAAGTATTCTTAAAATTCATTCTAAAAATCAGAATAATTCGTAATAAATAATTATTCACGATATTTTGAAGTGCCCACGATAACAATATTGTGCATGTTCATTATTGCGGTATATCGTATTACCGTTTACCGGCACATGTCTAATATATATAGGCCTATTAATGACATTTTCTACTGAGATTTCATTTTACTAATAAAGTTATAGCCTACAAATCATTAGAGTGAACTGACTTGGTAAATCAAGCTCTTGTGGTGCCCCCATTCGTTTCAATGTTTCACGCTTTTTGGACATGCACATCATAATAAATAGACTTGTTTTACAAAACTAAGAATTTTCCCATAAATGTGTCCTATATCACTGAAAATGGGAGAATCTTAGCTTTAATGTGGTATATGGCACATTATCAGAATAAAAATGGTTAAAATGTTTTACAATTTCAAAAATAAGCTTGATTTTAAAATTGGAATTTCTCAAAATCATGATTTTCTGAGGCCGAAATTCAGCTTACTTTTGACATGATCTTACTCAGTCAATATTAAAGATATCAAGGTTATATTTTCACAGAATGTTCTTTACATTATGTAGGATGATTTTATGTATAAAACAGCGAATGATAAAAAAATGACTTTAGCTGGGTTTTCACAGACAGGGTCACATTTAAATACAAGCAGCAGCACAAATAAATACCATTGAGCAAAGATACTAATAAAATAAACTATGCTTTTCAAGTTTTTCAGGTACGTCTAACATTAGTTTTCAGGTACAGAAATTGATCAAATGTAAAATAACATTGCATATTTGAGTGTATAAAATAAAGATTAATCCTATTAAACTTACAAAAGCTATTCAATCACAGCAGTGAGTGATGTCCTTGTCTTTTGTTGTTTGACATTAAACAGACAGCAGTAAAGGCTACTGCCCCTTTAAGACCTAATGCATGGATATACATCGTCTTTCTCAACTGTTTAAAGTTTACTTAAGGCATATACAGACTATGTCTGCTAGAATACTCATCAAGATGGACATGTTGACATACTTTTTGTGTGAGTTTGTCCGTTCAAAAGCAAGACTTGAAAGAGAACCCAGTATTTGCGCGCTGTGAGACGTGTGCGCGCTTTCGGATGAGTGCGCAGAGACACATTTTCTCACAACGCGCGCGACTTCTCATTCGCGTCTTCTGGCACTACACCCGGGTGATGACGGCGAAAATGACTGGACATATTCGAACATACGGCTGCACTCGCATGCATTGAACAAAGTTAACAAAGAGAGAATTATTTGAAAAATTTGAAATCTATATATATTTGAAGGACTTTTACACGGCACCCCGGTTGGGAAACACTGATTTAGTCGAGGAATATGGAATGCAAACACAGGAAAATAGACTGGAAATGCAGAGTAGAAATACACATGCACAAAACAATAACCAACAAAGGACTGAACAGAACGGGGAGTATAAATACACATAGTAAATGAGGTAACTAAACAGGAACAGCTGGATGAAGATGAACTATTCTGTAGCCATGGAAACTAACAACAACTCATATAATAGACATGACAGGAACTAATCAGAACATAATTGTGACCATTAATCTCAACATTATCTAATACATTTCAACTTTTTAAAGTTGTATCTCTTAACATTAGTTAATGCACTGTGAATTAACATGAATGATCATGGTATAATAAATATATGACCCGTGCTGGCAAAATGAGTCGGAATGCGCACAGGCTAATTACGAACTACAGCCAAAACAAGTGAAAAAAATTCATTTTTTGTTGTTTTTGAGGTTTTCACTAGAGTTCATTAAGCCCTCATCTAGCGATCCCAATGCTCCAAATAGCTATTAAACATCTAAAAGTATCTTTATGTGTACGTTTTCTGGGAGGAATACCTTTCCCTTGTCCATTTCTTTCCATTTTTTCCATGCAGCACAAGTTTGGTATCGGTTAAAGCGCAACATTCCAACTTTATGAATATTCATAGCAAATTCTCGATGGCATGAGTCTGAACCAATGAAATGGGATTTTCAAACTCATGCTGATGTAAACTAATCGATCTTACGCTGACTGACAGATCCGACATGATGCCCACAAAGATGCCTCTCAGACAGCGTGTGATCCCGATATACACATATACACAGAATTACAGTTTTTGAAAATATTGGTGTGTATCCACATCATCTGTTATGACTTAAGGGAACATTTGATTAACTGTTGGGTAAAAACATCTAATGTGTAACATTATTTTAGATCCGTGCGGTACAGTAGGTCACTTCAGCTCTGCAGCATATTTAGATTTTTTTAGAGAATTAGGCATATCTGAATTTAAAAAAGCGCCCTGCCCACATACATTGGAGTAAATTGATAGAAATGGTCTCATTTTACAGAAAACACTCTAAATTTTAACACAGTAGAATATTGCATATATTATATTGTATTAATTCACAATTTTATGATAAACATATATAAAAAGTAATATTTTGATTTATTTTTTAATTCATTTGTTATTTGAAAATCTATAATTTTTAATCTGTTTGGTCTATGTCCCTTCCGAAAGTTTCTGTTGATTCCACTAGTTGGCATTAAACAGGAGAAAAATAATTTTCTTGATATCTCCTTCCAAAAAAAGTTATTGAGATGTATCTGTCCAAACTATCTAATAACTCCTACTCATCTGCTTTGATTTAAGCCTGCTGCTGGGAAATCGAAAAGAAGGCTCCGCCTCCTCAAGATCTCGGGCTCTGATTGGTCTAGAAGCATGATCGAGAGCTGAGATCGTGTCTGAGAGCTGAGATACTCAGCTTTTTTGACGTATGACGCAATACTTGTCTGCATCACATGTTTTGATCTGGACATCGTGACATATTACAGTGTCGTTTGGCCATGCTTGCTCACAGACATATGAAAATAGTTTCATTTCGAAGAAAACAACATAAGGAACGAGCTGATATAGTGTTTGAGGCTAGTAGCTCCACAACAAGTTAGTGATCTGAACAGGAATATGACTCATGTGTTTGCTTGTTCAAAGGAGTCATTTCCATCTTTGTGATTCTTTTGATAATAACGTTACTGTAAAGTGTTGGATCGGAAATAAACTGCACAGTGATATTCTTGAGGGTGAGAGCTTTCATTTGTTATTTGACTTGTCTATTTTTGGTGAGTTCTTGTGTTCGGCTCCCGAACAGTTGTCTGTATATGCTATTTCCAAGTCTTTTGAAGTCATTTGATAATTTTATCTGATGGAAAGGCAGAAATTTAAGTTATTTACTGATCATTTCTTGTGTAGCTCTCAAATCTCATTCATGTTTCCACATATCCAAATATGATACGGCATGATATGTCATGTCAGGTTTGACGTCAGTCCCATTGGTTTTGACCTGTGTTATTTTAATATTATTTAAATACTATTATAGTATTTATTCATATTTTAATTTAGATTTTTTTCAGTCATTTAGCTTTATTTTTATAGTTTTCATTTTAGTTTTAGTAATTGTTATATGCTTTTCACATCTATTTAGCTTTAACTCACCTGCTTCAACCTCCAACCAACTTCAAAGTTTAAGTGTTTAAGTGTCATATTCTGCTGTATTTCAATTAACAAAAACTATTGTAGTAGTTTTAGTTAACAATAACAATGATTTGGAGTGCCAAATGCGATTTTATAAAGATCACACAAATGAGAAGTATTTGAGCTCTAACGACTACTAAATTATTCTTTGTCATTTTTTAAAGCTTGAATGAGCCCGTTCTCAATTTACAATTTACATTGTATGGAAAAAAACTGCTTCTGCACATTATGCCTTTTGCTGCAAAGAAGACAAAAGCCATACAAGTAAAAAAAAAAAAAGCAACATAACGGTGTGCAAATGATCTCATTTTTGGGTGAACTATCCTTTTGATTCTAACATTTCATTGTGGTTTTGTGACAGGGTATCTATAAAATACCACTAAGGACGATCCTGCGGCTACAAAAAGCATCACCCTTTTTGCAGGCGTTTTACTCTCGATACAAATACATTTGCTAAAAGCAGCATATGATCACAGTCCCTGAAAGCGAACTAGCTCGGCCCTGCCCTCCTCTTCTGCTATTCTCTGTCTCACAGAGACTAGCCTCCTCCCCGTCTGGCCAGGCGACACATTGTGAATAAACAAATGTATTTCAGGTGCTCAGACAGACAACCTCTCAATATCCTGTCACTGTGTGGGCGGCGGCATGCCGCCTGTCTGCTCCCTGATTGGCTGTCTCGTTGTGCTGTGTGTATGATGAGGGGCCGTGGTTGGTCAGAGGTTTAATGAGGCTAGTGGGAGGTGAGTAATTGCCGCGGTGACTTCCTCTAACCTCGCTGAAGTTATAATAACATCCCGTGTGAATGTGTGGAATTATCTGTCTTGGAATACTCCTGGGCTTCAGACTGAAGCAGGTGCCACACAAATGAACAATTCCCCTCTCATTCCAACACCTTATTTAGAAATCTACCATGTAATTCCTTTTTTTAGAAATTAAATTACAACCCTGATTTGGCTTGTTACTCCCCCATACAAGCAAACGTAATGTCTTTTGTGTATTGCATGCAAACACGATAGGAGTGCAAAAGTTGTTTTTCATTTTCACTCTTCTATCCAAACTCATATTGGAGAACACGTTTTATCTCTGTTTTGGTTTACCTACTAACCTGGCTTTGACTCATGGGATGTCTAAACATCACATCTCTCTTAGTTTTTAATGAGAAACTAAAAATGAAGGTGCATTAAAAGCAAAAAAACAACAAAAAAAACTCACCTATTTAACTTCAGTGTGTACTATATATGTGTATAATAAAACTTTTTTTACAGAAAAAGAGCACAGTTTTATTAGCTGCTGAAAACTCGCTCAGGTAACAGTTTTGAAATCACATTTCTTGGAATATTTCTTTCTTTCTAAAGTTTTCTTATCACAATGAAAACGCTTCACATTCAGAACCTTCCTGGAAGTGTCAACTTCCTGAACCTCAAATTAAGTAATTCATTAATAAATCGGATGATTAAACCAACCATGGCATGGTAAGGTTCCAGCGACATACATTTTTACGAGACACAACATCAACTGGTAACACTCCATTTATGTCCTTGTTACATCCCCCTCAAAACAGTTCTCATTTGCGTTTGAATATGCTTACACTCTAAATTCTGGCGACAATACAATGCTCTTTTTTTTTTTTTTTTACAATTATTTTATAGCCTTGCCATTTTAATAGGATGGACAGTTGAATAGAAACCCAACCTTGTTATACTTAATAAACATATTTGCTTCATCTTAGCCTACGTGTTCCCTGCAACAGAGTATTCTCTGTCTAGAGCGCACAACTGCATGAGCTTAAATGTCTGAGCTTGCATTTTGGATTAAGCTGCGTTCATTTGACGTTGTGGAAAATAGAGTAATAGAATCAAAATGTATTAGCCTTTTTACCCGTTAGGGATGTCAGGGTGAGAAAATGTTCCCTCACATTACAGTGCATGCGCACTGTGCGGCCAATCCGGGGTAAATGAAAAACACAAAAACAAAACAATACAATGACAAACTCACTTAAATAGGCGCGTTTACATTTTGTGGGGGTTGGCGGTGCTGTGGTGGGCAAGTGATGTAACCGATGTTATGCCTGGTAAACAGGTGTTATGCCTATCGCAGCAAGCCTATTACCCGTTATTATTATCAATCTAAATGAATCTACTGCGAATTATAGGAGCTTGTTACTGAGACGTGACAGACCTGTGTGTTTTGTATAACTAGTGCATATAAGCCCTGCCCGCGTGAGGTGCGCCGCTTCTCCAGATTCCTGCCTTTATTAGAGTGAAGAATATGTTAACCCTCCTCCCTCCGAAGCTTCGAATATTCAGTGTTGATTACTACCGAAGCTTCGAAGCTCGAAAAATTATATTTGGATCAGCCCTGGTATAATTACACTGTAGCAAGGACAACCCATCAATCAAAATCACAGCAAATACATTTCAAAATTTCAAAAATGTATTAATTTCACAGATAATACATATGAGTATTTGTACATATTTGTATAGTGGCTGATGCAATCTTTTGATATTTGCTCACTCATAGTTCAAACTTGGTTATACACATCATGATGGACATGAATAAAGACTTGAATGATATCTCAAATTGTGCAGGCACATTTACCGCTGTTTAGCGGAATTTTCCCTGTCAAAATCCAGCCATTTCACTAGGAAGCCGTGTGATCAATCCATGTAAGTTTCGTGCAGATTTTGCTTTTGTTTGAAATGTGAATTCGCCATACTGACCAACAGAAAGCTGCTTGGCTTGAAAGTGATTTATCTGTGAGTTGTGCTTCGTGCATTGCTACACTGTAGAATAGACAATGGAGCTTTTATGCCCTCGAAATGTAGCCAAATTGTTTGCTAATATCACTGCACCTTTAGTGTTCAGGCAGTTTCTGCCTGACGGACGATAAAATCCTCTAGACTTACATTGAAAGAGCAATGTATTCAAAACTTCTCAGAAGATATTTGCAACCACATAGACATGCCCTAGCACTTTTGTGTGGACAAGCACCATCTCATTCAAAATCTCGTTCATTCACTGATTCATTCATCTCTCCTGCCTAACATAAAATGATCTATGCATTCTCTTCAATGTAATGTCTTATACAGTCCCGTGTTAATTAGTGGTTTTGTCATCAGCGCTCAAGTTTTGCCTCGACCTTTGTCTGTCTGAAGGAGGTATTTCTAACACTTTATTGGAACCATATTTAGTTTGTCATTTCCTCTGTTTGGCAGCATGTGTGCAGATGGACCCTTCCTCCCATACTGCTGCCAACTCGCCACTCGCCATCTCCAGTCACCACTCGAGATTTCTGGCACTCGTCACAAACCAGAGAGCTCACTCCACACATTTGTGTCATTGTGCTGAACATATCTCCCTCAGTAACACATAATCTTATGCTCTTCGGCTCTTCAGCCAACAGTTACCATGCAACCGTTCTCCGCTCGGGCACTTGAACTGTTCCTGGCTTAGAACTGACCAGTCCTGCTTTTCTCCGAACCAACCATTCATGCCTCCCAGGATCCAGTTAACTGTTGTCTGGGACTTTCATGAGAGCTCTTGTCTGGCGTGATTGACTCGAGGCTTTGGATTGTCACTTTGTGTACAAGATCATGATTATAATTCTTGTAGCTTTTGACTTTATTGAGCATTTTGTTCATTTTGGTCTTTTCAATACAAGCCATGTCTCTCAGTGTGCAGAATGATTTGCTTGTTACAGAAAGCTTCTCTAAAACTATTGACCTGGTATTAGCATGAATGATAGCTCGAATCAAGCGTTCTGAACGGTCAGACATACAAAGTTGTCCTAACCAGACGCGACATGTGACGCTGTGATACACATTAAAAAGTCTTCTCCAAGCTAACCAGAGTTTTTATCCTGACCAGCCGTGACAGCTATATGCTTGTGAGTGCAAGAGAGCAGTGCGCTTGCACAGAGAGCTCCGCCCACACACTCTTCTGATTGACTGTGATTTGTGATTGATTTTGTCTTGTCTGGTGTGGTCAGACAAATTGCTTGTCACTGGAACTTATCGTGTTCCAAATGGTTGGGACAAGGTGTTATGATTTTATCTGGGCAGACAATATAGTGGGCAAACAAATCCCTAGGTCTCACATTATTGGAGGAACCTGAGTCATATCTTAACGGCAAAAAACCCCAAAACTAATATATATATATATATATATATATACATATACATATACATATACATATATACACACTATATTGCCAAAAGTATTGGAACACCCCTCCAAATCATTGAATTCAGATGTTCCAATCACTTCCATGGCCAAAGGTGCAGCTGCATCCAAGCCTTTACGTCACCAAGTCCAATGCAAAGCATCGGATGCAGAGGTGTAAAGCACGCCGCCATTGGACTCTAGAGCAGTGGAGACGTGTTCTCTAGAGTGACCAATCACACTTCTCTGTCTGGCAATCAGATGGACGAGTCTGGGTTTGGCGGTTGCCAGGAGAACGGTACTTGCCTGACTGCATTGTGCCAAGTGTAAAGTTTGGTGGAAGGAGGATTATGTTGTGGGGTTGTTTTTCAGGGGTTGGGCTTGGCCCAGGTTCATTACAAGTAGCTTTTCCACAAGTTCAGGTAAATACTAATGTAACCCTAATTTACATATCTGATAAGGGAAAAAACTAAGAAGAAACCGTTATCAAAATGATAAGATTACTCAAAAACTGTACGTTTAATAGTATTTAATATATAGAAATGTCCCATTAGATTTGTCAGTTTTTCATTGTATAGAGTAAGGGAACTTACCGTTAACTGATTAACAGGTTTTTACCATAGCATTTTTACATTCTTCTACAGTCAAATGTTTTACAGCGTAAAGAATTCTTATTTTTTTGGTTAAGCAAACAACACTAACGGCTGAACTATGATAACCGTAGTATCATTGTAAGAGTGAAAATAACTTCCAAATCTACTATAGGCTATTTACACCGTGGACGCCTGTTGATTTCACATTTAAGGAAGCTGATGCAGATTGAATTGGTAATGAAGTTATTAATTCTGTTGGAGCAGATGGTGATGGAAGAGGGGAACGAGGAGCTGAAATGCCCCTGTAGCTCACCACTCAGCCTGCCTGACCCATTCTGTCTCTCAATTCCCTCCTGCTCATGGAATACTACCAAAAAACAATCCCCGAACAGCTTGTTCTGCCTCAAACTGACTTTTCCTCCAGATCACAACGCTCCTATGTCTTGCTCTGTCTGATTTTAGTATCTCTTTCTCTCGTTCTCTCTTTCTCTGCACATAAAAGTGGATGTTTTTGTTTGCTCTGCCGTCAGAAACAAAAGGTAGAGTCATTAGCGATAGAGAGTAGTTTCGTTATGTAAATAAAGTGCTAGGTGAAAAATCCTTATTTACTTTTCACCTAATAGTCCACCCACAGATTGCAATATCGCATCACCCAAGAGCTGCTGGTGAATTAAATAATTATTAACTGTAATCTTGCTCTGGAGTTCTGCAGCATTACAATTATTATTTTAAAACGCTTGAATTCATTTCATGGATCAAGTTCTCTTGCATTGCATTTTCTTAATCAGTATTTTGTCTTGATTCCCAGTAAAAATATTTAAACACACAAGATACATTTACTTTGAAAAATAATAAGTTTGAAAAATTATAATTTAAAGCTACACTGTGTAACTTTTTTTGTCTATTCTTAGCTAAAAACACTTACTTCTTTCAAAAATATATGTGCTCATTAATGTATATTTACTTCTTTCAAGTAATAAAGTATTCTCGTAAGTTTATAATATGCCATTGAAAATACATAAGGTAATGGGATCTAACGGTGGTCGCCATGTTGCCCCTCCATCTTGAAAGTACATTAGCCAAAGAGGGACATACCCGTAAATTCAAGCTTCGCCTTTGACGTTTTAACACTCGATGGCACTGTACAAAATTCTCTGCCTCGCACATGTGCGCGTCAACTTGTTCAGACTTGTCTGGTGCATGTGCAGAGAGTTTTCATCTCAGCAGCGTCCAGTAACAGAGTTATACAGAGTTTTCCTGGCTTGTTTATTCCTCAAAAGTCTGTTTTTCCTTGTGTGGTATTTCTGTGCGCTAATAACTCCGTAAGTAATAATAGTTATTGTCATTGTAGATGTGTTTCAGAGTGTGTCATCGCATAATTCAGTTAATGTCACCTCAGAAGTATTTTTGTGTCAACATACAATAGCGTAATGCTCACCTATTTGAATAATCATTCAGTTATTTTGTTATCAACAATGTTTATTCGTTTATAGAAAATATTTTCTTGTAATGTATGTTGATGGAAATATGTATCAGGTCTGATCGGCATATTAACAATTGTTATACAGAGCGCACTGCAGTGCTAACGTTAAAGCGGCGCACACACTTTAGTAACCGGACACCGCTTGTTAGCAGCGGCAGCTCCGCTCCTTTTAATGCAGCTGCCTTTATCGCCTATATATGGTACAATAAGCTCTGGTTTACGGTTACATTATACAAATGTAACTTATAAGTATAGTTATACAGTTCTTAACTGTGTATGTATATTTACCATCCTTATTTGTTCTCTCATAGAAACCACATTTATGTACATATCCACGCAAACCTGTTTATGCCTTGCAATTGGATGACTGAATAAACATTACTATCATCAAAGTTCACTCTGGATTAGCTGCAGTTCTTTCTAGCCGAATAATTAGGCCAGTTGAGTTCCAACCATCCCACTGCGCACAGAATATCCCACAGGCAACGTGTCCAATGTGGACGAGGTCGAACTGGAAGCCATGTTAATCTTGGACTAAATCGGCCACCGTAGGAGTTGAAACGAAATCGGAATTGAGAGGAACAAAAACTAAAATTCACTGGATGGTCATATACCTTTTCACCACTAGATGGGGGAAAATATCACACAGTGTAGCTTTAACTATAAATTAATTTATAAATTATTTGCAGATGTCACTTGCTTTGTTTTATTTTTGTATCTAATGCAAAGCCACCCAGATATTTTATGTGACTAAAAGGGCTAGCTCACCCAAAAACAACTTTTGTTCATCTTGGAAACACAAATGAAGATATTTTTAACGAAATCTAAGAGATTTCTGTGACTGTCCCTCTGTTGACACTCTACGCAACTGACACTTTGATGCTTCAAAACTTCATAAAGAGATCGTGAAATTAATCCATATGAATTGAGCGGTTAGCTTCCACAAGGAACAAAGAAGTTTGTTCTCGTGTGTTTAGAAGGTTCGGTTGAGCTTCTGTTTATGTTCGCTGATCAATTTTTAAATGTAAATAAAAGCCTAAATCAAATCTGTTCACCATTTAAAGAGATTGTCTCTATAGAAAATTTGGACCGCACCGCTCAATTCCTATGGTTTAGTTTTACAATCTCTTTACAAGAACTTTTTTAAGTGTCAAAGTGGTATTTGCATAGCTGTCAATGGAGGGACAGAAATCTCTCCGATTTAATTCAAAAGATCTTCATTTGTGTTCTGAAGATGAACGAAAGTCTTACGAGTTTGGAACGACACAAGGGTGAGTAATTATTGATAGAATTTTAATTTTTGGGTAAACTTACCCTTTAACTGTCCAAATATAGCCTATATACTTTTCAGAGGCCAGTGTAGCTGTGTGGGCCTGACTGCATGACATTGCCAGTGTTTTTCCCTTCATAAGGTCCAAACTGACTCTGACACACCCGCATACGCTCATCTCTTTCTCACACACACCTCACATCCGACACAAGTGTATCTGAGTCTCGGTAACAATGGATCGTTTTGAGAATACATGCTAATCGCTAACAGGCAGATATTAAAGGAATGTAGTGGGTTCAGTACAAGTTTAGCTCATTTAACAGCATTTCTTGTGGTGAGGCAAGATGTAGTGGAACTAATGAGACGGTAAACATTAAATATACACTGTTTATAGCCATAAGACTTAGTATTACACATATTAACATCAGGATAGTGTGATAGAATTGCTTGTTACTTTGTGCAGTTACATTTCACTGGCGAAAAGGTCCGTTGTCAATAGTGCATCGATGTACAAATCACTTTCTAACCAAACAGCTTTGTTTTGGTCAACACAGTGAATTCACGTGACCAATCTGCGTGGGGAAATCTTTCGACTTCACGTGAAATCCCTGATTGTGTAGATTCCTACTGAAATTACTGGATGTTGTCTGTGAGTATTTGCTCAACAACAGTAAATTAACTGCATTGTTTTCTGGGGTGCACTTATAATGTTAGTATGATTTTTACATACAATGTTTTTATCATTTATAAATAAAAATCATTTTACCTCTGATTTGAACGCTCTGTTTGAAGGGGCGTGTCTGCTGTGAGACTTCAGTGTAAATGCCCACTGCTGTGTAGGGGTTTAACTGTTCATGTATTCGTACCGAACACCGTTTCGGTACAGGACTTCCGGTACGGTGCACGTGTGTACAAGTTGACATGTACTTGTAACGTTACTTGCAGCACAATTCTGGATGAATTGAGAATCATGATTATATATATATAATCCACCGCTGCCCGATGAAACTCACGTATGTCCAAAACGGTTACTTTTCAGGAAGTGAAAAAAACACCTTATTTCAAAAGCAGTTGAATGTAGCGTTGTCTTGGTACGGCATCTTTACATGTAACCATATTCTTGCCAGTGTAATGATATAATCCACATTTGACCAAAATTGAGTTTAAATGGACATACGTGCATATTTTACAGTAACGGTGGTCGATACGCGTTCTTCCGATCATTAATTAGAATGGCCAAGTCGCGTTTCATATTGACAGAGGAATACGTGCTGGACATTCTCAGCCTCTGGCAAGCGGTGATAGCAGTATGAGTGAGGCATGTTCTAGTGACAATCATGAAGTAGCATTACAGGCTATAATTTGATCAGTTTGACTAAGAAAAAAAAAGTTTGAATCTTATCAATGAGACCGAGTTTATTTACATACTAGCAAGCAAACTAATCTGTGAAGAACTAGATTAGAACTAAACTGTGGAGAGCTTCAATGTCGTACTTTCGGCTATCCAGTGCTGAGCTTCAATGAAACTTCATGAGACCGGCGAGACCGGCGAGATGCTTCCACAGGGCGGGAGATACACGGCATGATTGACAGCTTTGACACCAAATGGGTATACGTGAAAATCAGATGACATGATTTCACAACTTTTCATTGGCCATTTAGATATGTGAAGCATACTGTATACGGAAATGAACCTGGACATTCAATCCGTCGAAAAATCTCAAAATCGGCAAAATGGACATACGTGGTTTTCATCGGACAGCGACGATATATATTATTATAAATTTTTTTGTTATTTTTTTTTAAACAGAGATCACAATTCACCTAACTAAACAAAATTCTGACAAAATGTTAATTGCTGCAGTCTATAAAATAAAATAAAAACTGATTTATATGAATGATTTATTGACTAACTCATAATACTTCACTTGTTTCATTACTGGACAAATCATAATTTTTGAATGAATCTCTTGAATGAATGATTCAATGACAAATAACTAGTCGCCACATACTGGTGTAACAATGTAATTAATAAAACCTTTATTTGAATTGTCTAGGTACTTTCAAGAGGTGATTTACTCTATTTTGGTTGCTACCGTAGACATCAGTGAATTATAAACTATAAATTATCAAACATATCATCCCAGTACGTCAGTGATTATTTGAATTATTATTATAATACAGAAATATTGATGCTGTGTGGTTGAAAAGACTGAAGCTGTTTCATACCTATACATGACAACTGCTCTCTCTGGCTCAGCAGCAGTGCCGATACCGATTTGAATGTTTGCTCTGATCGTACTTGTCAAAGGTTTAATAGACAGACATAAATCATTGTCGCTTAGGAAGAAGAACGTGTGTGTGTTTGAATCGAGTTCGTGATGTTTTACCATTTAATCGTGCAGCTCTAGTTAGTCGAATGTCTAAAGCGGACTCTCAAAGTAAAGTGTTACCGCAAATTCTAGCATTTCGAATCAGAGACCAGATTATGCATTAAAAAGTTTTACATTTTGGCCTTTAAAACCCTCTGTATTGTTTTTTTCCATCACATTTTAGGATGAAAGTGTGTGTGTGATGGAGGTATGATATACTGGTGGGAAATACCTCAGCATCCAGCCACTTTAAAGCAGCATGACTCTCAGGAGAGAACACACTTTTACAGACAGAGAAACTATTGTAATGCTCTCAGAACAGCTGTGTGTGTTTGTGCTTCTCAGTTTTGTGCTTGCTTTCGAGTGCCTGTTGGGACGCTCGGCTCTGCCTGTACTGCATGTCCTTTGACTGCTGATTGGATTATATTTCTTTCCCTCAGAGGGCTGTGCTTTTCTGGAAGTCAGCGTGTCAAGCGCATGTGTTTTCTTCTCTCCCTGTGTGTTTATGTGCGCATCCACGCTTAGCAAAGAAGCTGTTAAGCTCTGTAAGTGACTCCCGGCCTCTTTAGGGTCAATAAGACAGCAAATCTGTAGGAGTTTGTTATGCCAAGGCAGAGCAGAAACTGTTTTATTATTGTTTAACAGTAAACAGTTTAAGGTCCCAGGAGCCGGCAGTGTATTTTTGTCTTGAGAGATGTGTTTGTCCCATTGCATGTGTTGGTGTCAGACTTGATTTTCTGTTTTTAGATTTTATGACATTCCTAAACCATTTAATGTAATTTGACACATTTGGTGATAGTACAATCTGTACCATTTTCATCAAATGTTTGATTATAAATATATTTTTTCAAAGAAAGATGTTTTATGACACAAATATCATTGATTATTACTCGTAAACATCTTTTTAAATCATTTTCGGAGAGTTGAACACCATGACATCGTAAAACTTTAATTAAGCTTGGCTTGTCGTAAAAAGGTCAAATTATGAAATATTCTAAGAGTCTTAAAGAGTTTTTTTCTGCATGTCAGTTGCACCACATGACCTTTTTGGGCACAACACAACTTTTATTATTTTTATGATTTTTTTTTTTTTTTTTTTTTCAAATGTTAATAATAATTTTTTAAGAAATAATAATAGAAGATTAGCCAACTACTATAATGAGGGCTTCTTTATTTAATCATCATATAATGAGGCTTTTTTCTTCATTATGATATAATGACAGTTGCACCACACAGACATTGTTTACTTTCCAACAAAATGTATCAAAATGAATTTCAAAATGAATGCCCTATATGTTAAAGGGGTCATGAAATGTTTAAAAAAATAAATAAATGTATACTGTTTTCTGAGGTCAACTAATGACGTTTGCATGGTTTTTACATTCAAAAACATCATGATGAATAAGTAATAGGCTATTTTCTACCCTGGTTTTGAGCCTGTCTCATGGAACGCTCGGTTTATATGGGCGTGCCGCACTGAAGACTTGGAAGTAAACGCCCACTACTATGATTGGATAAGCTTTGCATATTATAATGAGCTCCAGCTCCCCCGTGAGTACACGTGAGGAATCTTTTTGAAAGCGTGTGGGAAAACGGCATTCGGAATGATTCGTCCCACAGGGCTCGCAAAAGGTCTACAAAAGGTCTACAAAAACAATTATTTATCTCTCATCCACCCACAATTAATTGTAATGTTATTTTTTATTACTTGGCCTGCCCGATCGGTGGATATAACCGCGGTCCGTGCATCACTAACACACACACAAGCCTCACTGCAGAGTCAGACAAATCAGCATGATCAACTTCCGCAATTGAATTTTTCCTTCAAATATCAAGTCAAGAGAGTGAACAAGGCACATCAAGAAAGGAATGTTATTTCGCTATTTAAGATAGCCCGTCAGCAGGCCGATGGTTTTGGTAGCCCGTCTGGAAAACACATAGCCCCGGGACTTTTGGCTTTGCAAGCCCTGGCCCACATGTCCGAATCTGATCACAAATCGCAGCACAATGAACCAACAACAACTCAAATAAAGGATTTTCCAGCCTGTGACAGCGTGTTAAGTTATGCTCAGTTAGACACGTACACATAATCAATAGAACATGTACACTTAAACAAGGAAGTTTTCAGCTCCGAGACTTACAGGATATTCTTATATTACGATTAACTTTTATATATTAAAGGCTGAATGAAAAGTTGATTTCTCAATTCACTACCCCTTTTTATGCATGCAAGATTTTTTTTTTCAGTTTAACGTGTCAAAAATATTTAATGCAATTAACGCAGCAAATCCATTTTTTCCCTGTCATCCTTTGGCTAGCGTTACATCATATGATCATGCTCTTATTCATTAGGGGTGTAACGGTACATGTATTCGTATCGAACCGTTTCAGTTCAGGGCTTTCGGTTCTGTGCACACGTGTACTGATGTACAGTTAACAGTCGTCTTGTTTCAAGCGCAGAACACACTTCAATCCGAGTTCCCACACAAACAGATTAAGTATTCAGTCCATTTTATCATGAAATTCAAACGATAAATGCCGTTTTGACGCTCTTTAATGTGACGTGACTGTATAGGCACTGTATAGAGTTCAAGTGTCAGTTCAAGTGGCAGCGCGGCGCGCGAGTGAACGCGATCATCTCTTCCTAAAGAATAAATATAAATTAATATCTCTTAAGGTATGTTGAGGATACATTACAACTTACTGAAATGTATCATATGTCGAGTAAACGTAATCTGTGTTTCAACTGCGGAAAGACAATAAAACAGCTTGTAAACAATGTCACATAGCATCACATTTAACTGTTACCTCAGAAGTCATTCAGTGTCCACAGCTGTTCGTTTACTGGAGAAATCAACTCTTGCGCTAAATATATGCACTATATTAGCCTATATATTCATTATATTCTACTTAGCCTTTTAGTCTTGTTTATTTAATGTATGTTTCATGACAGTGGCAGCCAACGAATTGGAGTAAAAAAATTAGTGGTGGGCCGTTATCTGCGTTAACGTGCTGCGTTAATGTCAGACTCTTATCGGGCGATAAAAAAAATATCGCTGTTAATCTATTCTCAAAGTTGGGTTGGGAGCTGGGTCTATAGCTACTACACAAGCTATGATGACTTTCACCTTGATATTTTAGCGCGGATGTACACCTAGCCGAATTGCACTGTAGGGGGCGAGAGTCTTCAAACCTGTGTGTATGCCTACTAGTGTTTTCAAAAATATCTATATTTCGCTATGTATCGATACTGAAATATCTGAAACGATACTCATTTTCTACAGTATCGATATCAGCTGCGCTCTCCTCTCCGACCGACAGCGAGTTGACATGCACCCGCCTCCTCTCATTCAGTCCGTTTAATCCTCTGAACATTGCGAACGGGTGTTCTGCTGGATTTTTCCTCATGACAGCGTGTAAGTATTGGTGTGACCGGTCTGAATTTCGCGCGGGGTTGCACATAACGTTAATTCCACTAATTCCCGCAGATTTCGCGCTCGCATCTGAAGCGCACACACACATACCGTAATAAAGCCGCCTCTGACATACAAGTGCAAAAATTAGCTCTTTTTTCCAGCTTATTAATGGTCAAATACACTCAAAAATGTCTCAATGCCCATCTTGGTGAGTTTTAACGTAAACACAGTTGTAACCAGCTCACAGGAACAGTGTTTGGGATCCATGCGTGCGTCAGGTCTTAAAGGGACAGAAGTTATTTATTATTCAAACTACAAAAAGACAAACGATCACTTACGAGCACACATATTCTGAATGCCTTCGGCAGAATTCAAGTGAGCCATTTTAATTTAGATTAATCTTAATTAATTCCAAGATTACAGTGAGATTAATCTAGATTAAAAAAATTAATCTATGCCCACCACTAAAAATATATATATAATTAGATTTAGAAGTTAATGCAAAAACTGCCTTATGTGAAGCTTATGAGTGTTGATTATTATATCTAAAAAATAAATAGCAACTGAATTCAGGCTAATAGTTTGGGCTCTGTTGTTAACCTTTAATAGTAACGTGTAAGGGCTCCCTATATAGTTTACAGCATTATCTTTAAGAGATTTTTAGTTATAACTGAATTAATTTAAGGACAGACAATTTTTTTTTCAGTAAACCACTACTGAATAAAAATTAAGAAAAAGCAATTTTGTAAAACTGCTGTACCGAACTCGTACCGAACCGTGACTTCAAAACCGAGGTACGTACCGAACCGTCAGTTTTGTGTAGCGTTACACCCCTAATGCAAATGCTTTTAAACCATTCATGTGCAATAAGACATGAAAGAACGCAGTGCAGTAGTATCTGTGACACACACACATGCGCGCAGAAAATGCTTCAGACAGCACTTGAACGGACAAAAACACAAAATTATGTTGTACCTTTTTATCAAGTATCCTCGCAAGCACAGTCTTAAATTAGTTTAATTAAGTTTTAAAGGATTAGTTCACTTCAAAATGAAAATTTCCTGATAATTTACTCACCTCCATCTCATCCATCTCACCTCAAAACCAAAACCCCCCGGGATGCAATCCTGGCCTTTCTACATTAATTTGCAGATTAAATGTGAAATTATTACAATATAAAAAAATATATACAACGACGCACGAGCTGCTGCCAGAGAGACGGATGGACCTGAGTTCACTTCACATCAGTTCTCAGCATGTCTCAGTTCAGTGAGTTCAACTGTTGTAGTTACTAGAATATACTTCAGGTTATTAGTTTATTTCTAGTCGGAGGGGCTGTCAGTCATGTCAGAAAGTTAGTAACTTTAGTAAATTATGGATCAGCGCTGACTCGAGACGCGAACCGTTTAGAACGATTCAGTCCGATTTGGTGAACTGGTTCGGTTCACTAAAAAGAACCGATTCAAAAGAATGATTCGTTCGCGAACCGGACATCACAGACGGAGCGATTGCTAACAAAGTTATTTATAGTAACTACTGAGTTGTGAGAGCGCTGTTAGCGCGAGTTTATTGTATTTGTATCTGAGAGTTCTGAATCAACACGAGTCCCAGTCACGCTGAGTCCGTCTTCATCATTATTCTACCAACTTTGTAACACATGCAATGTACCATTACAGTGAGATGAACCAGTTAGTAAGTGTTGATTATAGCATTATTTTTTAGATATGTTCCAATCATATGAAAAGCGTCAGTGATGCGCATTGAGTACACAGCGCAAACAAAGACACAACAGCAGTAATCGAATGTAATCCAGTTTATTGTGGGGATAGCTGGCTAGCCTAAACGGATACCCTCACGCTTACCCCTCTTCTGCGCTGTGTTTGGTGCCTCCGCTGTGGGCGATATGCAGTACTGGGGGTCGGATGTTGAAGGCCGACCGGTCAGTGCAGCCCGAGCCTAGGCGTGCGTGAGGTTTATCTCTAAAGAGATGTGAGTCTGCCGATGTTGAGCAGAAACTCATAACTGTATGCACATTGTAGAACATATAGACGCGACGAGGACGTACAAAAACACTGACTCACAAGATAGAAAACACGAAAACACCGTTCTGTCGGGAGAGAGAGAAGCCGCAGTGTGTGCACGAATAATAAATAATTAGCTACACATAAGAAATCACTGATCACAGATCAGAAGGAACTGAAAAAAGACTTCTGTTTTCATTTGTACATCCAAACACTGAGAAACTGCCAGCATTCACTCGTTCACAAGCCATGATCTCTCCAGGACAAATATAGCGCTTGCATGGGCGTGCCAGATTCTCTGGGCGGAGGAAAGGGAGGTAACCGTTCCTGTGTGGACGTCATAACAGGAGACTTCAGGATTGGCTCGTCTGGCCTGTCATTTTCTCAAAGGCAGAGAAAGACAGCCAGAACTCGGTTTTACACCGATCAACATTTCTATCCACTTGGGGACAATATTCAGGCTAGGGGAACTCATATTAATGTTGAAATACCTCATAAAATGAAAATTTCATGCCCTGGGACCTTTAATGTTTTAGTTGTGATTAATTGCGATTAATTAAAGAAACGTGTGATTAATTATTTTTTAATCAATTGACAGCACTAATTAAAAAAAATAAATCATGTTTGTCATAGAAGTGTCAGTGTACACTACTGCTCAACACAACTTTTCTCAAAATTCTTTGAATTTTCATCAGTATTTATTTAAAATAGAAATATTTTGTATCATTGTACATTTCTTTACTGTCATTTTGATACATTTTATGCGTCTTTGCTGAATAAAATTGTACATTTTTTTCAAAAACAAAAAGATGCTTGACTCCAAATCTTTGAACGGTAGTATGAACTGCGTTTTGTCCATGTATTTTTGATTAAAAGATCCAGAGAAAAAATGTGTCATGTCATTAACACATTAACAAATATCGTGTGGGGGGGCTGCCAATTATTCTTTGTTGTGTGAATGTATTATTGGGGAGCGGAATCGGGTCAGATTTCTGTGCATAATGCCTAAATGGCTATTGGTTAACATTATTGATGAATGATTATAAAGATTTTTTTTTCCCTGTGGAGTAACATATCCACTATCCAGTAAGAGCTTCACAATAAGACCAAGAACATGTATTAATAGGGTCAATCTACTTTTTTTTCGCTCCATTTGACGTGTTATTGTGTCTGGGGAGCTCGGGTTTACCATGTAATTTTTCCACAATCCAGCTTCATTTGACAGACACTTCTCCTCGGGTAGTTCTCAATCATAACTATTTACTCTCCAAGAACCTGTTTCACACTCTAAAAAAGAAGACGACAACAACAACAACAACAACTGTTATTTAGAATTACTCCTCTATTGTACACTTCGACAACTGTTCTTTTTCTCCTGCCGCACTTTTTCTCTATTTCCCATGTCTGTGAGCCTCACACCTTTCCAGGGAACATCTGTGCGGGGAGCGTGACGGCTGGGGGGGCATATGGGGCGCAGGTACCGGAGTGCATCTCATCCCCGTTAATGATGAGTGTTGCTGCCCTTTCTTTCAGCTACCCGAGACACTGTTCGCCGCCACTGGTCCGCTCACTTCTCCGCGAACGCCCAACCCGACAGATTTACCGACATATGCAGGGCTTGTTGTTTTCGAAGTAGTTCATTTGCAGACGTGTGCTGCTAACCTTACAAGCCACCTGTATCTTTCCAAGAGACGGTGGGCGCCGCACAGGAGCGTGGCGAAGTCTGTTTTTCTTCCTTTTTTGTCTAATGTGATTTTAATTCCATATTTAGCGGATATGCAGATGTGTGAGGTCATGATGTGTTTGCAAGGTTTTTGCAGAGCTGTGAAAACGAATTGCTCGTCAACATGTCGACATCCATCACTCTCTCTGCAATCTCTCGGTTGTGTCTTAATTAAGATTCGTCTCGGTGTATCCCGGCGAGCTCCTGGTGAATTGCATCACATTTAGACCCTGTCAGAGGTTCTTAAATGATTAATTTGACAACTTATTCAACAAATATGTATTTTCCTCTTCCTTTACAGAGATATTAGAAGAATAGAAGTGAATCATTTAACCTGTTCTGTATGTTGGTCTAGATAGTTATCAGAGATTGTCTTGGGAGATGAGAGGGTCTGTGGCTCTTAACATTGGAGAAAGCGTAACCGCTAACTCGGATCATATGAGGGACCTCATCCTATCATAAATGGCAGAGACGTCAGTGGTCAGCGTTCAGAGTTTCAGTAAGCTACAGTTTACATTACACACAGTTTCTTGTGGATTAGCGTGGATTATTCTTTTGAATAATATTCTATATTTGGTGTTATATCGCTAGTAAGCGTACTATAGCACTGCAATGTTTGTGGAATGTGCTTTTACTGAGCAGTAAAAAGTGTGTGAATTGCTCTGGTCACTACAGTGCTCATAAAACCACATTAAAAGATTCGATTTGAAACTTTTAATTAAAAACAGGGCATTGTGATTTAATTGTTGAAATCTGGAATCCATAGAAATAATACATTTATTTATTAAAATCTTAAGGCTGTAAGTTTTGCCTCTTTGTCGCCATCTCTGTTTGAAACCTGCAATCGCAGTTATTTGTGGAATTATCATCTTTACGTGGGCTGTGCGTCGGCACGGCTCCTCAGCGCGGATGAATCTAATGTTTTGAGGAGTTTGTGTGGCTGTCATTCATTCACCACACCGGTATGGATACTGTACTTCAGAATCACAGATTCTACATCTTGGAAGTACAACCAAAATAATAAGTTTCCCCGGAAAATGTCACTTGAACAAGTAAGTAACATAACATGTCTGGTGAGAAACTGAGAAAAAAAGCATTACAAGAAATCGCGCTACCAACGATTAAATCTAGTGATCGCTTATATTCAAAACCGTGCAAATTCTTATTATTGTTATACTTTGTTCAAAAAAATTTGTAATATTAACATCAGCATTGCGTGACTATGTGTATTTAGTGTGTAACAGCGTTACCTGTAGATTTCAATTTCTGTACAGTCTAATCTTTTGCTTTTGACTACGGGTGAATCTCCAGTTCACTGTGAGAAAAGGCTATAAATGATCCACCACCTGCAGCATCCTCACATGCGATATAGCCTAGCCAGACTCCTTCTTTAGGTATACAGACGTAAAAACGGCTGCATTCTCAAATTTCCTGTGGAAATCCATCAGTACCACTCAAATTATAATACATTATTACAAGCTTACCGTTATGAATCGGGCTACGGTAAGGAGATAGTTTTGAACACTGGCTGGTTATGTACTTGCTCAATTTGGGTTTGGATCATTTTTAACCAGAAAAAGTTACGAACAGCAGCTGTTTAATATTTTGTTTACCATTCATTAAAAAGCATTATATCATTATTAGGCACACACAGCAGTCATAAATCATTGCAATTCAAATCTAATTCATTTGTTGAAACCTGGAAGCCATAGAGAGAACACATCATTTTATTTTTAATTTTTTACTAAACATCAATATAATACAATAATTATAATTAAATCATTCATCTTCTCTTTATTCATATCAGCATCATAGTGCATGGCTGTCGTCATCATTCAGGTTTTATTACAATTGGTAAAACCCGAAAGTCAAATAAAGAAAACATGGATATTGTTTATTTTCTTTAGACAATATACAATATCACTCAATATTGTACACCTATTATTAAATACTGCTACACATTTACTGGTGTTAATGCCTACTCTGCCTTCTCTTAAAAAAATTTTAAAAAAATTGTAGTTCCCAACGAAAGTATTGTTTAGTTTAAAACAGGTTGAAAATTAGCAAACAGGCTGTCGATTCATTAAATGATAAGCTATTTCCCTCAAAAAAAGCGGTTTATTCCCTGCGTATACCGACTAAGCCAGAGCATTAGCTTTAGACGTTACGCTTTTTTGGTTGCAGGTTTGCCTTCCAGTGGCTTTGTAGAAATATATTATACACATACAGTATATTACATATATCTCTTAAGCCAATCAGAGAGTCTGCAGGTAAAGGCATATTGTAGATTATGACCTAATTAACAAGAACAAACATTTTTGTATGCACAATTTGCACCCTGAATTTGTATAAGCTCAAGACTCAGAAAATAATATTTTCACAATCAAATTTCACAAAATACAATGCAAACAAACCTTTTACTCATTGAGAAGTTCCGGTTTAATAATTTAGCCTGCAGTAACTATGATGCACTAAAATAACATTTAAATAAATAATTAAATTAATTAATAAATTATGAAATCTTTAATTCAGAGCTAAAACTCTTTTTAATTGATGTTCTCCTTCTTACATAAAATATCACAATCAAAATATTAAATAAATTAAAAAAAAACTCAATCTTTAATTTGGAGCTTAAACTAACAATTTTTCCTTTTGTACATAAATTACAATATAACACCAACACAAATCAATATTTAATTCAGAGCTCAGATATTTTAACCTTTTTCCTTTCTTACATAAATTTCAATATAACACAAGAAATAAATAAAACAAACTCAATCTTTAGTTCAGAGCTCAAACTTGTTAACCTTGTTCCTTTCTTAAATATTACAATATAACAAGAAAATAAGTAAATAAAATTCAATCTTTAATTCAGAGCTCAAACTTTTCAACCTTTATCTTTCTTTCGTACACATTACACTATATCACAATTCTAGGAATTGCCGTTTGTTTTGTTCAATGAGAACAGTGCTGGATTGACCCCATGTGTTTTCGCTCAGATGTGTCTATTTATGCTGTGTCCCTATTGGATAGTGAGAGCAGAGCTGACAATAGGTCTTTAACATGTGAGGCCATCTGGAGCTGCTGGTGCAGAAGGGGGGTCAGTCAGATCGCTGCTGAATAGAGGTCAATAACCCGCCACTCCTTCCATATGCACACCTACTCACTCGCACGCACTGAGGTCAAGTGTGCACAGGCCTTAACCAGCAATTAGAGCCACCAGAACGATTGCGCAGAATCGAAGGTCTGTCAGTGCTATAGAAGCATTTAAAATATATTGCATAGCAACATTTCGTAATAAATGGCATTTATTTTAGAGATAGCAGCCTTTCAAGAATTTTTTGTTAATTATGATTGATATATTTTTCAAAGATAAAGTTCTTGTTATTGTGATGAACTACATCTGTGTGAACTTGAGGAGAATCTGACTTCATAGGGTCCCTACCCAGTCCAGTGTTCACTGCTCGCTACACACTTAGTAGGTGATCTATGAAGAAGTTCACTTTACTTGATGAGATGTATTAATTTGAAATGCTCTACATCATCATCATCATGCATGCAACATTCACAGATCAATAATACCACTTATGAATTAATTAATTAATTTTACTCTGGTTCAAATAATAATTGTGTAAACAGTAATAAATATAATAACCACACATCCATGTGAATTTATAGAATATAAATATTATTATATGTTTAAGTAAATATATTTGGTCATACCAGGGACCTTTAAATTTAGGTATTAATGATTGTTTAATATATACAAATGTGTGATTTAATTGAATTAATCTGTTTTCTCAACCATGGTCATGATAATTGGAGCATCCGCATGGAAATTGCATAGAAACCACACAACCATCATTTAAAATTTTAATTTGAGTTTTATTTATTTCATTTAGTTGTTGTGCTTCCAGTATATGTAGTCTTTTTTAAGTTGAATTTATTTTATCTGATCACTTTTTGAGGCCATTTAGTATGCATGTTTCTATGTGCATAAATGAGAGGACACTTTAAAGGCCTGTTTGTGGTTGAGTATTTATTTGTGTGGAAGTGTAAGGCGTATGGGGAGGCTGTGATCTTGTCATTGTTAGCACACGTTGCTTGCCCTTGTTGTCATGTGGGCTGCTTTGGTTTCTATGATATCGCTTGCTGACTCTCTGTTTCTGTCTTATGTAACAATCCTCCTCTCCATCTTCCATCCACGCTCACCATTCACTCGCCTCGCTTACCCTTCCAACCTTCTGTTATTGCTATAACAACCACTTTCCTCTCAACCAAAAGCCTCTGTTGCGACTGTGTGGTAACCGAGGTGCCACACAGGAAAGGACTTTTGGTTGCACGACTACCCTCGCTCTCCCCCTCATTAGTCAGACTTACGGAGATGTAGATGTAGCTGTGTTCATTCAGCCTGATGTCTTTTCGCTCATAATAACGGCATGTGTGCAAAAAAAAATAGTATGCAAATATCTAAATCACCTTTATGTGGGAGTTTTTAAATTGGTATGCTCTCTAAAAATGCTTTAGAACGATATTTATTGTAAAATTATTAAGGGTCAGTTATTACATTTTGAAAGTCTCATGCTTTTATACATTATAATATAGCCTATGCCTGCCTTTTTATTGTATAAAGGAGGTCTCTCACGTTGTCATTAGGGATGGAACGATTACTGGTTTCACGATAAACCACGATAAAATGTACTGACGGTTAGTAATATTGTTTAACATTTTATTATCATTAAAACTGTGTTTGATTATCACGATTTTGAATGCAGTCTGACACAGGCGCAGCTCTGTTTTTTTGAAGGGGAAGAAATGGCAGAAGGCAATGACAGCGCCGGGAGATTTTTCAGCCTTCTAAAAGGACCAAATCTGAGGTGTGGTCATATTTTGGCTACTACAAATGACCTGAGGGAAACTTAAACGAGGATGCTCACCCTGTCTGCAGAACATGCAAAAATGAAGTCGCTGATAGGGGAAACGCATCAATTCTGCAGAGTCGTCATCATAACCATCACCCACTCTTGTAAAGTGAACGCAAGGCAAGTGGACTTTTGACCTCAATACCAAAACTACGTCTGGGAAATAATTAGACACAAAGTTTTGAGTTGAAATATTTTATCTCACTCTCTTGAAATTAACGTGAAGCTTCTGCAAAGAAAAGTTTGCAGCAAGTGGCTTTGTGCCAAAGGTGAACGAACGAATAATTATAGTAGGATTAATAGTAAAGTCCTCTGATTTCATTTTCAATACAATCAACAGAAGAAACATAAGACACAAGTTGAATTTGAATGAAACGAGAGAGCATGTCCGTTGTGATGTGTGGATGTGAGCTGTTAAACTGCGTTGCTATTGACAACGGCCATTATAAGGAAGTAAATCCCACAGAATAGAATCTTGCTTAAAAAAGTGCATAGAGACAGAGCGTATTTAGGCCACGCCCACACCGGGGGGGGGAAACAATCCAACGCTCTCCATTGACTTTGCATTGCGTGAGGCTGCCTCATTGTCATTTCGGACTTATAACAAAAAACAGAACAATGTCTAAAAGCTGATATGTGACAAGGTGTACAGCAAACAAGCTAAAAAACACAGAAATAAGTTTTTATAAGCTGTCGACCGAAAAAAAAACGAGCGTTTAAGAAGATAAAAGTGGATACAGGCAATACGAAGTGACGCTTCAGCAGGATGAATGGGTCAATTTTGGGATCCTGACACTCAGTATGTCTCAGTATGTGTATGTGTGCAGTAAACATTTTGTCACTGTTAAGTCAAATATCCAAATGTCCGTTTTATATATTATATTTACTGTCGCTGATCACGTTCCCCTCTAGTCGCCGTAGTTCTCAGAGTAATATGACCCGTCGCGCTCTGTCTCAATGGCCTGAATCCACTTTTTTGTCCTTAAAATGCTCGTTTTTTGGGTCAACAGCTTATAAAAACGTCTGGGTTTTTGCTTCTGGGTTTTGTTTAGCTTGTTTGCAGTTCACTTTGTCACATATCAGCTTTTATACATTGTACAGTTTTTTGTAATAAGTCCGAAATGACAAGGAGGCAGCCTCCCGCAATGCAAAGTAAATGGAGACGGATTGACTGTTTCCCCCCCCCCCGGTGGGCGTGGCCTTCAGATTATGACGCGTGTCGCTCTGTCTCTATAGAGCGGCTTGTTTTATTTGTTGTTTGTTGATTTTCAAATATAAAACTTGTTGAAATGTTTTCAGTGTGTGTATCTGTTCTTTTTAAACACTTTCATCTCATTTGAACAAAACCTTGATAATATTGATAATCGTGATAATTTGGGTCACTATAATCTTGATATGAAACGTTCATACCGTTCCATCACTAGTTGTCATCATATTCGGGCTCCTTGGTGTGAGTTTTTCAGCCAGTACACACTACTGAAATCACACAAAATCTGGAATGGAACAATGACATACATAATGAAATGGATTGACAAACTAATTGCCAATCATTGTCAATATGCACAATTCCCTTCTCCATAGCAAGCATATGCATTATACAATAGATTGACTGAAATACCTAGACACCTTGATTCTAATACCTAATACCTATAGATTCTAAAGTGTGCACCCAATGGACACTTTGCTATCCCATAATGCCTTGGGAGCTGTGGACATTCAAAGATTGGTTCTAGCTGACCCACTATTTGAAACATTTATACTTACCGGCATGAAAGCTGTGCCTGGGAACATGCCCGAATGCCCATATGCTTAAGCCACGCTTCATCGCTTGAGCAGTAAGTTCTTCATCAAATTCAGTACATACTGTTTTCATCGGAAGGTGCCAGAAGGTTGTTCCAAATCATTCCAGACCAATTACTACTCCTGACCATAACATGTAGTAGGTCAAAATGGTATACAATTATTAGCATGGTAATGGATATGGCTATGTTAATGTATTTGAGGCAGATAACCCAAAAGCTTATTTAAAGCCTCCACCTAAAAAGCAAAGAAAAAAAAAACTAATTATGAAATTAAAGAGAGCTAAATTACAATAACAGATATATAGATGTATATGACTGCATCTGGTTAATTACAGCATATACCAACATATATCATGAGCTGTGAGCATGTAAGACATGTTGCTGCACAAATAACATCTATAATAGCATATATAATGACCCGTAGCAGGTGGAGGGTTTCAGAGGAAATCTGAACACGCTCTGCAAACTGCTAGAGTGAAAGCTAACCAGCTATTTAAATGTTGAGCAGGAAGCTCATTGGATGCAGATACGACATAGAAACAGAGCGTATTTAGGCCACGCCCACACACATCCAACGCTCTCCATTGACTTTGCATTGCGTGAGGCTGCATCCTTGTCATTTCGGACTTATAAAATAAAAACAGAACAATGTCTAAAAGCTGATATGTGACAAAGTGTACAGCAAACAAGCTAAAAAACACAGAAATACGTTTTTATAAGCTGTCGACCCAAAAAAACGAGAGTTTAAGGAGACAAAAGTGGATAAAGGCAGTAAAACGTGATGCTTCAGCAAGAAGAATGGGTCAATTTTGGGATCCTGACACTCAGTATGCCTCAGTATACCTATGTGTGCAGTAAATATGTTGTCACTGTTAAGTCAAATATCAAAATGTCAGTTTTATATATGATATTTCCTGTCGCTGATTATGTTCCCCTCTAGTGGGTGTACTTCTCAGTGTAATATAACGTGTCTCAATGGCCTGTATCTACTTTTTTGTCCTTAAACGCTCGTTTTTTGGGTCAATAGCTTATAAAAACGTCTGGGTTTTTGGTTGTGAGTTTTGCTTAGCTTGTTTGCTGTACACTTTGTCACATATCCGCTTTTAGACATTGTTCTGTTTTTTGTTATAAGTCCGAAATGACAAGGATGCCGCTTCACGCAATGCAAAGTCAATGGAGGGCGTTCGATTGCCCCGGTGGGCGTGGTCTTCAGATTATGACGTGTTTCGCTCTGTCTCTATGGATCAATCAGCTTGTTGCGTTAAGGATGCATCAGCCTGCGCCATCTAGAGTTTCATGACAAAATTGCCATTAAAGGGGACCTATTATTCTAGTATATTACATCTTTTTTACAAGATGTAATAAGTACGTGTCCCCTGAATGTGTCTGCTCAGCTCAAAATACCCCACAGATAATATATTACACCATTCCCAAAATGCCCCTTTTTGGGTAGAAGCAAAAACATGCGGTTTTTGTGTGTGTATCTTTAAATGCAAATGAGCTGCTGCTCCCCGCCCCCTTTCCAGAAGAGGGCTGTGCCTTTATATCTAGTTCCTCAGTTACTCCGGTAACAACAAAACAGGAGAAACCGTATGGGGCTGTTTCCTCAGAACACATTTTTTAAATTCCAATGACCTGCTGTGGTAGAAATTCCCCTATGCACCTGACTTAAGTTAACCTGGGGCGTCTCCTAATCGTCACCCAAGCGTAGCGACTCCTAATCAACATCCTAAGTCGGATGATTTCTCGCCCCTTATGAACACTATGGCTTGGGAATAAGGTCTCTAGTGTTCCACTAACTTGCTGCTTGCAGCAGTTACCAGACAGACTCCAGACACAATGTCTTTGAATATGTTTAATCACAGCTGGGAGGATCTCGGACCAATTTCAGAGACTAAGTCACCCCCCACCCCCGACAAAGAGAGTACAACAGTTTTTATAGAATAGGAGCATGGCAAAGGTGACATTATTCATTACGTCATTTTTCTCCACATGTATAATTCTCTGTCACTAAATTTGGATTCCTTACTTCAGCTTGTTGTCAGGGCCATTAAGGGTATATATATACAGTGTGTATATATATATACATTTCCCCTTTTGTTATATTCAGACACAACTTTGGTCCAAGTTTTGGGGAGTATTCAAAAGCATTTAAATGTTATTCTTGCAAGAAAAAGCTGTTAGTTATGTTTAATTAAAAAATTCCTTCTCACTGCTTTTCGATTGTTTTATATGTAAACACATTAGACGGACCTTGGTTTTTTTCCCTGCCATTCAGGGCCTTTTACAAACAACATGTCTTTGCGTCTAAAAACACGAGACGCTGGCAGTGGAAAACGCAAGGTGTCGAGGCTCGTTTTTTGTAAGTTTTAAAATTTCTTTTAACTTTACAATTTTAAAACGCTGTTTCCTGTGTGAAACGCTGTAAAAGATGTGAGACGTGATGATGTTTGGGCGTAACAATCAAACACGTCAATGAAAAACATGTTCTGTGTAAATTCCTACAGCCAACAACAGAACGTTTAGATTGTTTTTCACGTAGCTGAGACATTCTTGTGTTTCCACTAGCTGCTCTGGTGAGGAGATAAACATGGCGGACTGTATACAGCTCACTCAGGGATAGGAGCTAAGCTGAGAGGGCAGATTCTGTCACAGTCGTGGGCGGGGCTTGTTACACTGTGACGTCACAATGCATAGAAAACGCCACCGACTCATTTTGAGACTCGGTTTATGATTTATGGGGAATATGAAAAAGAGGAATGGGTGGATTTTTACAATTATAGGGTGGTTGTGTACACATACTGACACACATTTATGTTCAAACACCATGTAAAAGAGAATTTTGCATAATAGGTCCCTTTTAGGTTTGTTTTATTAAGGATACAATTAATTAATCAGACATTTATAATATAGCCTAATATTACAAAATATTTATATTTTAAAGAAATGCTGTTTCTTTTAATTAGCTATCTGTGCATTTAGCTAAGTAAACTGTGCTAAGTGTGTGCGTGTGTGCGTGTGTGCGTGTGTGTGCGTGTGTGTGCGTGTGTGTGCGTGTGCGTGTGCGTGTGTGTGTGTGTGTGTGTGTGTGTGTGTGTGTGTGTGTGTGTGTGTGTGTGTGTGTGTGTGTGTGTGTGTGTGTGTGTGTGTGTGTGTGTGTGTGTGTGTGTGTGTGGATCAAATGTCCCCACAAAGAGAGTAATACCAGTGGTGGAAAAGAGCTTATAAATCAGACTAAATGATGATTTTTGAAAATGTAAAAAAGCAGAACGTTTTCCGTGATGGGTAGGTCTTAGGGATAGGGTTTGGGAATAGAATATATAGACAGTATAAAAATCATCATGTCTATAGAAAAAAGTCCCTGTAAAACATGGAACGTGTGTTTGTGTGCTGTTTTTTTTTTTTCTTTTCTTTTTTTTCTTTATCATTTATTGTTACAGTAGTTAACAGCAGTAGTAGTATGGCTTGGGTTCCAAAATACTCTTACAAGTATACTGTGTTTAATAGTATAAAGTCCAATATTTTATAAACATATTAGGAAAAAAAAATCATGTAGGCCTACATGGAGAGCACACGCTTATGAAAACATGTTGCAATGTTTGTCAGTGGATCTGTGATGTTTAAGGGTCTTTGGAAAAACGTCTCTAGTGTTGTAGTTTAGTAGAGCTTTCAGTTATTAAGGTTGAGAGAATTTGCTTAGAATTTAGAGGTGTTTTTAGGATGCGATTGAACTCTCAAAAATGGCTTCTCAAGTCATCCATAACAAGAGCTGATAGGAAGTGCCATTCTGTTTAAATGCCTAATGCCTATTATCTCCCCAGCATTTGAGTGTCCTCTTCCCTTGATCACTGCATTATCCGCAGTGAACATCCTCTCCATGAAAACAGCGAGAGATAGGGAAAAACCTCTCAGCAATCCAGACAGCGCAGACAAGCCGACTGAAGCTCATCCACGCCAGGGCTGAAGCTTCACACATTAAGACACCTCGTCTTTGTAAGACGTGCCCTCTTTCTTTACACCCACAACCATTGTGCTCCAAATCCTGTTCTACCCTTGAGTAGATTTCCGAGACGTCGCTGCAGACAATGTAACCCCCTCACAAGCTGTCTTTTTTGTCTCTCTCTCTCTCTCTCTCTCTCTCTCTCTCTCTCTCTCTCACTCTCATTCACACACAAACTGTAGTAGGGGAAAGAAAATATGAGGGACAAAAACAAAGTAGTCATTAATGAGAGGTAGATGTTGAGGGATTTATATTGAGTGTAACAGCTTCATTGAAGGTTTTTTGTTGCTGTTCAGCAGTTGCTCTTTAGGGCACTTAAAAGAGTTCTATGTAGTGTTAACATCAACTGTTTCACACTGCACACATAATACAGTGTAAATGCAACAGCAGGCTTGTGTTGCGCTTTCATACTGACAGCCTTTCCGCTTAGCATATTTTGAGACATTGTTGAGATTCCTTCTGAAACTTTAGAGGAGGCACGTGAGATAGCTGGAGGGGGAAAAATCTTCATTTAACTCTCCATTTGCAGTCTTAAAAAACAGAACATTAAAGAAAACATATTTCTGATTGTTCTTTCCTAATAGTACAGGGTTAGAAATATAGAATTTTTTTTCAGATTAATCGCAATCCTCATCTGAATGATTCCATTATTGATTCTTATCTCTTTCCCCGCCAGCGTTTAAAAAAAAGTATTTTTGATCATTTTAACAATTTTCTTGGCCCTCAGAATATCTAAATATTGCAATATTTCAAATGGAAGAACAGAGATTCTACTTTTTAAGCTAGAATAAAACATTTATTCTTTAAGCTTAATGCTTTCCTTTTTATCAATACTTGAATGTGGGAAAGTTTAATATAAAAAAAACGAAATTTTGAGCAAAACAACTGAGAAAAACACGCTTTTGTCAAATACTACATCTGGATCAGATTCAGAACGATGACTAAAAGTCCATCAACACCCCCAAAGTTCACAGTCCTGTACCTTGTCCTGGATAGTCATTTCATTCAGTTACATTAGGCAGTTTTGCATATGCATCTGCTTACATATGCTATCACTCGTTTCTTCTTCTTCTTCGCCTGTGTTTTGATCAGGAGATTATGTACTCTTTCAGAAGATGTGTAATAGCGCCCCCCTACAGTATAACAGTGAGAACACAGTGAAAAATCCATCAATGGCAGGGAAAGAGTTATAAGTCCAAGATAAAAAATTGTATTCCTATTTTCATTTTTCAAAATTAAGGTTTTTTTTATAAGTTAAGTTAAACTCTTAAAAATATAGATTCTTTACTGGCATCCATTTAAAATCCATGGAATCTTTCCATTCCACAAAAGGTGGGGAAAAAAACACTGCTCAAGGACCACTGCTCAAACCCTGATCAAACCTATACCTGTACATTTATAATAACTCTGAAGTTGCCTTATCTCAGTTACCTGTAGCTTGCACAAGCGTGTCTTTGAATAGGGTTGGAGCTAAACTGCAGGACAGTGGCCCTCTAGGGCTAAATTTGAGGAACCCTGTTCGATGGCATTACTGTAAAAACCTCTTTTGTAACCTTACACAAAGTCCACTCCAAAGGGAGTTATTCTCTATATCAGTGTCACTGTTTCTGAACTCCCTGAAACGCCTCCGTTGTAGTCTTGAGTTTTCTTCCAGGAACAAATACGTCACAATATTCCTCATTTAAATAATTCCTGCCCAAGGTATACACTAAATAAAGGGACAGGGCTTGGTTGAGTTAGTTAGTAGTGTGTTGAAACTCATGGTTATGTAAAGGGAGTGACATTTCCCAAACATGCTTGAAGCGGTTGACCAATCACAACATACTGCACACACAACACACCAATCAGAGTATTTTTGGGAGGATGGGCTTCATAGAGACAGAAAGAGAAATGAGGGGGTGGGGTTTTAACATTCAAGGCAAGCATGAATACCTATTCTAGTAGACCTCGAAAACAAAATCAAGGCTTTGTAAAAAGGCATAATAAGGCCTCTTCAGAAGTGTAGAAGGTTCCCTGTGTCTCCTGTACCAAATCTTCAGTACCATGGCAAAGCAAATCATATTTTATTTGAAATGTGAATGTGAATTTGCAATCTTTGTTGGATGTGGTCCAAAAACAAGACTGTGTACCATGGATAATAAGGGGGTAAAACCATCTATCTATTGAGGCATCCTTGCTGGTTGCATGCAAAAATATTCACAAACAAATGACTTTTATAGCCAGTTCCTTTAACAAATAAAAAAAAGTTACCATTTTGAATCAGTCTGAAACACCGTTCTCTATAGCAAAATGGACATTATAAATGAAACAATCAAGTAAGTAAGTGAGTGACATGAAGGCCAAGTAAGGTAACCTATACTCTGCATTTAATCCATCCAAGTTAGTGCACACGCATCAGGAGCAGAGAGTATACACACACACACACACACACACACACACACACTCCAAACCATGGACACACACACCCAGAGCGGAGGGTAGCCATTTTTGCTGTGGCACGGGGATTGATTGGGGGTTAGGTGCCTTGCTCAAGGGCACCTCAGTCATTTCCTGCCGGTCTTGACCCCTCAACCTTCGGGTTACCAGTCTGACTCTCTAACCATTAGGCTACCACTGCCCTACATACCCAATTGAATCAAAATCAAACCAGAATCGAATTGAATCTTGTGAATTGAAATCACAGTGAATGAGAAAATCTGATATCTAGCCCTAATTTCCTGTCATAAGTATGGAGCAGGTGTGGGTTAAAGCCTGCTGCCTACCTTACAAAGGAAGTACACTTGAACTATGGCATGAAAGAAGAGAGCAATGTTTGCTGATTCAGATATCTTTGTTCCAGAACTATACTTCTCTAAAATTCAGCCAACTTGTACGGCATTGTATGTTTGCTTTTTCTGCACAAATAAGAACCACTCCTAGTTCAACACTTTTTGGGCTGATAAAAACCTCAACTCAGAGCTGAACTGCAGGCAGTTCATTTCAGAGTTCATCGCTCTTGTTTACGCTGACGGCAAGAAATATGAAAAGTCAGACAATAAGAAATGTAAGCATTTTAAGTGAGTTGAGAGGGTAAGATGTGTTTCAAAGGAATCAGAGGGGTTCTCATGTTTGGACAAAGCACATTGAATTCAGACATAACATGGCCTATTGGCTTATGGCATTCTTGAACCAAAATACGAAATACTCGCTTTTTTTGCTGTGGATAATTGAGTATATTTTTTTGAATGTAGCTACCATGCATCATCTCATAGAGATTTGCAAACTGTTGCATTCACACTGAAAAAAAAAATGGTGTAAACAATATTCGGTTACACTTTTTTTAAGGTGTCATTGTTACAATGTAATGATACATTTAAGTACTGAGTAAAATTAATTAACTACATGTACTTGCTATAGGGTTTGATTAGGATTAGGTTTGGTTGGGGGTTTCATAAGTATACATATCATTTATAGTTATTACTATAGTAACTACAATGTAGTTTCTAGTAACTACAACCGCCGGAAACTAGTTATAGTATTTTAGTCTATAAAGTTTTAAATATGGATATTTTTCGTACACAAACGCGCCACTTTGCTTCAGAAGGCCTTTATTAACCCCCCGGAGCCGTGTGGAGCAGTTATATGATGGGTAGATGCACTTTTATGGATCTCAAAAATTACAATTCACTGCCATTATAAAGCTTGGAAGAGCCAGCGCATTTTTAATGTAACTCCGATTGTATTCATCTGAAAGAAGAATGTCATATACACCTAGGATGACTTGAGGGTGAGTAAATCATGGGCTCATTTTTATTTTTGGGTGAACTTACCCTTTAATCCAGAACTTACCCCTAAATCTACCTTTAACCCATGTAGTACTAATATAGATAGTTATATTAACAGTACTTTCTTGGGTAAGTACACTGTAAAAACATGCAGTGCAGTTCTCCCAAACAAATGAAAAACACAAATGAGATCTCTTAAATATCTCAATTGTTTCTCTGAATAATCAATGAGATTAAAAGGAGACTTTCAAGCTTGCATCTTCTCCGATCAGTGAAAATGACCTCAGTTATCTCACGTCTCTCCTCTAGAGTTCACCCAAAAATGAAAATTGTGTCATTAATTCCTCACCCTCATGTTGTTCCAAACCTGTAAGACCTTCGTTCATCTTCGGAACACAAATGAAGATATTTTTGATGAAATCCAAGAGCTCTCTGACCCCTCCATAGACAGCAATTTAATTACCACTTTCACGGTCCAGAAAGGTAGTACACTGTAAAAAAAGAAAAGTTGATATAACTTAAAATTGTAAGGCAACTTGCTGCACAGCTTTTTTGAGTTTGCGCAACTTTTAAACAAAGTAGTTCACTTAACTCAATTAACTGAGTATGGTCACATGTCTCCCAATTTGAAGATCTTTTGTTCAGCTGATTGAGTATTTATAGAAGAGGTTGGGCAGTTTGATGACTTTTTAATGTTAGTGTTTCTCTGGCTGCTGTAACTGAGTTTGCTATGGCAAGAAAAGCAAGAGAAAACACAATCAGATGCTGTCGGCTGCTCGATGATAAGAATATAATCACTGTGTAGTGGCTTAATTCAGTGATTTTATGACTGACTTTAATATGAGCAATATACTATTAACTTTGTTTTATTGTGATTCTAGAAAAGTGCCAGCACGGTTTTAATCAGAAAAGCTGAATAAAACCGATTGTACTCTAATGGAGCGTTCACACCGGACGCGATTCGCGCGAGTGATTTACATGTTAAGTCAATGCAGAGACGCGAAATGGCATTCTGCGGCGCGATTGAGGCGGCGCGAAGGACGCGAATTGAGCGTTTTAATCGCGCGAAACGCTCAAGTTGAAAAATCTGAACTTTGGCGGATATTTCGCGCCGCGTTAACCAATCAGGAGCTTGCTCTAGTAGTGACAACAATGAGGAGAAAATCTGTATATTAATATCTGGTTCAGACAATATGATTATCACTGTGATAACATTAAATGACATGAAACACAACCCAGTCTCTTTTTGTTAAATGCAAGTTTATGTATGATCAATAATACAAAAGTATAAGTAATGTATAACAAGCTATACATGAAATAAAGCAAACAATGCAGTCAAACATTCAAAGTCAGTGCTAGTAGGCTAACGTTACAACTGCAACGTACAGTTATAGCCTAAAAATATAAAGTAATGAAACTTATCTTTGCCCTCAGCCTAAACGATGTGCCAGGGAACAAATTATAGATCCATGAGACCAAAGATCGGCCATTACAAGACAAATTATAGCTCGAGACACACCACAGAGACATCAGAGCCAGCGGTAGACGGCAGAAGGACTGGCCGAGGAAAGGTTGCCCTCGCCGGCTTTCACGTGCGCTGAGCGCGCTGTCCGCTGGAGCTCACAGCTCCGACAACGGCAGATAAAATGTTCAAATAGGCACTGTTTATGTAAATAAACCACAGATTTGAGCTTTAAACAACTACATTATCCACTGAAAAAGTCTTAAAACTACGTTTTGTCACACATTAACAGTAGATATGAACAAAAAAAAAGACATAAACACAGCCCATGTCAGCCATTTCTCAACGAGACGAGCTGCTGGCGGAAGCCCCGCCCATGACGCGAATTCGCATCTGTTGTGCAGTGAATGTCACACGCGATTCGCGCGAGTAAACTCAAAATGTACACGCGTCCACGAATCGCGTCCGGTGTGAACGCCACATAAGCACTTTGACCTCCTGTGAGATTTACTCCCACAGACATCAAGAATTAGCCTATGAATCTCATTAATGGTGACATGCTTCATGCCGCAATGCATTCTGGGAGCCATTGATGAGTTTTGCATGATGCACCCAGAATGCATTGTTAACTTTTTGCAACTTGTATGCTTGTTAACTTGCATTTACAAATCAAATTTAAAATGAATACCAGGTGTGGTCTGGGGCTGGGCGATATGGCTGAAAACTGTATCACGATATAAGTGTTTCATATTGGTCGATATCGATAATTATTGATATTTTTTATGACCTAATTAAAATAAAGACCAGGAGAAAAATATTTTACATTTAAAATGTTTTATTTTAAACTTAACCTTCCTCTGATTATAATCCCCTCAGTTATAAAGGCAGAAATGTCAACACAACCATGGAAAACACTAAAATAATTAAAATATATACACAAGTCTAAAAATCACAATGAACACTTAACAATTATCTCTTAACATTAAGGTGCAGTGCCTCCGTTATTTCTTTGTAACTGTTACAGTTTAGATGCTTTGACATAAGGCACTGATGCAGAGTACCTCTCCATGTCGTTTCAAAGTCTAGAATAGCACAACGGCGAGTGCATAGAGTATAAACACGTCCCCAAACTGATGTGGCGCGCGCTGTCAGTGGAGGCTCACGCTACGGAGCCAAACGAAAGTATAAACAAGGCTTAAGGTGATAAAACAAGTTTGTGGTATTACCAGTCTTGGTGGGGACGACAGTCTTGCATAATATGCAGACGACATTGGTCTGACTATGGTTTTCCTGTTTTATCAACAATTTCCTCGCTCGCTGCGGCACTCATTTTCCACTTATCACTCCACGCCGGTTCTGTTACTGAAGAATCCAACACGAGACAACGATATGGGGCAAACAAATTTGATACTGTTACATGATTGGCTGTTAGCGTGTCACTTCCTACGTTGCTAGGTTACCAGAGAGTGAGTGCCTTTGTTCATGCAACCAAACTTGTTTTTATTGATATCGATTATGTGTCTATCGCGATACATATCGTTATCATTTTATCGCCCAGCCCTAAGTTGGTCCAATGATTTTTGAACCAACTTCTTTTCACTGGTTAAGCCAACTTTTTTGCATTTAATTGTCCAGTTAACTAAAACCTAATCATTAGTCTAAATTTTTGTGAGTTGTATTTTTTACAGTGTAAAGACATTGTTAAAATAGTCCATGTGACTCCAGTGGTTCAACCTTAAAGGTCCCGTTTTTCGTGTTTTTTTGAAGCTTTGATTGTGTTTACAGTGTGCAATATAACATGTGTTCATGTTTCGCGTGTAAAAAAAACACAGTATTAGTACACAATTTACTTATCTGTATACCGCTGTTTTCACTGTCCTCAAAACGGCTTGAAAGATTTCCCTGTTCTATGAAGTCCCTCCTTCAGAAACACGTAACGAGTTCTGATTGTGCCAGCGGTTCCCGTGTTGTGATTCGACAGCAGCTTAGCGCACGCAGAGCGCACGTTACCGGAAAGGTCACGCCTCTCACCATAACGGGGATGCATGCGCTCAATGATCTCTAAGAACAGCCTCCCTGGGAAAGCCAAACAGAGGTGACTTGACTCCGGGATGAAAATAACAGCGTCTCGACGACATGGCGACAAACAAACTATACAAACGCAACCGAACGCAACACTTCCTCTTCTCCACGCGGGAGCAACAAGACCACGCCCCCTTTTTCACGTACTCTTGTGGGCGGAGATTAGTCGACAAACTGTTCTACTGACGTAATTAAAGCAGGATGTACAGAGATGTAGTCCCAACCGGCCGTTCGCTGTAGGCTTTGAAAGGGAATTTCTGTTAAATAAAATATCTCGCTTGGCATTGAACTTTGAGCTTTATAATTTTACAGGTATTATATATGCTCTAACAGCAACATTACACACTAACTAAAGTTTGAAAAATGGGATCACGAAGAACAGGACCTTTAATTTTATGAAGCGACGAGAATACTTTTTGTCGAATTTGCCAAGGTACCAAAGTCAGCAATCAAAAGAGACTTCGATATGAACTCCAGACCACCATTTCTGATTCAACTCTGTGCTATAGACGTTAATTTTATATCTCTTTAGTCTCGGCGTATGTCAATGATTTTCTCATTTGTGTTTATCTCTAGGAACTTTAGAGAAGAAATAATGCTATATAAAGTGTTTCCTACATAATTGCAGACCACTGACCATCACCACCACAGCCTAGAGACCTTATTGCCACTGCCTTCTGAACTGTAACAATTAGTCAAGGCATTTATTTTCGCCTGTTGCATTGTTGTTGTTTTTTATCTCCGTCTCTCTCTCTCTCTCTCTCTCTCGCACCTTCTCTCTCCCTCTATCTCGCCGCTTCGGTATAGATTTCTCACAGCTGATGAAATTAAAAAGACAGCACATTGTGTGTGGTGTTGCCCATGGCGACGAGTTTTGCCTGCGAGTTCACGATACGGGGTTCAGAGGGGAGTTCCTTTGGGGGGGATTAAATCGCTCCCCTCTTTCTCTTCCCCCTCCTCTTCTCTTTGCTTCCTTCCCTCCAGCCCCCTGCCTCTCTCTCTCCCCTGCTCCCCTGCCCGTCCGAAAGTCAAGAAACATAAACAGCTCGCAGCTCTAAATGATGAGGATGTTACTCGTTTAAAAAAATGTTATTTGTTAGCTACAGACGCAGCAGCGCTCTCAGGTAAGAATAACAGAGGGAGTCAAAGGTTAAGAGAGGCGTTATGCAGCTCGGAACGGTAGCACTGCACGTCCCCGGGAGATTCACTTCATGTACAGAGAAAAAGACTGTATTTACTGTGCTGAGCAGGAAGCAAGCAGTCATCATGGTGTGCTTGGTACATATTGGTCGGTTGTTTATCGTTTGATTGTTGCAAATACGATTCATTTTGACATATCTGAAATTTTTTTACAATGTTATATTTTGGCACACAGCTTTTATTTTTAGTGCTACTGACATGAGTGATGCCTTGATTTGTTTAGCTTGTTGAAGATCCGTTTCTTAGTGACTAGACTTTGTTTTTGGACATGGACTAATAAGCAACCCTCGTAACCACAAGAACCACCCTAACAACCACATGGTAACATATTAAAAGCACTCATAACACCTTAGGCACCACACAGCAACGCCCGTAGACAAGTACCCACAACACCATAGCAGTATGACATTATGATTATGAGATTTGCATGGCCATGTACTTTCAGAAAATCAAACAAAATTGAGATAGTTGACTGTTTTCCACATTTTCTCTGTAGAATTTTCTCTACTGTACCTTTAAGGATTTTATCTATTGAAACATAACATTATTGTAATTAAAAATATCCTATAACAATATACAGTAATGATTATATATTACAAGAAGTATGTACAAATATTTTAGATATAAGGTACAGTAGCAAAAATGAGAAGTTCAAATTTTAATATAAATTGTTTGGGAGGTTTTTTTTAATGTTTTTGAAAGTGGTCTCTTAATCTCATCTAGGCTGCATTTATTTGATAAAAAATACAATAAAAACTGTAATACTGTGAAATATTATTACAATTTAAATGAACTGGTTGCTGTTTTAATATATCGTAAATGTAATTTATTCCTGGGATCAAAGCTGAATTTTCAGCATCATTACTCCAGTCTTCAGTGTCACATGATCCTTCAGAAATCATTCTGAAGATAATTTATTATAAATGTTGAAAACTTTGATATCAGTATACACATTATACACTGCCATTCAAAAGTTTGGGGTAAGTAATAAAAAAAAAAAAGAAGAAGACGACAATAATACCTTTATTGGTCCCACTTTATATTAGGTGGCCTTAACTACTATGTACTTGCATCAAAAAATAAGTGCTATGTATTTATTGTATTCATATTGCACACACTTTTGCTGATATTGTGGTGGGACACGGGTAAAGTTAGGGACAGGTGTGGTGGTACGGGTAAGTTTAAGGGTAGGGTTAGGTGTACATGCTGATCATTTTTCAAATCTAAGTTCAATGTAAAAACATGTTTGTACACAATAAGTGCATTGTATCATATTATTAATTGCAATGTTAGTACATAGTATAGTTAAGGCCACCTAATATATAGTGGGTCCCTTTTATTTACCAAAGACACATTATATTGATAAAAAAGAGACAGTAAAGAAGTTTATTAAATTAATAAATATTACAGAAAAGTTCAATTTCTAATAATGCTTTTCTTTTGAACTTTGTTCATCAAAGAATCCTGAAACATCCACAAAAATATTAAGCATTATTATTATTTTTGTTTTACATAAATAATAATATGAAATGTTTCTCATTATCATATTAGAATGGAGTAATGATGCTGAAAATTCAGCTTTGATCACAGGAATAAATTACATTTTACAATATATTACAACAGAAACCATTTAATTTAAATTTTAATAATATTTCACAGTTTTACTGTTTTTACTGAATTTTTGATCAAATAAGGTCAGATTAGATTCTTTTATTGTCATTGCACAAACAAACATACAACGAAATTATGTACTTTCCAACGTATAAAGTTACAGTTAAAAAAAGTGTGGCCTTATTGTACAAAAATGAAATAAAGTGCTCATATGCTATTACACATAATTGATAAATGAAATGAAAGTGCTCATAACATTACTGCACATGCATGAAGGTGCGTTTTCAGTTCAATGCAGTAAAGTGACAGCTTTAGGATAAAAACTGTTCATGAATCTTGTGGTGCGTTTTTTTATAGACCTATAGCGTTTTCCAGATGACTCTTTGCAAAGCCTAATAAAGGCAGCCTTGGTGAGATTAGGCTACTTTCAAAAACATTGAAAAAAAACGTAATCTCTCCAAACAAGTTTTTTTATTTGATAGAGTCTGTCAAACTTCTCACTTCCCTTCGAAGCCCTCGTGCTGGAACTGTGTAGACCCCCTTGATATATAATATTCAGGTAACTTCATTGCATAAAACATGTAATACAGTGCTGCACACACACTTCTGTATGTTTTCATTGTACGATTTCCATGAAAAAAGGGGAATTAATGAAGAAACATTTTGCCCCTGTAATTACCGTCAAAACAATTATGTACTTAGTTTTCTTCCAACAAATGCATTCAGCGGCATTGTTTTGCCGCAGTGAGCCGAGCGGCTGCAAGACTAAAAACCTTTCATTCCCGCAAAGGCCGTTTTCTGGTCACCGTCAATAAAAGCATAAAAGCATTCATTTCCCACGTTCGTCAAATTAACAGCATACTCCATCTCCCAGAGGGCTGCGGGGTTCGTTAACCTCTCGGTGAAGTGCTCCTGGTTCCCCAGCAGTTTCTATAACCTCTGAGCTGCTTCTATCTCAATTATAATACAAGAATTAAACAGCCACTGCTGTGATTCACTGAGTAGTGCCTCTTTACAGAGAGAGACATTGCGTGTAAAACCCAGAGTCGATCCAATTTAGTCTAGATTGGTGTATTTTAAAAGATTATGTGCTGTTATACAGTAGGAGTCTTGTTGAAGTGTGATATCGTAATGTCATTTGAAGTTCTGCATGTACTGCATTGCACCTAACTGCTCTTCACATGCTGTTAGAAATGCACATTTTGAACTAACTTTCTGCAGTTACCTAAATCCTTATTGTTAATTTAATATCCAATTATTGTATTTATTGTCTCGCATCCTATATTTCATGAATAAAGAGAGGTTATGGCCATATTTCCAGGATGTCATATGAACACGACCCCTATAAGCTCCCACAAAGTTTGTTCTTAATGTCCTTAGAAGCTCCTTAAGACATCACGTGACCTTGAGCTAATTAAGGATTATTACATGCCTGTTGAGTCCTCATAATAGCTTTTAATAGTAATTTAATTGCTATTCATTTTAATTGGCTGGACCTGACCACCAAATAGCCATTTTTTTTCTCTTTTCAACCTCATCCTCCCCCACACAAAGAACTACAAAGGCTCGAGAAATTGAATGTCCCCAACTTTATTATGTGGGTATAGCACTATCCGCTGTTATATTTTTAGGCAGTTATGGAAAGAGGATCACACTTTAAAAAAAACAAACAAACAAAAACTATATATATATATATATATATATATATATATATATACATAAACACCGATCAGGCATAACATTATGTATATTTTATATGTATATATATATGCCTAATATTGTGTTGCTTTTGCTGCCAAAACAGCCCTGACCCGTCGACCTGAAGGTGTGCTGTGGTACCTGGCACCAAGATGTTAGCAGCAGATCCTTTATGTCATGTAAGTTGCGAGGTGGGGCCTCCATGGATCGGACTTGTTTGTTCAGCACATCCCACAGATGCACGATTGGATTGAGATCTGGGGAATTTGGAGTTCAAGTCAACACCTCAAACCTGCTGTGCTCCTCAAACCATTCCTGAACCATTGTTGCTTTGTAGCAGGCTGCATTATCCTGCTGAAAGAGGCCATAGCCACCAGGGAATACTGTTTCCATGAAAGGGTGTACATGGTCTGCAACAATGCACGGACGCACGGGCACCAGGCCATCCACGTGATGTAAAAGAAAACATGATTCATCAGACCAGGCCAGCTTCTTCCATTGTTCCGTGGTCCAGTTCTGATGCTCACGTGCCCACTGTTGCTGCTTTCGGCGGTGGACAGGGGTCATCATGGGCACCCTGACTGGTCTGGGCTATTTAGCCCCATATGCAACAAACTGCGATGCACTTTGTATTCTGACACCTTTCTATCAGAACCAGCATTAACTTGTTGAGCATTTTGAGCTACAGTAGCTCGTCTGTTTGATCAGACCACACAGGCCAGCCTTCGCTCCCCACGTTCATCAATGAGCCTTGGCCGCCCATGACCCTGTCGCCGGTTCACCGCTGTTGCTTCCTTGGTATCTTTTGATAGATACTGACCACTGCAGACCGGGAACACCCCAAGAGAGCTGCAGTTTTGGAGATGCTCTGACCCAGTCGTCTAGCCATCACAATTTGGCCTTTGTCAAACTCGCTCAAATCCTTACGCATGCCCATTTTTCCAGCTTCTAACACATCAACTTTGAGGACAAAATGTTCACTTGCTGCCTAATATATCCCACCCATTAACAGGTGCCGTGATGAAGAGATAATCAGTGTTATTCACTTCACCTGTTAGTGGTCAGTGTGTATACATATTTGTATAATAAGAGATATACAAGATAGAACAGAAGTAGCAACAGATCTTTTCTTTCATACTGTGACATACATTTAAGTGAATTTAATACCACATCGAAGCAGTTTTTGAGGCTAAGCATATCTCATCATTCATCAGGAATTCATGTGCCCGAAATCGTGACATTTTAACAAAAACTTTACAGTGTAAGTTAAATTAATATGATTTGGTACACTCTTAAAAAAAATATTGGTTGTTTCAACACATGGTTGGGTCAAAAAAGCCACCCAGCATTTGTGTTGTGCATTTGAGTGTAGTAAAGTGTTGCACATTTTAATGGTGCAGAGTATGTATATGTTATACATATTCTATTTAATTAATTGAAATGAAATTATCTGATTTTGAGAAAACATTACCTAATGAGTCAGTGTTTTTATATCTGAAGTCTTCCTGCACATTCTTACAGCTCGAACACTGAACGTTCTAAATATTTAATTGGATATTTGTTTCAAATTGGGAATTTCCCCAGCTTATTAAAAAGTTATCTGTTACTGTTATCTTCATTACAGTACCGAATATCAGATCAGCTGACGGACGAGACACCTCAGCATTTGTATTACAACTGTCAAAATGATTCTTCTGAAATCTGAATACAGATTTAATGCTTTGTAAGACATGCGCATACAACTTAATTTGACTTGTACCGTTATTCACTGTGGTTATGTAATTATGTTGTTATATAATACTGTTTTTATTCGTACAGTAACCGTTAATGATTCAACAGTGTCATTGACAGCATGCATTTTAAAGCAGTAAAGATAATGACATAATTAGCTTAACAATATACAACTAACACTCAATTCATATGCAAACTGTCATGCTAGTAAGCCAAAGAATTTGAGCTGACCTGTGACTTTTTAACCGTTTCCAAGATCTCCAAGAGTCTCAAGTAGATGTTGGTCAACAAAAAGACATCAGGAAATAATATACACGCTTCACAACTTATTCAGATAAATAACGCTGACTGCATATGGATTTTAATACAATATATTCCAGTATAATAATAGGTGCTTGTATATTTATTGTATATCAAATAATTTTCTTCTAATATTCCGAGATATACACTCACCTAAAGGATTATTAGGAACACCTGTTCAATTTCTCATTAATGCAATTATCTAATCAACCAATCACATGGCAGTTGCTTCAATGCATTTAGGGGTGTGGTCCTGGTCAAGACAATCTCCTGAACTCCAAACTGAATGTCAGAATGGGAAAGAAAGGTGATTTAAGCAATTTTGAGCGTGGCATGGTTGTTGGTGCCAGACGGGCCGGTCTGTGTATTTCACAATCTGCTCAGTTACTGGGATTTTCACGCACAACCATTTCTAGGGTTTACAAAGAATGGTGTGAAAAGGGAAAAACATCCAGTATGCGGCAGTCCTAGAGGTCAGAGGAGAATGGGCCGACTGATTCAAGCTGATAGAAGAGCAACTTTGACTGAAATAACCACTCGTTACAACCGAGGTATGCAGCAAAGCATTTGAGAAGCCACAACATGCACAACCTTGAGGCGGATGGGCTACAACAGCAGAAGACCCCAACAGGGTACCACTCATCTCCACTACAAATAGGAAAAAGAGGCTAGAATTTGCACGAGCTCACCAAAATTGGACAGTTGAAGACTGGAAAAATGTTGCCTGGTCTGATGAGTCTCGATTTCTGTTGAGACATTCAGATGGTAGAGTCAGAATTTGGCGTAAACCAAATGAGAACATGGATCCATCATGCCTTGTTACCACTGTGCAGGCTGGTGGTGGTGGTGTAATGGTGTGGGGGATGTTTTCTTGGCACACTTTAGGCCCCTTAGTGCCAATTGGGCATCGTTTAAATGCCACGGCCTACCTGAGCATTGTTTCTGACCATGTCCATCCCTTTATGACCACTATGTACCCATCCTCTGATGGCTACTTCCAGCAGGATAATGCACCATGTCACAAAGCTTGAATCATTTCAAACTGGTTTCTTGAACATGACAATGAGTTAACTGTACTAAAATGGCCCCCACGGTCACCAGATCTCAACCCAATAGAGCATCTTTGGGATGTGGTGGAACGGGAGCTTCGTGCCCTGGATGTGCATCCCACAAATCTCCATCAACTGCAAGATGCTATCCTATCAATATGGGCCAACATTTCTAAAGAATGCTTTCAGCACCTTGTTGAATCAATGCCTCGTAGAATTCTGAAGGTGAAAGGGGGTCAAACACAGTATTAGTATGGTGTTCCTAATAATCCTTTAGGTGAGTGTATATTCATGCTTAATATTTCCTGCATAACTAAGTAAGTGCATAAAGAAATCTATTTAGTGTTAGTTCAGTGACCTGTGTGGACAGTGTGCAGTAGACACACCCATCTTAACGATTTCTATCACTTATCCTGTCCAAAAAGACCATACACATTACAAAAAATGTAACAATTAACAATTAGGGTTTGATTGCCTGGACCGAACCTGAGTTCAATTGCTCCCTTCTCCCCTTCCCCCGCTGGACTGTGTTCCTTTTATATTATTCTGGTCTGAACCGGCAACATGACATCCTCACTTTGCGTAAACATACACGCCACTTTCTAAAGCCAAATGCCGTGTTATCTGTACACATTGTGAGCTATCCGCATGTATGTCTACGCCGTGTGATTCCGCGTGTATGTGTACGCCAAAACGAACCATCATCTCCGCGTGTATGTCTACGCCGTGTGATTCCGCGTGTATGTCAACGCTGTGTGATTCCGCGTGTATGTCTACGCCGTGTGATTCCGCGTGAATGTAAATGGATTTATAAACATACTAAATGATGTTTTTTTGAAAATGTAAAAATGCAGAATGTTTCTTGTGATGGGTAGGTTTAAGGGCAGGGGCAGTGTGTGTGTGTGTGTGTGTGTGTGTGTGTGAATGTGTGTGTGTGTGTGATGGGTAGGTTTAGGGGCAGTGTAGGGGGATGGAATGAAACGGCGTTGATAAACACACTAATAAGCAATTATGCGTCTTGATAGCACGCCAAAATGGCATACGAATTGGCGTGTCATACATACGCTATTTCATGAGATCAGTCTGATGCATAGCATTGCTCACCTCGCTTTTATATTTTTGTTTTTCAACCATTGGTTTTGTTACCAAAGCGTCAGTACGTAATGGCACTTGCGTATATCTGCCACGAATGTATTGCAAATGCTCTAAAGAACGCTGAAGATGAGCAGAAATGAGATCTACAGCTCTCTGCTTGCAGTAGTAAGTCACGCTCGTCAGGAAAATGAGTGAAACACACAAAAACAAATTTTTACGATTGCATTCACATCCAGCAGCGAACTGTACCAGAGTTCACATGAACCTAACCCCAGATCACCTTTTTAAGGGTGCTTTCACACCTGCCTCATTTAGTTTGGTTGAATCGTACTAGAGTTCGTTTTCCCCCTTGGTGCGGTTCGTTTGGTCGGGTGTGAAAGCAGCAATCGCACTCGGTGCGCATCAAAAGCGGACCAAACAAGCTTTGAAATGAATTCTGGAGCGGTTCGTTTGTGGTGAGAATGTGATCTGACCTCGAACAGACCCAACTGCAAAAAGTACTGATCATTTTTGGACAAAAACCAGCTGCCGTAGTCAGCTGCGCTGTGCATGACGCATCCACGCTTCATTATAGAAACGTATTGTTTGCATATTGCGGTGTATACAAACAATGTAAAAGATTATGGCCAGGGACAAAACCGGCCCGCGCAGTCACAGTTTAGGAAATACGCCATGGCCAATGAGTGATGTGGATGTTGTCATGTGACTGCATTTTGGTTCGTTTCAACTGGTTTGGACCAAAGCAATCAGTGTGGTGTGAAAAGGAACCAAAAAAGCTGAACAATGCTACAATGTATAATTGTTTGCCCTTGGTTCGGACCAAATGAACCGAACTAGAGATGTGAAAGCACCCTAAGCGGACTCTGGTATGGTTCGCAGATGCACACCTGAGTTAGGAAGACAGCGTTCACATCATCCAAACAAACCGAACTCTGATGTCAGTCGACCCTGGGTGCGCACCAAAAGTGCAAGTGTGAAAGCACCCTCAATGTACATACACATATCATAAAAACGAATCCTGTCCTACCGATTCGCAGCAAGTCGGGTGAATTTAGGTCAAGGTTTTGGTTGTAAGTCGATGTTGCCTTCTGTCAGTAGGGAATAAGATGGCCGAAGAACACTTCCGGTGGCTTCACCGTCAGCTGGCAATTTAGAATGCAATGTGCAATCCAGTCATTTATATATCAGCCGAACATAAATTTAGAAGTTTATTTTCAAGTGCAAAATGTTGAAAATCAAAATGTGTAAATAAAGCACTGTAAAACCTTTGTTACAACTTTGAAAAATATATATTTTACAATGTATAATTGCGTCCTATTAGGCTATCAAAAGTCTACACACATTTGCAACTGTGGGCATTAAGACAGGCCCAATGTAGGGTGAGGTCTATCTATCAGTTGCTGATTGGATGGAGTCGGCGGGGTTTAAGCTGACTAAATGATTGGAGAAGCCCTGCATACATCACCACAGAGAAGTCTGTCATTTCACTAAAAGATCGAGTTAATGACATTTTGATCAAATATTACAAAGACAATTGACCCCCGGTGGTAAAAATCAAGTTTTTAATGTTGTTCATATGTCTATGGTCATTTTTAATATGCTTTAAGTGCAAATTCATTAGTCCATTGCTGTTTTTTCCTTAAAACTGCAGTGAAAAAAAGACAATGCAGTTTGAATTCGCCCTTGTTCTCTCAAATGTGTTGTAACCAATCACATCAACATGTGGGCGGACTTTCGCATTTCATTAACTATGCTGCAAAGCAGGGGACTCTCAAGAGTAACCTAATCTTGGTATATTTTCTGTTGATATGAAAAATTGTGTACATTTAGCAATATAGCTTGTGAATTATGTATATGATGAATATTACGATGTTATGATGAACTATATGCCTTTCTCCACTGACGTTCTGAGTTGTTCAAAGTGTTTCTAAGGACACTGATTCTTAGAAGGCAGCTGTCTGACTCTGAGATGGCGAACGGGAACATATTTGTGTAACATTGGCAACACATTATTAGCTGTTTGATAATGTATTCAAGTCAAAGGCTTATCATATTAAAGGTAGGGTAGGTAGGATTTGGTTAAAAAACTTTTAAACTTTGTTTAAACTTTCTTTATATATCAATACATAATTAAAATGTAAGTACTCAGAAAAAGAAAGTATAAAAATTGAGTGTCTGTAGACCTCTCACGACTGTTTTAAAGACAGCTCATTATTTCCATTCACTCCACCTTCTCCCTTCTGGGCTCTTTCCAAAGCCACGCCCCCAAAACACATGAACGCGCCACGCCGACCGCGATCAGCTCAGCTGAAAGACGCATTATTTACCTGAGGCGAGCGGAGAAGAAGTGCATGTAGTGACATCATGTCAGAATCACATGTAATAAAAAATCTAACTTTATCATTATGAATATAAACAAATAAGATGTCTTTTAGTACTCACTATCAAGCTAGAATAACGATACTGGTAAAGTTTAAAATACACACACAACACAGTGTTTACGACACACACAGATACAAGATAAAAAAAACATTGGTAGAGTAACGTTATATAAAAACAAACCAAGGGCCGAAATAAACGTGCAGGTAAAGTTCCCGGTGAACATGGTAAAAGAGTTTAGACAGAGGGTAGTAGCTAAAGCTAACTTAGTTCTAAAAAAAGTTCCTGGATGCGGTGTACTAGCTTTTACACATGCATTTTGTTATCTAAAGTTACATTTTGCGAAATTCAACACGACAGCGATCAACTTGAGCTAGGCATATTGAGTATTTATCATCTCTATGGTTCGCTAAGTGTATAACATTGTAACTTTATGCTAAGTAATGTTATGTTAGCTATATTAGGCAGCTACTTGTGCTAGTGAGACATGCTTCATGAAAACATAAACCAAAAAAATGTATAATCAAAATGAAAGATTACCTGTCCAGCAGAAATACAGCCTTGTGAACTCCTCAAATCAAACGGGTGCGCCAGGGTTGCCAGGTTTTCACAACAAAATCCGCCCAATTGATACTCAAAACTAGCCCAAAACAAGCCCAATCGTGTTTCTCCGGTAAAAATCGCGTTTGGTGGGTAAAATATGTGTCTTTTTGGTAGGGCTGCCTGCTAAAATTCGCAAATCCCGGGCCGGGGCAAAATATCACATAATTGGGGTCGCTTCAACCCGCGGACATGAAAAACAGCCGTGGCAACAGTGTTTGAAGTAGCCCGACTTGGCAACACTGGGGCGCGCGCATGTGGGCAGATCCTGGAGCAAAAGCGGCGGTAGCCATGGTAGCGAGAGAGAGTGACAGTCGCCCAAGCCAATCACTTGTTTCGGCCCGAACGAAAATAATGAGCGGTGTTTATTGCAGATTAAAAAGTCTAGAGTCACTCGATTTTTATACTCTCTTTTTCAGAGTACTTAAATTTTAATTATGTATTGACATATAAAGAAAGTTTAAACAAATTTGGACAAAAGTGTTTTAGATCATTCTTACCTACCCCACCTTTAATTACTGTTATGTGTCTGACGTTGTAGAGAGTGAATCATAAAACGCATTACTATTCTGATACATCGACATGTAGACGAGCATGTATAATTCACTCTTCTTCTGAATCAGTTTCTGGTTCAAACATCTAAGGTTGAAGTAAACAGTATCTCCACTTGCCATCGTGCAGCATTTACCACAGTAAAGTTAAGCGAGTGGGTCTCTGAGCTGGTGCGAGTGAGTGGAGGCGGGACTAATTTGCATATTCATGGTTTCTCGTATACTAAATGATGCAAGGGTGTAGAGTTACATTCAAGCTATTTTAAGGCATGAATTGCATTTTTCACAGGAAAAAAACAACTTGTTATTTTGGTGATCAAAGATGAATTTTAAGGGATAAAATGATTGAGTACAGGGGGACTTTAAAAACAAACTTGCATGGATATTTTGTTCAAAACATGACCAGTGTGTTTAGAAAACAAATATTTCGTGCTGATTCCACAATAAGACCAGGGATGGGCATTTTGAAAATAAATAGGCTCAATTTTGATTTCAAATTGACTAGTATAACTATAAATGTGTTTTAGATCTTGATGATTTGGCAGTGTTCTTCAGTGTATCCCAAATTCAACACCGCCTCCACCAATCAGTGCTCATCTGCCTCGCTCTCTTCCTGTTAGTCAGCAAATGCTTATCGGTGTCACTCCACTGCACTCTCAGCTTTACTGTATCTCTCTTATCATCTGTGCAGGTATGACTCACACACACACACACACACACACACACAGGGTTTCCCCTGCTGCCTAGGGGATGAAATGCCAGCGTTCTAGTCTGCAAAGGACAGTGTGGGTTCAGTGTGTGTTTGTTTGCTGATGAATCCGGGGGTGTACTGGAGTGGGCAGTCGCCGTGTTCCAGGATTCCCTCCAAATGAGTCAGGCAGGCAGTCGGCCCCCCGCTCTGCCCACTCTCCGCAGGGTTACCTAGGGAACTCGGACTGGGGGCTTCCCTCATCAGCACCACTCTGTTCCACAATCATCTCTCTCTCTCTCTCTCTCTCTCTCTCTCTCTCTCTCTCTCTCTCTCTCTCTCTCTCTTATAAAGCAATAAAACAATTCACAGATAAGAGAAAAGGATAAGAACTGCAAGACAGAACAAGAAGGGGCGGCTTAGAAGAAGATTACATAAGTATATTTCGCAATATAGGATAACTAGTAGAGTGCTAGAGATGATCACAGGCTGGTGAGGCTCCTAATTAGCATTTATTGAATTTTCAGAGTTATAATCCTCCCCCACCTTCATTGGCTTTCTTTACGGTAACTCATTTTCAGTGTTGCTCAGGATCCCGTAAAGAGTCCAAGCATATCCCGCCGCCTTCAGTTAGTTAATGTTTTGGCATTTAGATTAAACTTAATCCTGCTCAAATGGGTCATGGGTGATTATTTCTTTAGCTAGTGGTGTGAAGTACCTTTTCAGTTAATAACGAGACTCATTCAAGCCTAGCTTACAAGAAATGTGTGTGGGTTTTTAGGAAGTGTCAAGCGGTCCAGTGCTTGGTGTTCTCTCTTAAAGAGCTCATGTCATGAAATGTGAACTGTTTGTATTACCAAACTCATTTTATTACGCACACTAATTGACTTTTGGCCATTATTAACCCTCCGAATGACTTGTGTGGTGAGTTAATTTAGCTGAGGAGTCAGTGGAGCTAAGACTCCCATAAGTAGTCACCGTCCGAACACGATTTATTCTACCAACTCATCCCTGGTCCACTTCTACAGCACATTGGTTTATGTGGTAGTTTTGTGTTGTTATGCTCATTCTTATTTATTGAGTTTAACTTCAACATATTTTTAACTCTTTACCTGCCAGAATATTTTGTTGTATGAATATCTCAACATGCCATACATGAAATAAAGAATAGAGGCATGCATTACAGGCATGCAAACTTGGGGCAAAAAAGCACAAGAGGTGCTTTTTCCCATTTTTGAACTGTCACAATTGGCAAATAATCAATATATATAAAGTCAACAGATTTGACTAATAGACCGTTCTCTGTGATGTATAAAATAATGATGCTTCCATCTTTCTAAAGTCACAACCCCCCCCCCCCCCCCCCCATATAATTTGGCTCCAAATCTCAGGTGAAAATGGTCATTTTGACCCCCCTCTAAAAAATAGTGGATTACTCATACCCCTTTTCCACCAAGGCAGTGCTAGAGCTAATTCAGAGCCAGAGCTAGTCCCAGTTCATAGTTGGTTCGACTGAGGAGCCTTCTAAGAACCGGTTTGCTTTTCCACGGGCTGAGAGCCACAACAGAGCCATGTCTTACGTCACTGTTTACGTCTCATCTCTCTCAGCAACGCTAGCGAGGCAGCGGCAATGTTGCCAAGTCTGTGGTTTTGCCGCGGGCTGTTTTTTTTATGTCCGCGGGATGAAGCGACCCCAATTGTGTGATATTTAGCCCCATATTGCGAATTTTAGTAGGTAACCATGCCAAAAAACACATATTTTACCCCCAAATGTGATTTTTACTGGGGAATCCCCCACCTGGAACGCGATTGGGCTTGTTTTGAGTAGCAATTGGGCGGGTTTGTTGTGAAAACCTGCTGGTAACCCTGGGCAGCGGGAAACACACACACACACCAGGCTTGTGCGAGATGCATCGTCACTGCGCAGACCGATCCACGTATGATATAAAAAAAACGCATGAGTGAATCAAAAGCATAAGGAGTCATATGCTCTCGCTGGACTCGTTATCATACGGCGATCTGTCTCTGCACAGCACCGCTGCGAACAAGCCTTCCATCAACAATGCAAACGTTGCGTTACTATTGATTCACATGGCTTTACGATCCTACATCGGCATCAAAACACAACGCAAACACAGCGAATCCAACGCATTCATGTAGTTCGCCGTAATTTGTATAGACGGAGATTACAAACGAACAGCAGCTGTTAGCTCCATTAGCTGCTATTTCAAACATGGCAGATCTCAAGTTTGTGTTCGTCTTGTTGACCCCGCCCCCAGCGCCTGACGTAATCGGTTCTTACTTCTAGCCCTGTTCTAGCCCAGCAATGTTTTGGTGCTACTTAAGAACCTATTTTCCTGGCTCGGAGCTGGAGCTTTGGGTGTGGAAACACAAAGAACCGATTTGAAACTAGGCTCTGGCTCCGATCTAGCTCTGGCTCTGCTTTGGTGGAAAAGGGGTATCAGTCAGTCATGGCCTAATGGTTAGAGAGTCGGACTTGTAACCAGAAGGTTGCAGGTTCGAGTCTCAGGTCCGGCAGGAATTGTCGGTGGGGGGATTGAATAACCAGTGCCCTCCTCCACCCTCAATACCACGACGTGAGACCCTTGAGCAAGGCACCGAACCCCCAACTGCTCCCCGGGCGCCGCAGCAATATGGCTGCCGACTGCTCCGGGTGTGTGTTCACGGTGTGTGTGTGTGTTCACTACTGTGTGTGTGCACTTGGATGGGTCGCCAAACGTCACTTCACTTCACTTCATATATTCGTGACATGTAATATTTTGGCTTTCTTCTTCATTTATGTATTTCTATTTTGTATGTATTTTATGTATTTCTATTTTTGTACGCAATTGGATATTCCTTCAACCAATCAGACCAATGATCCGGGTGACGGATTCTTTTGGCCACCAGTGTTAAATTAGGCTTTTACCAAAACCGGTCGGTAGTAAGGCAAACACATCCTTCTTTTGTAGGAATTGTTCCAGGGCAAGTTTCTCTTCCGTTTTCAAAGAAAAACTTGCCTTTGAAATCTTTTAAAACCGCAGCTACAGTGGAATCAACGGCTTGCTGCGCTTCGGTGGCCACCATGTTGAATGTAAACAAAAAGATGCTTGCCATCGCTTCTCTATCACCATCGTGTTAAACCCGCCAATAGCGTGCCAGATTTGTCATTTGTAACGCAGATTTGTAACAGAAGCAGGATAGAAAAATGTACAGGTTTCCAGCCTTAGCTGCAGGAATAAAATAAATTTGTATAATATATTACAACAGAAACCAGTTAATGTAAATTGTAATAATATATTCACAGTATTACTGTTTTTACTTCATGATTGTGCTTATATGAATGTTGCATGAATGCTGGGACACCAGTGTGAATTTGAGGAGAACTGACTTCATGCATCTACTAAAAATCATCAAAGTTGATTAAAAAATATGAATAAAAAATGACAAAAAAGTGAGAAAAGATCAGACAGCATTTGAGTCCAGATTTGCTTTGATATATTCGTGTACAATAACATTCCAACATTTCAAGTTAAATATTTAAAGGCCACTATATTAAGGCCACTATATTGGAGATGTAAAGAAAATCATAAGTCTTGCTTAATGTTTGCATAAAAAAGAATTCTGGATTTAAAAAGTAGATTGAATTGCTCGCCATTTTTGGGGGGGGGGGGGGGGGGGGGGTTGCACTGTAAATTCTTTGTCTGCATCTTAACCGAATGAAATCTTCAAAAGAAATGTGCTCTAATGGATTTAGGAGTTGTAATTTATTAGGCCAGTGAGGTGATAATGAGGTAATGGTGGTAATGAATATCGCTATGGTAACTGTTGCAGTCTAGGTCCAGGAGGTCACATGGTCGGGTTGCGAGTGGATTAAGACACTGGGCGAGTTAATTTAGAGACGTGGAGAGTTAGTGGAGCATAAGATCACAGTCAACTGTTTCACAGTGCTCACTTGAGCCTGAAACGGCACTCGTTTCAATTACTGCTGGGAAAACTGCTCGGGGTTCAGCCTCAGTTTAATACAACCGCTTTGAAAATATAATGATTTAAAGCATGCAGACTTTTGGAAGGCATCATATTGGAACCGTTTTCAACTGTTGGTTTGCCAAGATAACATCTTTTGACAAAAGCCAGATAATCCCCTAATAAACCCAACAAAAAGAAAATGTAAGCTATTTACCAGCACAACACTGTGATGCCTCTAACCTTTTTAAGAATAGAATTAAATATATGCCAAAAACATATTCTAACAGCATGCGCTGGGATTATGTAATTTAATCACATGGCCTACATCTAAGAAGAGTGACTCTACAACAAAACCCAAATGTTAAATCCGGATGAATGGGAGAATGGTGGGCTCTTTGGAAATAGATTAAATATTGAGACACGATGACAAGAAAACAAGAGTCAAAAGAAGATAAGAAAATGTCAGAGGGTTTGAAGGCACGAGTGAGGGAGTTTATGAAGAGGAAGGGCTGGATTTGGAGAGAACGAGAGGGGAGGGGACCGGGCTCATGGTGAAGGTCCAGTATCAGAAATAGAGCTGTGAACACCATCTGCCATTCTCTCTCTCTCTCCCTCTCTCTCCCTCTCTCTCTGTCTCTCTCCCGTCTGTTACGCTGTTGCCCCAGCAGGACCTCTTCTCTCTCGTTGCTCAAGAACTGAACAGGAGACTTGCTGTTCTCGGGTGAATCTCAGAAAACCTGTCAAGAACATGTCCGGGTCATATTTCACCCGACCCAACTAAATAAAAAAATTATGTTTTGCTTAATGAAAATGTCGCCTATCCAACGGAAACTAAGCATATCGAATGTCAATTATGGGGGGTTAGAGGGGTGTAATCCTGAACTAAAAAACAACAGGTTTGGAGGACTTTAAAAGTACATATTCGAAATCAGTTTGCATAGTTTCATCAGCACTTTCAAGTATTTTAGGAACCACATAAGTTAATAGTGCAGGTTTATTTATATATATATATATATATATATATATATATATATATATATATATATATATATATATATATATATATATATATATATATATATATATATATATATATATATATATATATATATATATATATATATATACAATTACAATTGTATTTAATTGTTTAAACTATTTAAATAAAACATTACATTCAAATATTAGATGTTTGCAATAGATAATATTATTATTTTAATATTGTAAATATTAATATTAACAATATTAAAATAATATTTTATTTGTTTCAATTGTAAATTATTTATACACTAAGGTAATATTTCTTTTACTGCACTTATGCTAATATGAATGCAACAATTACAGTCATTTTGTGCTGAAATGCAGTGAAAAAATACTGTATTATATTATTGTAGAATCTACAGTAAGAATAATGGGAATTGTTGAAATACTGTTTAAAATAAATCTTAATGGTCCATGAATAGGCTTTATTTTCTTCATGTAAATATATACTTTTTAAATTTTATTTCTTTTGACATTAGGGTGCAATGAGTTCTGAGTATACACCAATCAGGCATAACCTTCTTAATTATTGTGTTGGTCCCCTTTTTTCTGCCCTCACCCGTCGAGACATGGACTCCACTGGTGTACATGGTCTGCAACAATGCTTAGGTAGGTGGTACGTGTCAAAGTAACATCCACATGGATGGCAGGACCCAAGGTTTCCCAGCAGAACATTGCCCAAAGCATCACACAGCCTCCGCCGCTTTGCCTTCTTCCCTTAGTGCATCCTGGTGACATGTGTTCCCCAGGTAAGCAACGCACACGCACCCGGCCATCCCCGTGATGTAAAAGAAAACATGATTCATCAGACCAGGTCACCTTCTTCCATTGCTCCATGTTCCAGTTCTGATGCTCACGTGCCCACTGTTGGCACTTTTGGCCGTGGACAGGGGTCATCATGGGCACCCTGACTGGTCTGCGGCTATGCAGCCCCATACACATCAAACTGCAATGTGTATTCAGACACCTTTCTATCAGAACCAGCATTAACTTCTTGAGCAATTTGAGCTACAGTAGCTCGTCTGTTGGATCAGAACAAATGGGCCAGCCTTCGCTCCCCAAACGCATCAATGAATCTTGGCAGCCCATGACCCTGTCGCCGGTTCACCACTGTTCCTTCCTTGGACCACTTTTGATAGATACTGACCACTGCAGACCGGGATCTGACCACTGCAGACAAGAGCTAGAGTTTTGGAGATGCTCTGACCCACTCATCTAGCCATCACAATTTGGCCCTTGTCATACTCAAATCCTTACGCTTACCCATTTTTCCTGCTTTTAACACATGAACTTTGAGGACAAAATGTTCACTTGCTGCCTAATATATCCCACCCACTAACAGGTGCCGTGATGAAGAGATAACCAGTGTTATTCACTTCACCTGTCAAGGGTCATAATGTAATCCCTGATCGGTGTGTTTATATATATATATATATATATACACACACACAGACACTCACACACAGTATATAGCTATATATATATATATATATATATATACACTCACCTCAAGGACTATTAGGAACACCTGTTCAATTTCTCATTAATGCAATTATCTAACCAACCAATCACATGGCAGTTGCTTCAATGCATTTAGGGGTGTGGTCCCGGTCAAGACAATCTCCTGAACTCCAAACTGAATGTCAGAATGGGAAAGAAAGGTGATTTAAGGAATTTTGAGCGTAGCATGGTTGTTGGTGCCAGACAGACTGGCCTGAGTATTTCACAATCTGCTCAGTTTCTGGGATTTTCATTAATTTCATTTTTTTTCGTGTATGTGTACGGCGAAACGAACCATCGTCTCCGCGTGAATGTCTACGCCGAAATGAACCATTAAGTGTGTGTGTGAGTGTCCACAATGTAAATGGATTTATAAACATACTAAATTATGTTTTTTTGAAAATGTAAAAATGCAGAATGTTTATTGTGATGGGTAGGTTTAGGGGTAGGGGAAGTGTGGGGGGATAGAATGAAACGGCGTTGATAAACACGCTAAAAACCGATTATGCGTCTTAATAGCACGCCAAAATGGCATACGAATTGGCGTGTCATACATACGCCATTTCATGAGATCAGTCTGTGTTGATGATAGAGGTCAGAGGAGAATGGGCCGACTGATTCGAGCTGATAGAAGAGCAACTTTGACTGAAATAACCACTCGTTACAACCGAGGTATGCAGCAAAGCATTTGTGAAGCCACAACACGCACAACCTTGAGGCGGATTGGCTACAACAGCAGAAGACCCCACCGGGTACCACTCATCTCCACTACAAATAGGAAAAAGAGGCTACAATTTGCACGAGCTCACCAAAATTGGACAAAAATGTTGCCTGGTCTGATGAGTCTCGATTTCTGTTGAGACATTCAGATGGTAGAGTCAGAATTTGGCGTAAACCAAATGAGAACATGGATCCATCATGCCTTGTTACCACTGTGCAGGCTGGTGGTGGTGGTGTAATGGTGTGGGGGATGTTTTCTTGGCACACTTTAGGCCCCTTAGTGCCAATTGGGCATCGTTTAAATGCCACGGCCTACCTGAGCATTGTTTCTGACCATGTCCATCCCTTTATGACCACTATGTACCCATCCTCTGATGGCTACTTCCAGCAGGATAATGCACCATGTCACAAAGCTTGAATCATTTCAAACTGGTTTCTTGAACATGACAATGAGTTAACTGTACTAAAATGGCCCCCACGGTCACCAGATCTCAACCCAATAGAGCATCTTTGGGATGTGGTGGAACGGGAGCTTCGTGCCCTGGATGTGCATCCCACAAATCCCCATCAACTGCAAGATGCTATCCTATCAATATGGGCCAACATTTCTAAAGAATGCTTTCAGCACCTTGTTGAATCAATGCCACATAGAATTAAGGCAGTTCTGAAGGTCAAACACAGTATTAGTATGGTGTTCCTAATAATCCTCTAGGTGAGTCTATATATATATATATACATACATACAAACACATTATATAAACTCACTTTTGTGTTACATTAACCGTGAATCAATTTGACAGCACTAACGCATGTATATCTTCTCACTGAGGGAGGTCTTACAGTGCAACCAACTCTAAACATGGAGGTTGAGGTCATTAATACACATATGTTTTTAATACCATATCAGCCTAAAGTATCTGTACAGTACACTTTTACACTAGACTTCCACTGAAGTACCTGTTGTGAGTTCATTAAAGGAGACAAATCAGGAAAAACATTTATATAATTAGCAGACACATTTATTCAAAGCAAATTGTGCACTTAAACAGCTGCTCTCTCCTAAACACCTGTCTTTCTGCTGGATCATAACACCAGTATTATTAAGAAATTAGTCAATTAGACTAGCATTCATTGAATTTGTCAATACATGGATAGTAAAATATGTTCAGAAATGGTTAGCTAGCTTCAACAGGTGTGATTTTTGAGCTGAAACAGGCTGAGACTGAGAACACCAACAGATTACTGAAACTCAAGCCACGTGCACATGCAACCAAAACAATTCACATATTTCAGGACTGATATTTTCTTGTTTTTTGTTGTGTTAACGTTTCCCCGCCATTTACGGAATCTTCCGGCAATCCATGTTTTCGCTGTTATACGGTAGGGGGCAATATTGCACATCTTCTAAAAGAGTACAGAATCTCTGGATCAAAACAAGCGAAAAAGAAGCAGAAATAAGCAATAGAAGCATTGCTTACACACATAACGTGATCAACAAACGTTAAACAGCATATAAATGAAAACCATTGAGTAAAACCTTGTTTATACTTTCGCCTGGCTCCACAGTGTGAGCCTCCGCTGACTGCACACGCTCCTCCCCAAATGAACAAGGCGTTTATACTTGACGCGCTCGACGTTGTACTTTTCTTTGAAACGACTGAGGGTGACTCGGAGTAATTGTTGTATAAACCATCAGAAGAAGTAAGGTACACAGGTGACAATATTTATTTTAGTACACTTCACCAAAAAACACACTACAAAAGAATCGTGTAAAACTCTGTAAACCTTGACATTAGATCAAAACGTATGTATACATGTATACATTAAATGAACAATCTCGTAAATATTTCCTAATTTTACTAAACATTTTAATTTAGTTTCGTGAATTTTTATTAAACATGGATCTTTATTTTAAATAAAAGGGCTTATTTCTGCTTTTGTAGGCTCATTTTGTAAATATAAGCAAGTAATTTGTACGTGCAAACTGGGTATCAGTGTGATGAGACGTCATGCTTGGCTAGATTTGCCTCGAACTCGTGCATCTTCGGAGTTACAAAAAAGGTGCTGCACACCGCCACGCGAAATGGGGTCTCGCGCACTCAACGTGTACTACCGCCCACTCCGTGATTATGTCATTTTTGCCGAGCGCACCTTCGCGCTCATGCGGACATGTCCAGTATAAACCAAGCTTAATCCTCTGCTGCCATCTAGTGGCTTCAATTTTGTTATTTCAATTTTAAAAGTGTTTGTTTTCCAGCAATCGTCCTCTGAACCAAAGCACATTTTAAATTAAAACAAATTGAGAAAAAAGGAATTTTGCTGCCTTATGTGTAATGTCCTAGCAAGCAACATTGCATAAGTGATATATTAGCCTATTTTATTATATGCATAGTATTATAACGAGATGAGTGACAGCTGCATACATGCCTTTATCTCTTGCACGTTTCCCCTCTTCCTTTTTCATATTTTTTTCCTAATTTGGGCTTCTTTTGGCTTATACCTTTTTTCTTACCATAATTTCAATTTGTGTTCATTTAGAACTTCTCCCGCTCTCCCTACAGACGTTACCTCAACAAACCCCTGCCCCTCCTTGTACTTTTGAGTGAGAGATCTTCTCCAGGCACACTCAAAGTCCCGACCAGGTTATTAACCCACACGGTGACATGAACATGATGTGCAAATGAGCTGTAAAAACCCCATCACGCATTTCATTCCCTTTCGGTAACACTTTTTATAATAACTTCATGCTATGAATCTATAGTTAGGCATTAGTAAATGGTTAATTCATCATTTATAAAGCATTAATAGAAATTATTACACGGCTCTGTGGAATACTTGATTCTGATTGGTCAATCATGCATTCCAGCGGTATGTTATTCCCAGATAACACACCGATTATCCGGGTACTACTCTGTCGGGGTTTATTCTGTGATAACAACCGGCTGGATGTACATTATCCCTTACTTAATAAGCCATTTATAAATACAGCTATAAATGTTTTATTCTTGATTTATAAGCATATCTATAATGTGTTTAGTAATTGTGTTTTCATACTTTATTAATGATCAATTTATAATGTCTAAATTCAGTATTACACTATTTACAAACCAGTTATTTAGGAGTTAATTCATAAGATAATTTAGAAAGTGTAAGTAAATTATTAATAAACTATTTAAATATAGATTTATACATCTTATTATTTAGACATAGTAATAGTTACTCAGTGTGTTAATAAATGCTTTGTGAGCTCATTTAAAGTGAGGACTATTTATGCCTCAAAAGCTTTAAAGGCTCAGTTATCAACACAGAATGATACAGAATATAGAAATATTTATTAAATAAACACCTTCAATGTCATAGAAAATTGACATTGAACATAAAAATAAAAAATAGAAAATAAAAATTCCTATACACCGCCAGAAAACATAACTGCAGTAAAATGAAACTATGCCTCTGCAATCTGATATAAAAAATACATTTCTGTAAAGTGTAAACATTGCTGAATAAAAAATTTACCAGTGCCAACACTGGATTACAGGACTGCCAAAATACAACATCAAACAATGATAATATAATAAAATATTTCACAGTGTCTAATTTCAAACAACTTTCAAACATTAGAGAACGGCAGTGCAGAAGAAAACTGAGCCTTTAAATCTCATTTGTAAAAGATTTACGAGGCATAAATAGTCCTCACTTTAGATGAGCTCACACAAATAGTTCACTGACAACTACTAAATGTTTTATAACTACCTGAATTAATCATGAATTATAGTAGGAATATTTATTGAGTGAATATCCAAAACTCTATGTCTAAATAATAAGATGTATAAATGTACAATTAAAGACTTTATTAATTATTTACTTACACTTTCTAAATGATCTTATGAACCACTGACAACTCCTAAATAACTGCTCTGTAAATAATGTAATATTTAATTTAGAAATGATAAATTGATCAGTAATAAAGTATGACACATGATGGGCCTCATTCATGAAACTAATAAGTAATTTGGGCGTACAATGGATCTTTACGAAAACTCTCCTCCAGATTCACAAACACTTCTTATACCACGGATTCAGTTGTAAAACATGTGTATATTAATGAATTCCAAACATTTGCAAATAGGGCGCGCATGCACGCTCATTCATAATTAGCATAATCCCGCAACTGCAAATGACGTGTCCAGGAACGCTGTGGAATCTTCTGGACTTCTTTCCCAGGTTTGGCTTCAGTATTTTGAATTAATGCTAAAGAGACTAATTGGCCAAATGCCTAGCAATACATATTACATTTTCGTGTGTCCACCAAAGCATTTTTAGCCAGCTAAAAAACGGCTGGTGCTCTTCTGAAAATGGCCAGCTGGTGGCGCTTTGCAAGCGCAGCGTTTTTCCAGCTGAAATACTTTGGTTGCTATGATACAGAATATCCTTGGCAGTAATGTTACTAGTATCTCATTTTGAAGAATATCACTGAATATAAAAATGCAATAAAAAGCAGTATTAACTTCTCAATTGTTGTTCAGTCAGTGTACAAGTGGGATGATTGGTCAATGTTGTGTTTATCCCGCCCCTCCTCTACTGTGATTGGACGGCCGGGTAAAAAGTGACAGTGACGAGCGCTGTGTTTTACCCAAAGTTGAACAGAAAAAATATTTTAAAAGACAGGGCAAATGAGCTTGTGAAGTATTATTATGGTGTATAGTGCATCAAAATGCAGTTTGCCTAAATTAGAACACAGAACGTTCAAATGTTTACGCACCGTTTACACGTGGTAGGGAGCAGGTGTACATTTCTGTCTTTCCAACTAACATTTTGAAAATACGAACATTTTCGTGAATTCTAAAATGTGCATCAGAGCGGCTTTAAGAACGATTTACACAAAAATGTGTTCTGCTCATGTTTCATGAATGAAGCCCATTATAGATCCTTATAAATCAAGAATAAAGCATTTATAGCTATATTTATAAACTGCTTATGAATGTCTATTAATGTTTTATAAATGAAGAATTAATAATGCTTAACTAATGATTCATAGCATGCAGTTATTATAAAGTGTTACCGAAGATCATTCTCCTTCATCGAAGTCATTCTCCCACAAACTTGCGCACACAGCAACACAGAACAAGGCAACGCACACACAGAACTCTTAAGATTGTGAACTGTTCCTCCAGTAACCTGTCACGAGGAAAAGGTTTTGAGGAACTTTGTGTGCAATAGGATATTTGTGGCACCTTTTACAGTGTATGACATCCATCACCTGATAAACGATGAAGAGATATTCTGGGCAGGTTTAATGTTATTGGAAGTTTGTTACAGATCCAATAAAAATGTCCATTTCGAGGCTCCAGCTTGCTCAGGCTGGAGGGTAATGAATCCCCAAACCCCCTTGAGGTCTGCTGCTTGCCTTGTGTTTTAGAGCACCATCTTGTGAATTTGAATTTCCTGTTGGACCTGCTAGATCTCGATGCCAAAAACGTTGAATGGCAGTTTATTGGCGTTTGCTAACTCAAGCTTCACAGTTAGTATTGCCCCGAACAACTTTAACTCCAACTCGTCCTGCAACATACATGTTATTGAGGCACGCAAGGTGTGATTTTATTTTTCTAAATTATGGTGGATGATGGGTCATTTATTAATTAATGTATTATATATGGATCGTTATACACCGATCAGGCATAACATTATGACCTAATATTGTGTCGTTCCCCTTTTGCTGCCAAAACAGCCCTGACCCGTCGTGACATGGACTCCACTAGACCCCAGAAGGTGTGCTGTGGTAGCAGCAGATCTTTTAAGTCCTGTTGTTCAGCACATCCCACAGATGCTCGATTTGAATGAGATCTTGGGGTCCAGTTCTGATGCTCACGTGCCCACTGTTGGTGCTTTTGGCGGTGGACAGGGGTCAGCATGGGCACCCTGACTGGTCTGCGGCTATGAAGCCCGATACGCAACAAAATACGATGCACTGTGTATTCTGACACCTTTCTATCAGAACCAGCATTAACTTCTTGAGCAATTTGAGCTACAGTAGCTCGTCTGTTTGATCGGACCACACGGCCTTCGCTCCCCACGTTCATCAATGAGCCTTGGCAGCCCATGACCTTGTCGCCAGTTCACCACTGTTCCTTCCTTGGATCACTTTTGATAGATACTGACCACTGCAGACCGGGAACACCCCACTAGAGCTGCAGTTTTGGAGATGCTCTGACCCAGTCGATTAGCCATAACAATTTGGACCATGTCAAACTCGCTCAAATCCTTACACTTGCCCATTTTTCCTGCTTCTAACACATCAACTTTGAGGACAAAATGTTTACTTGCTGCCTAATATATCCCACCCACTAACAGGTGCAGTGATGAAGATATACTCCGTGTTATTCAAGTCATAATTGAATGACTGTTCGGTGTATAATAAATGTATTGTGCTTTGCGAGATGTTCTCTCAATACGCTTTGAGAAAGAGGGAATATTTCCTTTGTTTAACTGGAAGTATAACTGAAAAAACACTTTTGCCACTGAACTGCACCAGCAGGAATGAATAGAGGCCAACCGTGGCAATATAAGACTTTCAGAACATGGATATAATGCCACTGACTGTTGCCCTCACCATCTGAATAAAAACCCTCTTCTCAACCGGGATTACAACCTGTGAACCTCATGCTGCTCGCAATGAAAGCAAAACAGAGGATCTGCCTAACCATACGGGAGTAAGACGGCTGCCCCAGTGCCCTGATGCTTGATGAATATGTGTGTGTATAACCCTTTTTGTTCACAAACTGGTGATGTTCTTTTGTGTTGCTCCACTGTGGAGAATTTTAAGAGCCCTCAAAGATGGCCACGTGACTCTGAAAAACACTTACTGAGCGGAATGACTGAAGTAGATCTGCTGTTTACCGATTTGTTAAGTCATCGCCTTTATTCATAATGAGAATGGCTCCCCAAAGCTATTATTTTGATTCAGAATAACTATTATTTTGAGAAAGCGTTACGCTCATGTTTGTGTTGGGGTGTTGTCTTGTGTTCACTGTTCTGTGCATGAATGGCTCTTATTTGAAACATTCTCATATCACCATTAGAGTCACATTCTAGTTCTGTTTAAATGAGTGTGTAATTGATCACATTAATTAAATCTTCCTCTATGTTACGATGCTTTAAAGGGAAAAAAATCATACTTTACTCATCTGCATGTTGCAAACCTGCATGAGTTTTTCTTCTTTTGTGGAGCTTAAAATAAGTGTTTTTGAAGAATATCCTGGCCATTGGTTTCCGTCTAATGAAACTGAATGGGGACTGGAGCTATCAAAGTCTGAAATGAGTAAAAAAGCAAGAAAGTGGTTCAAATTACTTTTGCATTTGTCATATGATTTCAAAAGACTAGAAATAGTGCACAAGTCAAGTGAAACCCTTTTTGATATTTTATATAAACAGTGGGGAAAATAATTCATTGATCCCCTGCTGACTTTGCAAGTTTGCCCACTTACAAAAATTTGAAGGGTCTATACTTTTTATGGTAGGTTTATTTTAATGAATGGAGACAGAATATCAACCAAAAAAATCCAGGTTATAAATTGATTTGGATTTCAGTAATGCCGAGTTCACACTGCCTGATTTTAGGCCTTGATTTTGACTCGTCGACAGGTTTCGCGAAATCGCAGACAAATGCAAGAAATCGATGACCAACAGCCAATGAGAGAGCAAGATACAGGGCAAAAAATTATGGAATGCTCCTCCCCCCCCCCCCCCCCCCCCCCCCCCGCTTTGCGTGTGGCAGAATCTGTTGACTCATTTAAAAAGCAGCTGAAGACACTTTTATTTAGACAAGCTTTTAGTTAATTCTTGGGCTTTTATGTTTTGTTTTGGTTTTGTTCTGATGTGTTAAATTGTATATACATTGTAAAGCACTTTGTGATCTTTATCTGTGATAAGTGCTATATAAATAAATTTTACTTACTTACTTACTTATAAACCAGAATATCAGTATTTTAATAGATAAAATCCTTTTCGCTGCAAATCAGCCCACAGACAATTTGGACTGCAAACTTTCTGCAATTTATCATTTTTAATTTCAATTACAGTTGCACGCGAGAACGGTCTGACACACGCGCAATCTCGCGTTGTTTACTTGTCACATCTCACGTGTGTTTGGTTGTGAAATGTAGCGCACCGGAGATTCTTCCTTTTGTACAGTCACGCAGTGTGAAACCTCCTGTCGCCGATTCATCGTGCAGTGTGAACACAGCAGTGACTGAATGCTACCCCAGATAGTCATGCAGTGTGAAAAGAGCAGTGATCCGATGAGTTTGAAAATTGTGCAGTCCGAACTCGGCATAAGGGAAATACGTTTTTGATCCCCAAGCAAAATATGACTTAGTACTTGGTGGAGAAACCCTTGTTGGCACAGAGGTAAGATGTTTCTTGCAGTTGGTCACCAGGTTTGCACACATCTCAGGAGGGATTTTGGTCCACTCTTCCTTACAGATCCTCTCTAAATCCTTACAACTCGAAGTTTAAGCTTCCTCCACAGATTTTTTATAAAATTAAGGTCTGGGGACTGGCTAGGCCACTCTGTGACCTTTAATGTGCTTCTTCTTGAGCCACTTTTTTGTTGCCTTGGCGGTATGGTTGGGGTCATTGTCATGCTGGAAGACCCATCCACGACCCATCTTCAGTGTTCTGGCTGAGGGAAGGAAGTTCTCGTCCAAGATTTTACGGAACATGGCCTCGTCCGTCGGCCGCTCAATGCGGTGAAGTCGAGGGCAACTGATGGTTATTTTGTATTTCTTCCATTTCCGAATAATTGCACCAAAAGCTGGGTCTTTCTCAACAAGCTTCTTTCTGATGGTCTTGTAGCCCATTCCAGCCATATGCATGTCTACAATCATGTCCCTGATGTCCTTTGACAGCCCTTTGGTTTTGCCCATGGTGATGGAGGGTTTGGAATGGAAGATACAGATTCTGTGGACAGGTATCTTTTATACACATAATGAGCTGACATTAGGAGCACTTTCTTCACGTGACAGGACTTATCTGTGTTCCACATGGGCACATAACCACTGTGGGAGGCAGAATTCTTGCTGGTTGGTAGGGGATCAAATACTTATTTCACTCGATCAAATGCTAATCAGTTAATAACCTTTATATAATGTGTTTTTTTCTTTAAAAAAAAAAGAGTTTGTGTTTACATAATGTATGTGTATGTACCATGCATAATTATTATGTATATATAAATACACACTCATTCATGTGTATATTTAAGAAATATTTGCATATATATATATATATATATATATATATATATATATATATATATATGCATGTGTGTGTATATAAATATACATAATAATTATACATATACATAATAGGTGTGTGTACTGTGTAAAATTATGTATATTTGAATACACACACACATATATATATATATATATATATATATATGCATGTGTGTATTCAAATTTTACACAGTACACACACCTATTATGTATATGTTTAATTATTATGTATATTTATATACACACACATGCATATATATATATATATATATATATATATATATATATATATATATATATATATATATATATATATATATATATACACACTCACCTAAAGGATTATTAGGAACACCTGTTCAATTTCTCATTAATGCAATTATCTAATCAACCAATCACATGGCAGTTGCTTCAATGCATTTAGGGGTGTGGTCCTGGTCAAGACAATCTCCTGAACTCCAAACTGAATGTCAGAATGGGAAAGAAAGGTGATTTAAGCAATTTTGAGCGTGGCATGGTTGTTGGTGCCAGACGGGCCGGTCTGAGTATTACACAATCTGCTCAGTTACTGGGATTTTCACGCACAACCATTTCTAGGGTTTACAAAGAATGGTGTGAAAAGGGAAAAACATCCAGTATGCGGCAGTCCTAGAGGTCAGAGGAGAATGGGCCGACTGATTCAAGCTGATAGAAGAGCAACTTTGACTGAAATAACCACTCGTTACAACCGAGGTATGCAGCAAAGCATTTGAGAAGCCACAACACGCACAACCTTGAGGCGGATGGGCTACAACAGCAGAAGACCCCAACAGGGTACCACTCATCTCCACTACAAATAGGAAAAAGAGGCTACAATTTGCACGAGCTCACCAAAATTGGACCGTTGAAGACTGGAAAAATGTGCCCTGGTCTGATGAGTCTCGAATTCTGTTGAGACATTCAGATGGTAGAGTCAGAATTTGTCGTAAACAGAATGAGAACATGGATCCATCATGCCTTCTTACCACTGTGCAGGCTGGGGGTGGTGGTGTAATGGTGTGGGGGATGTTTTCTTGGCACACTTTAGGCCCCTTAGTGCCAATTGGGCATCGTTTAAATGCCACGGCCTACCTGAGCATTGTTTCTGACCATGTCCATCCCTTTATGACCACCATGTACTCATCCTCTGATGGCTACTTCCAGCTGGATAATGCACCATGTCACAAAGCTCGAATCATTTCAAATTGGTTTCTTGAACATGACAATGAGTTCACTGTACTAAAATGGTCCCACAGTCACCAGATCTCAACCCAATAGAGCATCTTTGGGATGTGGTGGAACGGGAGCTTCGTGCCCTGGATGTGCATCCCACAAATCTCCATCAACTGCAAGATGCTCTCCTATCAATATGGGCCAACATTTCTAAAGAATGCTTTCAGCACCTTGTTGAATCAATGCCACGTAGAATTAAGGCAGTTCTGAAGGTCAAACACAGTATTAGTATGGTGTTCCTAATAATCCTTTAGGTGAGTGTGTATATATATATATATATATATATATATATATATATATATATATATATATATATATATATATATATATATATATATATATATATATATATATATATATATATGCATGTTTGTGTATTCAAATATACATAATAATTATACACAGTACACACACATATATTATGTAAACACAAACTTTTTATTTTGGATGCAATTAATCGATTTGACCACACTATGTAAACAGATTTTTATGTTAGTTGTGATTAATAACGATTAATTAATCTTTTTTATTTCTATCATGTTTTAATAAACCTCTGTTGTGCAGCCGAACATTAAAAGTTATTAAAATTGTTACATTTTTATTTGATAAAATGTTAAAAGATGAATTAAATTGCCTTTATTTGATTACCACCACTTTTGAAAAAATAATGCATTTTGCAAAAATGCAAAATTAAACATTTCATAGGGCTGTATTATTATGAAAAAAACATTTATTAACTTAATTTATTAGACATACATTTTTATTATTACAATTTAATTAAAACATTAAAATGGAATTCAAAAATAAAAAAAATGGAAAACAGAATTTAAGAAAAATAAAACTTAAAAAAAACAGGTTTCATAGGGCCCTACAAATGTAATTTTTTTTTAAACTCTGAGAAAACATTACGTTGTACAGGCTTGATGATTTCAATTAATATCATTTAACCATTAAAACAGAATAAAAAAAGGAATTTGGGGAAAAAAAATACAATTTCATATTACCCTATATATGCTGTTTTTTTTTCTCTTTTCTTTTTTCATATCTTGGTAGCCCGAGTCACCTTTGACTTTTAATATATGGAAAGAGCCACCAGGATGTTATTTTCTTTTGTTTCTCTTAAGAAAAAGGTTTATACATGTTTTTAATGACATGGGTGATTAAATGCAGAACGTTCATCCTCTCAAGTCCTTGGAGCATCCAAGTTTGTCATACTTCCCTGAACAAAAAGTGACCATAAGCTGTCAACAGTTGATGAAATTTGATAGTAGAGCCGATCTGAATCCCTCTAACAATAAACCCCAATACATTCACTCAAATTGTTAGCATTTGCAGTTACGCCTACATCATCTCTCCCCAGGAACGCTGGTCCTCCAGGTGTAAATGTCATAAAAAATAGGTGTGACTCCTTCTCAGAGATCCACCCACTCCACTGGTGAGAGGCTAAAGGGGGTCAAACACATTCTGGCTGTACAAAATCTCCAATTTCAGAGTCTCAAACATCCCCAGGGATCTCTGAGGTTGTAATGCTCGTTGAGTGCTAAAATGCAACAGGTTTTTAATGATGATCGGCGTCCTAAAATGGCTCTATGCGCTAGAAATGTAGTATGTTGCCATCTGTGCGCAATATGCCCATCAGTTCACTGATGTTTAATATTTCTTTGCTTGTTGCAAAGTGTGAATATCACTCTCCCCAAAATATATCAGCACAAAGGAGCGTTGATTTTCTGCAATGGGGCGAGTGAGAATATCTCAACCAGACCAAGTGGGAAACCAAAAAGAGCGTTTCACCCTCCCAGCACTGTTGACGGCCTGTTGCCATGACGACAGAGCTCTAGAACACGCGGGCAGCGTAACTCTTCGGTATGTCTAAATAAAGCCGCTTCTTACTTTTAATGTAATTGTTGCAAATGAAGCAAAGCGGCTTTGTGAAACTAATTGTCTTTGACTGTCTTCGCACCATGTCTCATTTCATGAAGTTCACTAGGCAACATGTGTGACAAACAATTCATATTTATGTTCAGATGTAAGTTAGACCATAGCTCTGTCATCTTTGTGTTTTTAAGTTTGGCTCTTTTTATGTTTGTTACAATGTTCTTGTTGAATGAATTAATATATATATAAATTAGTTAGACTTACTTGAAAAAAGCATGCAAACCGATTGTAGTAAGTAAATTGAAATAGGAAATAGTATGTTGTGCTGACAAATGCTTAGTTAGTATAGTTCTACCAGAAAGACTCTGGAGGCCAGATGATATAAAATAAAATAGCAAGTTTATTAACAGACCAGCAAGTATTAATTAGAGTTCTTTGACGTAGACCCCGTCCGTAGCTCTCGTCTCGAGGGTAACGGACTCTGCATTTCCTGCCTGAAGATGAAGGCAGGGGTGGAGGCGACCCACTGGGAGGTATAGACGGGGACCATCCTGGTGGTGGGGGGGAGGATGGAGGTATGTTGGCATCAGCATCTGAGAACTCAGGCGTGTTATTACCGGTCTTTTATACTCTGAGAATTAGAACATGATTGGTTAGGTCTGGATGACCTAACATTGAAACTTCCTGGCGCTATCTTCATTTCACTTACACAAGAGTTCTAGTAACTAAAAAAGAACTGTAGAGAGTACTTGATCTTTTAATTTAGGTTTACCCTTGACTTCGTATAGCTACCATAGATGTAACCATTGTTGTGCTTTGCCTGCTGAATGTTGAAGTCTGTGTGTGACTCAAGCATGATCAGCTGCGAGGTATTGTTACAAATATAGAGGGATTATATTAACCCAATTAAAAGTTCCACAGGTGTTTATGATGTAAGTGTTAGCAATATAATTGTAAACGATCATTATATGACATAGAGGGAAATATTACATAGGTTAATTTTGTACAGTCACGCAGTGTGAAACCTCCTGTCGCCAATTCTGTGATCTTAATTTCTGACTAAATCATTAACTATAGTTAATTATTCAGTCAGAAGCTATAGGTCAACTTTTAAAAGCAACCTATTTATTGCTTCTCTTCCTTTGAAACCAAATAACTGTGATTTCTTGTTGCATCACTGCATCAGAAAGAGAGTTTAATAATATGAATACTCCAAGTGCTCAACCAAAGTGAACACTTATCACCATAATGGTGAGGGTTTTTTTTTTTTTTGCTTGACAAAATGGCACTCAAACCAATCAGTTAATCTTAACTTGTTTTTTTCTGAGTAAACAAGGAATAGTATGTGAATAGTACAGATTACTAGATTTTTACAATTAAGTTAAGACACTAAAGGCATCTTTACACAGCCGAGTTAAGGCGGCTCTAAACCGGCTCGGTGTCTGCTCAAAATTCTGTGTAAACACGCAATGCTGCATAAAAGTAGACTTAAAATTTGCTGGGTCTGACCCACCTCAGTCCTTTGTATCAAAGCCGATGCTGAAACGGTTTTGATTCAGTGTAAATGAACGCGAACTTGTGCCACCCTAAACTACGTCATTGTCATGACAACCGCCTAGCAGCGCGAGAAAAAAAAATGTCTATCATTGAAGTAAAAGAGTCCTGTACTCACATCGTCAAGCAACCCACCAAAATAACAGAGTCGTCATGTGTAATAAATTGGTGTTCGCCCTTTTGTAATCTTCCTTTGAAGAGATTGGCTGAGATTTACCTCGTATATGGTAAATGCTTAACCCAGTCGCCGTCACTGTGATTGTGCATTTTTATAATATATTCCAAAAAGAATCTCTTTGAGAATGATATTTGCTGATATATCTGCTGTCCTACCTGAAACGCTATCATTGTTCATTTGTTGTGACTGCTCCAAAGTGACTTTCTGGCTCTTTGAAAAAACTTTCGACCACTTTTAATCCTGCGGTGATCTACCCAGTGTAATAATTCATAATTTCTTTATAGCATTTGTTCCATCAACACAATTATATTAAGCAATATAAAATAACTAGGCTATACCATAGCCTACAATAACCTATCAGTACAGAATTATGACAATCAAAGCGCCTATATATAGCACTAGAGGAAATTAATTTAAAATTCTGTATTTTTATTTTATTTAATTGTTTATTATTTCATTGTTTTTTAAATGTATTTATACCACTTGGTTAAAACTGTAGTTTTAAAATAGTAATGTTCAAAGCATTGTTTCCCGCGATTTTAATTCCTGTGTAAATGCATTTGTGGCGCTTCAGAGAAGCATTAAACGGTTTGTGTAAATGCTTCTTTTTGTGATTTTATGCTGCTTCAGATTTGGTTTCTGTGCCACGTTTGTAAAGATTCCTTTAGTAAAGTTAAGTTAACTAAAAAGTGTTAGAATCACTGTTGGATTTTACAGTGTGTGTGTGTGTGTGTGTGTGTGTGTGTGTGTGTGTGTGTGTGTGTGTGTGTGTGTGTGTGTGTGTGTGTGTGTGTGTGTGTGTGTGTGTGTGTGTGTGTGTGTGTGTGTGTGTGTGTGTGTGTGTGTGTGTGTGTGTGTGTGTGTGTGTGTGTGTGTGTGTGTGTGTGTGTATGTATGTGTATATATATATATATATATATATATATATATTTATTTATTTATTTATTTATTTATTTATTTATTTTTTATGTATATGACTCTTGATCATTAAAAAGTGATCAGTTGACTTGACTTAAATGAAGTGTGGAAACCTGTTGCCTTAAAGGATTAGTTCACTTCAAAATGAAAATTTCCTGATAATTTATTCACCCCATCTCAACGTTCATGTCTTTCTTTATTCAGTCAAAAAGAAATTTACTTTCACCTACATCACACGTGACCTTTCCGAAGTGATGACGGCATAGGCCGTGAAGAAGAACAACACAGAAGTCTCCAATCGTTCCTCTAGATAAGACCCTATTCCTCAGCTGGGGTCGTGCAGAGCCTCTGAAGCCCTTCGAAGCCTTATGAAACTGTATTGATTTGGACCTTCAACCCATTGGTTGACATTGAAGTCCATTATTTGGAGAAAAATCCTGGCATGTTTTCCTCAAAAAACTTAATTTCTTTTCCCCTGAAGAAAGAAAATCTTGGATGAGATGGGGGTGAGTAAAATATCAGGACATTTTCATTTTGAAGTGAACCAATCACTTTAAATTTAGTTAGTAATAAACTTCATGTCTTATTGAACAAATTTAAGTTATGTGGAATTGTCAAGTTCACACAACTTGTTTTTTATTAATTTCGCAAGAAGTTTATCTACTTAATCATTTTAAGGCAACAGGTTTCCTCACTTGTATGCAGAAAATTATATTAAATATGCCTACATTAATGCATTATGTTTTGAATATGCCTGCATTAATCACTATGTGTTTAGTGTTACACCCCATTTATTGCATCCTTAACCCACCTGAAGTAAAAGCTGGTTACTGTCCCTACAGTACTTCCATCATCCTGTAGGGGGCGATGGAGAGTGGTGAGTTTCAATGGCAGGGTCTGCTTGATTGACAATAGCAGACTGCTGACACTCTGACAAAGCATGAAAGGCATTTATAAGCAGGGACTTCCCGTTCTAAATAGGTTTTGAGCACAAACTTTTTTTTCCCTCACTATGCGTCTTTATCTTTTTTAAGTGCTTTATCTCACAGGGCTACTGTATGAAGCAAAGCAGTCTAAACTACTGTAATCTACAGCTTCGGCACAGAGGAATCGGATCTATTTGGCAAATATTCCAGTGGGCTATTTACAGTGAAACCGTGCAGCATTAAATCTGCTTAAGGATATGGGTTTAAAACACAGCAAATATAGGAGTGCCCTTTGGGGGAGGAAAAAAAAACTCAACTCATAGAAAGCTCAGCGTGAATCTCTGTTCCTAGGCAACGGAAACTTAATATACAATTAATAATATGGGAATTTGCTATTCTGAAATCCAATCACTCTCTTAATTTGCCTGGGAATTGGCTTTGTCTCAGGATATTAAATATCGCAGATCCCGTGCGGGGCCAACATCGACACATCTAAGCCTGGTTAGGTTAGGGTCCTGGAGGCTCTGAGCTGCAGTTAAGCTGTGGTTTTGTGGCCCTCGGGTGATGAATGAAGGAGAAAATCGCAACACGTCCCCAGGCTCGCATTGTCTTAATTCAAAGGCATAGAACACGAGACAATGGTGCAATCACAACAGTGCCTTTGTGCTTTAAGCACCCTCTTTCTCTCATGTGTCTTTCTGCAGGGGGAAGCGTTCAAGACGGGAGATGTCAGAGGAATTGAACTATCCGGTGAGTGTTTTCTTTAAAAACAGTGTTTGTTTTGACTGAATAGGCATGCATCACTATTACAATTGCACATTTGGAGTTAAACTAACCTCTAATCCTAAATATTAAACTTGGGATTGGTTTAGACTTTTGTAGCCAGACCTTTGAATAAATGGCAAAATGTCAAGTCCACAATGCAGCTTATTCTGGCCAAGAACCGCCCACTCAGAAAGGAAGAGATCCTCTGACTGACATGTAAAGCGACCAACCAGAGTTTTTGTTTTTACATACCATTTAGCGGTGGGTTTATAAATCAATAATTCAACAATAAAATTATAATTAAAACAATGGCTACAGTTTCATTTTATTTAAAATGTGTTTAGTGACAGAATAAATCTGTCCATAATCCATTTAAATGTTTATTTTTTTTTTTATTAATACTTTTATTCAGCAAGAATGAATTACATTTATTAAAAGTGACAGGAAAGACTTTTAAGCTGCGTTTCCACCGTGGGAACTTTCCCCAGGAACTAGGGATTTTGGGGTGGTACTCGGTGTGTTTCGACCGCAGGAACCAGGGTCTAAATAAAGTTCTGGGTAAAGCTTTCCCTCTCAAAACGGCCACGCTCGTGAGGTAGTACTTTTTCAAAGTTCAGGAACTTTCGGGGGTGGGACTTGGGCGCTGAACATGCTGATTGGTTGAGTTCACGCAGCATTTTATTTCAACCTAAAAGTCTGTTGTGGTGCGCGCAGTAAGAGTTGTTTACTATTCGAATCAACAATGGAGTTTAAAAAATACGACCGATGAACAAACAACGAAGTTCAGGCTTTATTAAGTTTATTTGCGGAGGACGAAATCCAGTGGGCTCTAGAAAGTTGCGCGTAGTCCTACGTCACCGGACTAATCTTCACGGTACTTTAGACCGCTATGGAAACGCAGACAGCAACAGGTCTGAGGGAAAAAGAGTTCCTGGGAAAAAAGTTCCTGGGACAAATTGTTCCGGGTATTTCGGTGGAAATGGGGCTTTACACTGTTATAATAGATTTCGATTTCAAATAAAAGCTGTTCTTTTGAACTTTATATTCATCAAATAATCTTGAAAATATTTTGCGCCAGGAAGCAACGATTTTGTTCATTTGAACACATGGGATGGAAACTCTGCTTTATTCGCAAATGTTTTATGTGATATTCCAATTTTGCGCATAAGTTCAATTCGTAACTTTGAATGGACACATAGCTGAAGACTGGAAGTAATGATGCTGAAAATCCAGCTATCAAAAGAATAAATTAAATTTTTTAATAGATGACATGAAAACATGAAAATACAGCCTTGGTAAACAGCCAACAAATCTTTCCCACTCCAAACTTTTGAATGGTAATTTAAGTCTGAAAACAAAGCAGGATATTCAGGTCTACATGTGGAAAAACTTTATATATCTTTAAAATATGTGATGCCACTAACTTTGGCAAATCCTATGATTATTTCCTATTAAAAGTGCTTGTTGATTCAAATTGGTACTTTATTTTCTGGGCGGATTAATTAAAAATCCCTTAATTTGTGTAAAACCAGCTAATCAAAATAAAGTATACTATATAAAAAAATTTACATTGTGCATCAGATGAACAGTGAACAAAGTGTGGGCAGTCCATCTCAGGGCCCGTTTACACCTGGTATTAAGATGCATTTGGGTCGATCACAAATGGATGATGCTAAATACAGGTATAAACAGGGTCTGAAACATTTTGAACTAGTCCACTTTCGACCACTTCCAGAGGTAGTGGAAAACACATTTGACCAGATTGCTTTCGTAGTGTAAACCCTCATGTGAACAAATGCGTTCAAACAGCCACAAAAGACTGCATCCTCTCCGCCTACTTATTTAATAGGAAGCTCGCTAGTCAGGCAGGATTTAAACTTTGTTGGCTGAAGACCCAAGTTTGGTTTGAAGAAGAAAAATGTTTGTTTTCCGTCGTCTCTGGTCACGTTCATATATAAATTGTGCAAGCTTATTTTATCCAATAGATCGAAAATGAGAAAGATCTGAATCTTCAGAAAGATCTGGAAAACCCTCCCCTCGCAGGAATCAGGACAGAAGTGGTTGAAAGTGGACAAAAGAGACGGATTAAAACACCAGGTGTAAACGTGTCTCTCTCTACTTGTGATCCGATCGTCCAGAACGCATCTTAATACCAGGTGTAAACAGGGTCTCAGGTTGGATGTGCCCTAGTATCCATCCACAACACCCTAGCATGCTAGTGGTGAGTTTTGCATGGACAAGCAACGCTCTCTAGTTTTCTGTTCTGAGCTGTAACATAAACCATTTGAAAATAGATTCTAGCAGGAGTTCTGAAACAGATTTGTGTTTTTCATCATTAGCATACACCCGCCCCACTCCACCTCAAGGCACTGGGCTCCACCGCTACCAGTTTCTTGTATTTGAGCAGCCTAAAGGCCCGACCTTGTCCCTCAGCCCGCAGGAGAAGAGCTCACTGGGTAATCACATAGACACAGTAATGGGTTTAGCCACAGAACAGTGTGTGTATGGATTTTAAAGTGATAGTTCACCCAAAATGAGAAGTATGGGATCATTTACTCACCCTCGAGTCATTCCAAACCTTTCTTTATATAATACATAAAGTTTATGGGTGATTTTTATGGTGTTTTTTAAAGCGTGACTGCCCTTGGTCACCTTATGATTTAATTTCATGGAAAGTAGCAGCATGAACATTGTGATGTATTTCTGCTTTTGTGTTCCACAGAAGAAAAAAGGGTCACACTTTATATTTAGGTGTCTTTAAGTACTATGTACTTACATATAGTGTATTTATTGTGTTGATGTTGTATTGCAAAACACTTTTTTGGGGATACGGGTAAGGTTAGGACAGGTTTAGTGGTATGGGTAGGTTAAGGTTTAGGGGAAGAGTGTGTCATTATAGAAATTAATTAAAGCTGTAATTATAAGTACAATGTAAAAACATGTACACAATAAGTGCGTTGTATTAAATTATTAATTTCAATGTTATTACATAGTAGTTAAAAGCATGTAATATAAAGTGGGACTCAAAAAGTTCATATGAGTTGCGATTTTTGGGTGAACTATCCTTTCAGTACACATAACTTGAAATACACGTCTAAAACACGCACACACACACAAACACTTGCATACTGTGCGACCACCTATTTTTGATTTTCCTGAAAATATCGCTCTTGCCATTCAGCATAACTTGTAATTAACATCTCAACATGAAATGACAAATACCACCGAGTAAGACATTGACATTTCCCTCTAATTTATATTTTATGTAATTGCTCTGTAATTTAACATTTATATCTGAATGATTGATCGCACAAAAGAGGTTAATTGAAAAGTGCCAATAACACTAGAGACTAAATACACACACTAATAGATTCTCACTTGTTACATTTCTGCACATGACATGCTGTTATTATTATACTGCTTTTCACAATAAAAAAAATTCACACAATTACAGAGACTGTGAACTGCTCTCATGACCGACATGATCCAATTATTCTTATATGGTACATGATGACCATGGCTGTCCTGATGGCAGCAAACATCTTTGTACAAAAACAGCAAATTACATTAAGTCACATTTGTCAAATTACACCATTCGTCACATTCAGCACTTGTACCAGTCACTACTTGAACTAGTTTTCTTTATTACTAATTATGTTTTTCCATTGGTCTCTGTACCTATTGAAAGGTTTCAGCTGCCTATGTGGTTTCCTGTACAGATGGCCTTATGAATTATAGGAAGTGTTTGATCTTTGAGAGTCAAGACAAGACAGTTTCCAAAGCTTATCAGACTTAAGTGAGCCAATTTAATAGCGGAAATGTAAATGCATTTGGTGTGTCTGCTTTGGGAACTGTGTATCAATGTGTATCCAGCATCATACACCTGCCCTTCCACCGCTATAGGGCATGTAACTATTTATTAATGTGTATAAGCTACTATAGACCTTATGCACCAGGGAAACAAGCATGCAGCCATCTTTCTAATTTTGTCTTTGAACTTCCATTTTTGTGGTATCTCTGTATATATCTATGGCATCACTGTGGAAGAGTAATTAGCTTGTGAAGTGGATTTACTTATTGTAGAGTTAAAGCTGCAGTCCGTAACTTTTTTTTGGTTAAAAATTATCCAGAATTTTGAGCAAGTACATAACCAGCCAGTGTTCAAAACGATCTCCTTACCTTATCCCGATTCACAACGGTAAGCTTGTAATAATGTGTTATAATTAGAGCGGTACTGGTGGATTTCCACAGGAAATTGGACATGTCTTTGCGCCATTACGTCTGAATACATAAAGAAGGAGTCCCGGCTAGGCTATATGGCATGTGTGGATGCTGCAGGTGGTAGATCATTTATAGCCTTATCTCACAGCAACTGGAATAATTTAACTTGTCATTTTGATCGCGGATTATAATGCAGAAAGGTCCAAACGACAATCATCAGTGACAAATAGAGATTCACCGGTAGTCAAAAGCAAAAGATTAGACGGTACAGAAATTGAAATCTACAGGTAACGCTGATACACACTAAATACACATAGTCACGCAATGCTGATGTTGTTAACATAAACCATTTGAGAACAAAGTATACATTTGCACGGTTTGATGTGATATGAGCTAAGCAATCGTTAGATTTAATCACCTTTTTTTTTTTTCTCAGTTGGTCAGAACAAAAGTTCTGATGAAACTTATAATTTGGTTGTACTTCCAAGACGTAGAATCTGTGATTCTGAAGTACATTATCCACACCGGTGCGGTGAATGAATGACAGCCACACAAACCCCTCAAAACATTAGATTTATCCGCGCTGAGGAGCCGTGCAACCCACGTAAAGATGATATTTCCACAAATAACTGCAATTCCAGGTTTCAAACAGAGATGGCGACAAAGAGCTAAAACTTACAGACTGCAGCTTTAATGAAAGCTATCATGAGCATTGTAACGTTTTAAGCGAATAAGCAGATAACATAATAACGAATGTCAGTAGACCGGGAAGATTTTAAATGAGTGGTGCATTCATAAATCCGTAAGATCTAACCTTCATGCTGTGGCAATACAAACCGGAAGACAGAACACAACGAGCGCTGAAAAGGGCAGGGCTACATAAGATCTATACTTTCAGTCAAAACAGGCATATTTTTAACGTTATCATTGTTTTGTCTATATTTGGATAACCAGACTGTACCAAGTTTCACGCGTCATTTGTCTATCTACACTGAACTTGAAACTGCTGCACGACGTGACTATCAACCAATCATAAGATATATGTATATACTGTATAATATTTAATAGATATTTATGTGGAGTTGAATTTTAGACCAATTGAGATTTGACAGTAGGCGAGACTACCCAGCACATTGCCACAGAAGTAGAAACTAAACTATTGACAAAAATTCTGTTGCTTATAAAATATAAAACTTGAAAATGATACTGAAATAAAAGTATTTTGCTTTGTTGAATAACAGCATTTTAACTAAACGCTGGATTTTCAAAAGTATGTGAAGTTCGCGACTCCATTTTAGCAGTAAACTTGCACAGCGTTCTTGAATTAATAATTTATTAGATGCACGCCAGCCTGTTATTGCAGGGACGTCGACTTTACATTTTCACGCCCCTAAACATGACGTGGAACAAAACAAACTGTGATTGGTTGCGTTACATGTCAGTCAAACGTTCTCTTGGGTGGTCCTCGGCCAATGAAAGCAGTGCAAGAGTCCAGACCTTCTGCCGTCAGTCTGAAGGCCTGGCTACATGAGACTACGCTGTTTGTCAGGAAAAAATGCAGTTGATTGTGCCAGTGCAGTAAAGCGCACTTATACTTCAGCTTCTACACTCCACACTAACACTTGGATATGCGCCTAATAATAGCGCACATTTAACATTAGAGGAGCAGCTATGCCAGACAGATAAGTCATCTTCATGTTTAACAAATCAAATCATGCATTTTCTACAATACCACAAGTAAACACTGTGCCAGTTCGAAAAAGACGGGCGAGGCAGCAAAAGCATAACCAGCATAACAGGAGAGGGGGCTCCACTATATATATATTCATTCAGTATTATCAGCAGCTATCGCGTTGCTCAGGAGTCAATTTTTTTTATTTATTTTTTTGCCACACAAAAAGTATTCTTGTCGCTTCATAACATTAAGGTTGAACCACTGGAGTCACATGGACTATTTTAATGATGTTTTTACTACCTTTCTGGACCTTGAAACTGGTCATTAAATTGCTGTCTATGGAGGGGTCAGAGAGCTCTCGGATTTCATCAAAAAATCTTAATTTGTGTTCTGAATATGAACGAAGGTCTTACAAGGGTTTGGAACGACATGAGGGTGAGGAATTAATAAGATAATTTTCATTTTTGGGTGAACTATCCCTTTAAGTATTAAAACGAGTAGAAGTAACCCTAGCAAAAATAAAAGCAGTTATTGTTTCTATTAGAGATAGACATGTATCGGCCAATAATCGGTATCAGCCGTTAAAAGCTATTATTATTTTCACTATCGGGCATTGGCCGATTGTTTAAAAACAGCTGATGATCAGGGAATGGTATCCTGTCAATCAAAAGGGTGCGGAAAAATGTGTCCGACTCCGACTTCAACTCATACTGTCTGTGTGTGTGAAGAAAATGTCTCTTGTTGAATTTAGGGCAACTTAACGCGACAATAACGCATTAACAGTTAAAAAATAGCCACATAAAAGCAGGCTCTATTTGACCCTATGAATCATCCGTAGTTCAAGCCAGGGTTGCCAGGTCTGCAGTTTTTCCCTACACTAAACATTATTTGTAGTACACCTCTCATCCAATAATCACAAATAGCACTGTGCTTTGTTACTTCTAAAAATAAACAATGTGTCATCTTTCAAATTCTTTTCTTTTTTTTCCACGAAATTCAAACAATAAATGCCGTTTTGACGCTCCTAAATGTGATGTGACCGATCGCTGTAGTGCCTCAGTTCAACCGGCTGAGTTATCTCTTCCACTGTAATACAAGTCTCGAAAAACATGCATGAATATTAAAAGGTATTTTGAAAGATACACTTCAACTTACTGAAATCTGTATCATGACTCATGTAATCACTCAAACACTGTTCAACCGCGGAAACGCATTTTTGTGTAGCCTACCTCAGGAAAGTCATCCAATGTTCACAGTTTGTTAGTTAGCAGTAAAGAAACGCTAGAGAGGAGCTTACTTACTGTTAATTATATATGTATGCTTGAGTTGAGTTGTATTCAAACATTTCAGTTTTTTATTTGGGTGTAATTTGCCAATTATATCTAAAAATACATAACAGTTTAATATAATAGCTTTGTTGTTAATTGCATCTAATATTATTGTGTACCAAATTAGAGTGTTCTCTGAATAGTTTGCAGCATTATTTGGGAGAGGTTACTTTTCCATAAGAAAAATCGAACTATCGGCATCGGCCTATATCATTCTGCTATCAATATCGGCTGAGAAATTTTGTATCAGTAAATCTCTAGTTTCTATGCAAAGTGAAGGATTTGTATTAAAAGTTTGGTCGCACTTTATATTAGGGGATTTTAATCTGAAAGTATGGGGAGTGATTAGTTACTGTAGTATTCAGAGGGTTTGTTCATGCTGTTGCACTCTTTTGCTCAACTATACTGAACACAATTATAAACGCAACACTTTTGTTTTTGCCCCCATTTTTCATGAGCTGAACTCAAAGATCTAAGACTTTTTCTATGTACACTCAATTATTGTTCACAAATCTGTCTAAATCTGTGTTAGTGAGCACTTCTCCTTTGCCGAAGATAATCCATCCACCTCACAGGTGGGGCACATCAAGATGCTGATTAGACAGTTTGATTATTGCACAGGTGTGCCTTAGGCTGGCCAAAATAAAAGGCCACTCTAAAATGTGCAGTTTAACTGTATTGTTCGTTGTGCATAACATACGCCTGCCCATACCATAACCCCATCACCACTATGGGCCACTCGATCCACAACATTGACATCAGCAAACCACTCACCCACATGACGCCGTACACACGGTCTGCCATCTGCCCTGTAATGTGAAACCGGGATTCATCCCTAAAGAGAACACAAAGTGCCAGACGCCATCGACTGTTAGCATTTGCCCACACAAGTCGGTTATGATGACGAACTGCAGTCAGGTCAAGATCCCGATGAGGAGGACAAGCATGCAGATGAGCTTCCCTGAGATGGTTTCTGACAGTTTGTGCATAAATTCTTTGGTTATGCAGACCGATTGTTGCAGCAGCTGTCCAGGTGGCTGGTCTCAGACGATCTTGGAGGTGAAGATGCTGGATGTGGAGGTCCTGGGCTGGTGTGTTGTGAGGCATGTTGGATGTACTGTCAAATTCTCTGAAACGCCTTTGGAGACGGCTTATGGTAGAGAAATGAACATTCAATTCACGGGCAACAGCTCTGGTGGACATTCCTGCAGTCAGCATGCCAAATGCACACTCCCTCAAAACTTGCGACATCTGTGGCATTGTGCTGTGTGATAAAACTGCACATTTTAGTACTTTGTATGATATTATGATGTATGATATTTTTCAGGAATACAAGCAAGTAAAAGTACAAGAATTCCGTTGAAATTTGCGTTTGAGTAACTCAAGTATTTTACTTCCCTTATGATTATCGATTGTTCCTTTATCGAGTTGATATGGTACGGTTATAGCTTTTCTCTTTGTCCAACTTTTTCTTTCACTGCGCAGAGAAAGAAAATAAAAGTCCTGTGGTTCTGATTAAACCTTGAATAAGCGTGAATAATATCCGTCTGTTCTCCTGTGATTGGTTCTGTTAGATGAAACCGTTTGCTAATTAAGGTTTTATTTAAAAATGTACAAAAAAAGTTCACCCCATAAAATGAATACACAAAATAGACAAAGACAAAAGCTTTTTTTTTTTTCCTCCCTTCATTTTCTTAGCTTCTTAATGGGAGGAAGGTAGATAGAACAGAAAATGATTTGTAAATTGAAATGGGCTGTGGAAATGTTGAGTTGAATTTGAACATGTTTGCTCACATGAGCACCACAGCTTCATGTTAACTGCCGGCACATTTAGTTTTATGGCCGTTATTACACATAGTATCTGTAACGGGATCAGGACATGAGGCAGACTGGAACTCACCCTAATATGACAGACGAGTCTTGATTTACATTGCATTTAAAGCAGTGGCCTTGTTTTGATCAAATATGCGTCAATTGACACACCACACTGTTTGAAACTAAAACAGAAATACAAATAATTAATGATTTTTGTCCAGCTCATGTTGTAATCCCGTCTGAAATCCCGTCTGACTTTGCCAAAACATATATTGTTATCTTGATGCCTAATTTGATTTCCTAATCATTTTCTCATTAGTATTTTTCATTGGCTCTGATCAGGCCAAAATTATGTCAACAACGGACCCCTCGAGTCATTTCCTGTATGTGTATTGTATTCTGATCAAATTGTTGCAACAGTCTCTTTATATCAGCCCTAAAAAGTGGAATTAGAAGATATTACAATCCCTCACCATGCATAATGCATACTAACCATAATACTCCCCGGGTTTTCCTGCTCAGCGGTCTTTGTTTTCGTCTGCAATCTACCAGAGATAATATAATTGATCCTTTTGTCTCACTGATTAGAAGGACATGTGTGTGATGTCAAAATAAATATTTAACTAGATCTTTGTAGAAAATATGAGTGTTTTGCCCATTCTAATCTTGTGGGTGGTTGCTAGGGTGTTCTGGAAGGAAGTTCTTTACTGGCTCAAGTCACAAAAAAAAAATAAGTAGGGGAGAGCGGGGCACAACCTTTTGACTTTCTCAGTTGATGTACTGTGTTATTTACTTGGGGTTCAGAGTATTTATTTTTCCCCACATTAATTTCACACATGTCTAGTACAATTATGCGGTTTGTTTCACTAATACAGTGCATACTTGTTTCTTGATTTAACCCGAAATAATAGAAATGAAATGTGACAACATGCCCCTTAGGTGGGGTACATTATAACATGTGAGGGGCACATTTTAACATGACCAATGACAGCTTAAAATGTTATCTGATCTAACAGAAATAAAATATACAAGATAAACTAAAATATTTTGGCAATAAAATACAATTATTTTGCCTGGATGCCAGCCGAATTAAGCCCCGCCCACAACATTTGAGTTCGGGAAATCGTCTGGACTTGATCCGTTGTGGAGCAACTATGCCTGAACAGGAGCTGTTCGGACCAATCAAATTGTCAGGGCGGGCTTTATATGATGCTAAACAGGAACGTAACCATCCACGTCACCAAAGAGCGCTTGGGTTGAATTTGTTTTAATCCTAAACGGACAACTTGTTCGTATTTGCATTCACCTTTACTATTCCTCTCAAAAATTATGATCGTGTTGGTAAGTACTTCGTGTATCCTTAAAATTCTTTTTACAACACTGGCAAAGATCGGCAAAACACAGCTATACAGCATAGTTTAAAGCATAATAATTATTAAAGGGGTCATGAACTTAAAAAAAAAATGTTATACTGTTGCCTGAGGTCAACTTATGATGTTTGCGTTGTTTTTACATTCAAAAACATCATAATGAATAATTAATAGGCTATTTTATACCATGGTTTTGAGCCATTTTTTATGGACGTGCTGCATTAAAGGCTTGGAAGTAAATGCAGTATAAAAAAATGCCCACTGCTATGATTGGATAACAGTTTTACATATTTAATGAGCTCCGGCTCCCCCGTGAGTACACGTGAGGAATTGTTTTGAAAGCGTGTGGCAAAACGGCAACCGGAATGATTCGCCCACAGGGCTCGCAAAATGTCTTTATCAAACAAACACAATGATTTATCTCTCATCCACCCGCAATTAATTGGAATGTTATTTTTTATTACTTGGCCCGCCCGATCGGTGGATATAACCGCAAACCGCATCACTAACACACACACGCACGCACGCACAAGCCTCACTGCAGAGTCAGCATGATCAAAACTTCCGTGATTGTATTTTTCCTTTCAAACATCAAGTCAAGAGAGTGAACAACGCACATCAAGAAAGGAAGGTTATTTCACTATTTAAGATAGCCCGTCGGCAGGCTGGTGATACCTTTTGGCTTTGCGAGCCCTGGCCCACATGTCCGAGTCTGATCACCAATCGCAGGACAATGAACCAACAACACCTCCAATAAAGGATTCTCCAGCCTGTGACAGCGTGCTAAGTTATGTTCAGTTAGACACATACACATAATCAATAGTTATCAAATGATCTGTAACAATGCAATCTATCACATATAAAAAACATGTTTTACTCACATTAGTGTGTTGCATCATTCATTCATGTTATCTCATCCTGTCTGCAAATCCAGTCTCTTGTTTACAAACGAATCCATGGTGAAATGAAGGAACAAACGCATTGCAATGTCTTCCCCACGTGAGCTGGATATTCAATAAAAATAAAGTTAATCCATGATTTCATAATATTGGAATCCAAATGAAGCTTATGCAGCATGTTTATTGCTTGGAAATTCAATCCGGGTTAGCTCCACGTAGGCCTATATTATTTATCTATAACATGTCAGGCACTCATTGGTGGGCGGGGCTACAGAATCAGGCATTGTTTTTCTTCTGTTGAGGCGGTGTTTCACCACACAAAAACTTTTATATATCAAAGGCTGAATAAAAAGTTGATTTCTCAATTCATGATCCCTTTAATAATTTATGAACATTGACTCTCAGTCTTTATTCACCTTTTTCTCATAGTTTCGCAATAGAATTCATAAAAGGATAGAATTGCATAGTTCTAATAGGGGCTCATTGTAACGCAGTGTGACAACATGCCCCACCTGCACAACTGGGATTTAAACCCGGCTCATGTCTTCTGCTGTTAGATCAGCATTAAAGAACGATCTCAACTGTTAAATAAAAGATATACGATTAAAATAATATCAGATTTGTCTAGTTTTAAATAAACACACAAAAAAACAGAGATGAAAAATGAACTTAAGAAATTTAGTTTTGCTATAGTTATAGTAATTTCTTCCAAAGATTTTTTTAATTTTGGTGCAATCTTTTCTTTATATAGTGTTGATATGGCAACTAGTAAATACACTAAGTTTCTTCATCCTGGCATTTGTGGAAAGTTTGAAACAATGTACCCCACTTTAGGTTGTGCCCTCTCACCCCTATGGGAGTAAGATATTTTTTGTATTTGTTTTATAGCCTGCTAGGCATAAATATTGTTTAGGCCCGTTCACACCAAGAAGAATAACTATATTAGCATCCACGCCAGTGGATGATATCGTTCTGTTTATTCTGTCCTGATTTCTTCGAGAGGAGGGTCTATGGAGGGTAAATCTCTGGGTTTTTTCAGATCTTTTGATCTAATGGACAAAATAAGCTTGCGCAATTTACATATGAACGCGAAAGGAGACAACAGAAAAACATAGAGACACACTCTGATTTCTAAGTGTGTTAGAAATCAGAAATGGTGAGAGAACATTGTGCTTGGTACGTTTTTCATCTTCAAACCAAACTTGGGTCTTCAGCCGACAAAGTTTAGGTCCCGTCTGGCTAGCGAGCTTCCCATAATGTTTTAGGTCAGTCGCAGGGAGTATGCAATCTTTTGTGGCTGTTCGAACACATGAGAGTTTACACTACGAAAGCAATGCGGTCAAATGCGTTTCTGCTAACTCTGGAAGTGGGCGAAAGTAGACAAGCTCAAAATGTTTCAGACCCTGTTTACACCTGTATTTAGCGTCATACACCAGGTGTAAACAGGCCCTCTGTAATACTTTCGCATCCTTTTTTAAAAAAGCTTGATGCTGGTCGATATTCACTACTGTTATATGAAGGAGCGCAAGCAGGACATTTAAAAAACTTCTCCTTTTGTGGTCCCCAAAAGAAAGAAGGGCATACCACGTTAGAAAACCACCAGGGTGAGTAAATGATGACTTCATTTTAGCGTGAACTATTTCTTTAATACAGAGCATTCCATGTGGTGAACTCGACTACAAACGTGCGTTTCATTTGCGTGTGGCCTGTAACCGGTACCCATCTCTCATGTTCTGCCGACATTGATTGACTAATTGATCTAATTGGAGGGCTTGGAGCATTTGACTGTGGGTGTGGAGACATCTAATGATCATTTTCCACTTCCCCGACTCTTCGCTCGACACACAGCTCTCTAATGGTGATACTCCATTTCCCCTGATGCTGAGCTCAACTCAATTTCAGCCTGAGCTTTGATCTTCAAGCGTACAGGGAGAGGTGCGCTACACGCCTGCCGTACAGACTTCAGGGCCGGGCTCGTGTTCGTGTGTGTGGGTAGAAAGAGAAATGTGGGTCACGGAAAGGACAGTGACAGCTGGTTGTTACACAATTGGCAATGGGTGGCATGCGGGCGGCAGTGGGCATGAGAGATGTGTGTTGGTGGGGAATCCCCATGCCTCCTCTGCGTCCCGTATTCTTCTCAATGGCCGTTCTGGTGCCAGGGGTTTCACAGGCCACGGGTCAAGCCAAGCGGAGGTGGCAAATGGGCACGTAGGGCTCGGCGTCCTCTAGCTGCCAGCTGGCACGGCGGCGTCTGTTCACACGCTGGCCTTCAGACTCAAACACAGGGCGTACAACCCACTACTTTGTACTCTCCCTAAACACCCTCCCACCCACACTCACGCTGCCCACACACACACACACGCTGCCGGTGGAGTTGTCTCAGAGAGAGGGATATTTTTACTGTCTCTCTCATCGTCGAGTGTGTGGGAGCCCTTCTTTCATTCAGATGCTTTACCTGTGACACATGAGTTGTGAATTGAAAGATTATGAACTTAAGAACTTTTTGTTAAAGTATGCAATGCTATTTTATAATGGCACACAACTATTCATTGCATAATATTTGTTTAGAACAACTTAAATAACTGTATATATGAAGAATAGCTAAAATAAGAGTTATTTATTTATCAACATCATGGTTTTAATTAAGTTTTCCCCTTTTATGTATTGCAATTTATAGCAAAAATACAGAAAATCCACTTTGCAACAACAACAACAATTATGAAAAGAAACAAATAAATAAATGGGGAATAAAGCACCTTGTATGTGCCTTCTGTTCAGCTTTTTCTCTTAAACTAAAATGAAATTATTAAAACAATTATATATGTAAAATAAATGCTGCTTGCGTGTCACTGAGCACAAAATGAAGCTTCTGTTGTGGTCGTCCCATTTATGACACATTTCAACATGTGTGTGTTGATTTTGATGTTTGTTTTGGATCATTGTCCTTATGGAAGATCCAACCACGGCCCATTATAAGATTTTTAGCAGAGGCCGTCAGGTTTTGATTTTTTTATCTGTTGGTATTTGCTAGAATCCATGGTGCCATGAATCTGAATAAAATGTCAAGGACCTCCAGCAAAAAAATAGGCAAACCAACATTAAAGATCAAAAGGATAAACATTGCAGATTTATTTTCACAGCCGCCTTTGCTCATATTTACCAAGGGTGCCAATATTAGTGGAGGGCACTGTACAACTAATTAAAATAACTAAATAAAAATGAAAAATGTTGCCTTGGCATTATACAAGGCAATATTTCCCTTTATATACTAAAATAACTAAATTAAAATTGAAATAAAAAGTAGAAAAAAAAATACAGACATATTTTTAAGACATTGACTAAAACTTTAACTAAAACAAAAATGGAAAATACATATAAAAAAATAGATTTCAAAATATCAATAAAAGCTATATTAAACGCGCAACATATTGCATATTTCCCCAAAAAGTTTTTCATGCAGTATATGATGTCACACCAAAGGACGTCAACATCCCAACCGGCCTGCATCATTTGTCAATTTCACCAAAAAACAAAAACAAATCCAGCGTAAAAGTCCATAAATAATATTGAACCCACTTTATATTATGTATCTTTAATTACAATGCTCTAACTATGTAAATTAAGCATTTGATCAAATGTGTGTATATATTTTCTGTTGACCCTTCCCATACCCCTTAACCCTTAACGCAACTGTAAACCTACCCATACCACTAAACCTGTCCCAACCTTACCTGTACCCCACCTCAACAGCAGCACAAGTGTTTTGCAACATACAAAAATGTACCAAAAACACAAAATCTTGTTTAGCTTTTAGCAAACTAAACTTAATTAACCATGCTTATCATATAGATTTGTCTGATGCATTTGAACTAACAAATTTAAAAAACATTTAGAAGTAAAACTCAAAAAAGTTCATGCAAAAAATAAACAAAATATAATGAGTTGAGTTTTTTTTTTTGTAAAATAAAGTGGAAGCATTTTTTTATAATAATAAAAAAAACTAACAATTTAATGCAAGAACTCTAGAATTCTGTATAAAATGTGTTTTTGATTTTAGATTTTCAGTAAATAATCACAAGCAAGAATGATATTTGTTCATATTTATTTATGTACTTGTGATAATATACAGTAATAAATAAAATAAATTTCTTTATATTTTAAAGTAAAAAAGGACCCGCTTTATATTAGGTGGCCTTAACTACTATGTACTAACGTTTAAATTACTCATTTGATACAATGCACTTATTGTGTACATACATGTTTTTACAATATACTTACATTTTTTTAAAATACATGCAATTACATCTGTAATTAATTTCTGTATTTACATTTATAATTACACTGCTGAGCCTTCCCTTACACCTAACCCTACCCTTAAATTTACCCATACCAACACCTGTCCCTAAATTAACCCGTATCCCACCTCAATATCAGCAAAAGTGTTTTGCAATTCAATATGAACACAATAAGTATATTGTACTTATTTTTTGATGTAAGTACATAGTAGTTAAGGCCACCTAATATAAAGTGGGACCGTAAAAAAAATGCCACTCTGGGTCTTCCATATACACTTGATGCTAATGAATCGCTGAATCTGTGTTTTTAACTAGTTTTCAGTAATTAATCAAACTTCTCAAATCTATTGTCATTTTTGCTAATGATGTTTAAATCAATAAAAATGTCGGTTTTAAAGTGCCACTATTAGGCCCCGATCAGACAGAACACGTTTTTCAGGTTTGAAAACGCGAGGCGCACCGCACTGCCTTTTTTTTGGTTGAAGTTTTTCAATTTTGAAAAGAGCAGTGCACTGCGTTTTTTTTTTATGTTGCTAGGTAACCCCCAAATCAGCTGTCCTGTCAGTCTAATCAAGGTAACGGTCACCACTACGGAAGGCTCGCCTCTCCATTCATTCGATTGGACAATAGAAAAAAAACGCGATGACATCTGTTGATTTTTTTTTTTCAACTTTCGCCCGGGGCGCATAAACAGCTCGCAAAGTGCTCACTGTCAACAAAAATGTATTTAAAAAAGGCGTCACTGCAAAAACCATTCTGTCTGATCGGGGCCTTGGGCTGTTTTAAAGGTTCCTTTTTTCTTTTTTTTTACAATATGTTTACATGCATCCAAGGTCAAAAAACACTAATAATACACATTTCACAGCACCTCATTTCTCAAAGAGTCCGAAAACGATTTATTCAAAGATTCCGTCTCTCTAAACTCCTCCTATCTGAGTGCCTGCTCTGCTCTGATTGGTCAGATGGTCCAGTCTGTTGTGATTGGTCTAACGCTTGCAGTGCATGTTAGAATCCAAACGCTAATTAGCATATTCTAATTTCAGCTCTGGAGAACTTGATACACAGTGATATGAACAGTAACGATGGCATCAGTTGGCGTCAGTGAGTCCTCATCCTTTGGAAGTGCATCAAAGTAGATTTGCTTTCTCAGCAGAAAACGGCGTCTTCTCAACATGTCGACAACATGAACCAAACTCTTCCAGTCTCAGCTACAACTACGGTCTCTGAGGGTCAAAGTAGACGCTGGTCACGAGCAGCCAATGAAGACCATAGACTGACATTATGCTAATTTGTTACAAACCTCCATAGGAAGTGAGACTGGAATTAATGACGACAAACAGCTATATTACACACTTTATGAAAGATAATATTCAAAAAAACGTAACAGGGGCACTTGAAAGCTGTTCTGCTAGTCACAAGGCAAGAAGAAGGTGCAAAACTAGCCTCTTACCATTGTCTTTAGGACAATATGACGCCCAGCCCCTAATGTGAATTGCAAGAGGTCAATACAGGAAAGTGTCTAGAGGTGTTCATACTTTATGAACTCCGTATCTTTGCACTCCATCGGTGAGGTTATGTATAAACCACAGCTACAGCTGAACCATCATATAGGCTGAGACAATGAGAGCAGAGTGAAAGTCAAGCGCTGCAACAGTGCTCGTCTTTGAAGTGTGAGTACTTCAAAAGAATGAAGTCAGCCTGTAATCAGTCCAGCATCTCAGAGTCAGCACTTCTCTGCTCGACGCCGTTAGTTCAGAGATCATGGCCTACTCACACTGACTCATGCTTGTTGAGGAAGAAGGACTGGGAGAGTGATAACATAGCTGTGGAATGGGAAATCACTATGACTCTTAAAAGTGGAAAAGTGAAAGTGCATGCATACTTCATAATCTGTGTTAAAGTAACTTTGTTTCTTACTCATGAGTTAATTTCTGGTGACAAAATCATGCAGCGTGGGCGAGAATGTTACTATTAAAATGAATGTGTTACATTACGTTACTGCAGATCTCCTAATATGTACAACAAGGATGCATTAAAGGGTTAGTTCACCCAAAAATGAAAAGTGGCCCATGATTTACTCACCCTCAATTCATCCTAGATGTACAGGACATTCTTCTTTCAGACTAATAAGATCGGAGTTATATTAAAAATGTCCTGGCTCTTCCAAGATTTATAATGGCAGTCGCTTGTTGTTTCATTTTTGAAGTCCATAAAAGTGCATCTATCCATCATATAACTGCACCACAAGGCAATAAAGGCCTTCTGAACAAGCGGCAACCTCCCGCAGTTTCTCTTGAAGCCAATACAGAAGTGACTTAAACTGCAATTCATTGACTGGCCGCTAGGGACAGACTCCAGAAGGGAGCAGAATCTCATTGAGGTCCATGTTAAAATGTCCAACTTTACAGCAAAAAAAAAACAAAACATGTTTACAGCCTGGTACAAATTGTGGTTTTGGTCTGTATACGGCTAATTTTGCCCTTCATGACAACTGTGAGGGGGGTGAATTTTTTATAACTCATTCGTTTACATTATATAAAGCCTTAAAGTTCTGCATATTTAAGGGCGTGGCCACTTTGAGTGACAGGTGGATTGCCGTTTGTCTGCTGTCTGTTAGTCATCACGTCACCTCAGCTCCGCCCACACCCCGCCTCTTTGCCCATTTTCTGTTACCCGGGAGTGACACGCGATGACGTGCTGCCAGCTCGTCCCTACTTTACGCTTCAGAATTGGTCTTCAGAATCCTATGGGTGACGTCACGGACACTACGTCCATATTTTTTTTACAGTCTATGCTTCTGAAGTGAAGTGTTGCGTAAGAAAAATATCCATATTTCAAACTTTATAGACTAAAATAACTAACTTCCGGCGGTCAGCAGTAGGCAAGTCGACTTACGGTGAAAGAGTAACCCTTGACCTTTGAACCCTTGATGCATGCGTATTGACAAGTGCAGAAGCGCAGAGGATAGAGCAAAACAAAACACTGGTCATGAATTAGTCTAAAATGAGAATTTTTAAAGAGAAATGGCGGAGGATTTAATATTTCGATTTATATTTCGATATAAGAGAAGAGGGGTTTGAGTTTGTTGCCCAGCCCTATCCACGAGATGCGTCAAAAAATATTTTCTTTGTATTGGTCTTAAGTAATATTCTAATTTTCTGAGATACTGAATTTGGGATTTTCCTTAGTTGTCAGTTTTAATCATCAAAATTAAAATAAATAATCATTTGAAATACATCAGTCTGTGTGTAATGAATGAATATAATATACAAGTTTCACTTTTTGAATGGAATTAGTGAAATAAATCAACTTTTTGATGATATTCTAATTATATGACCAGCACCTGTATACATGCAAATATTTCTTCAAATATACACATAATAATTATAATCACAGTACACACATACATATTATGTAAACACAAACTTTTATTTTGGATGAGATTAATCGATTTGACAGCACACACACACACACACACACACACACACACACACACACACACACACAAAACGTTTCTTGTCTTGTCACATTCAGTTATGAATTACATTTAAATTATAGCATATTTTCAATTCAAAATGGCAGAATTACATTTAAAAAGTTGAGTAGTTTGCATCACTGTATGTTACTGTGGGTCATTAAACATATCCATCATAAAACAGTTGTCAAATATTAAATGTTTAGCTACCACGTATGCACTTTTTCACTGTAAAAACTCAAATTGTCGCTTTGGAATTCACACTCATCTTCAGTCAACTTTAAGCCCCGCCTTCTTTGATCTGATTGGCCATCATTTTGACAGTGACGAGCACTGTTGGACCCCTGAGGCAGACCAGCCTAGAAATGTACATTTTTAAACTGCCTGCCATCCTTCAACAAACAGAGGTGCACGATTACTTTTGAACGGCAATCAGGCCACATAAAGGAAGCCGAGCAATATTTTCTTCTCCGCTTCACCTCGAGCAGTTAAATGCAGATGGATGTGTTTGATGTGTGCGCGCTA